>NW_026555337.1:33968515-34410474 GCF_029017545.1 Prosopis cineraria | reverse complement strand
TTCGCTCTATCAAGTTTAATTTTTATATATTTGATTCATTAAATTTGTCCCAATTATTAATTTATTTTTTTAAAAGAGGTAATATTATTAAATTTTCTAACATGGATAATAAATATTGATCATATCCATATAAATAATGAAATGAATGTCTTATTTATTGTAATAAAAAATAAGCTAAGAAATTTCAGAATATATATATAATATATAACAAGAACACACATAAGCATTGATAAAAATTGACCTGAATTTGAGGGCTCATTTTTTTTCTGATTTAATTCACATACTTGTTAAGTTATCAATATACTTTACATGTTATATTAATTTAGAGTTTATTTATATTTTAAAATTTAAAGAATGTAGCTAACGTGAAGAATTAAGAAAATACACAGAATTATTTTAATAAAAATTAAATTTGATGGATCACAAATCGATGATTAATATGACATGAAAATTAAAAAGTTTGATTATTTCTAATTTAAAATATATATCCAACTTATCAAGCTCCCTTTTGTTATCCTGTGGCATGAATGAAAATTCAAATCAATCTAGATTATTTTTGTTGCATTTGAACCGTTGAAGATTATTGTTAAACAAAAACCTCAAATCTTTCGCATCATGTATATTGCCGTAGATCCATCCTTGGACAAATTTGGTGGGTTTGAAATTTAAAATTCAAGACAAAGGATAATTTAATTTGTGGGTGCAAGTTCTTATTGGGTCGAGTTTTGACTAAAATTGTTGGAGCTACCATTAGGTTACTACTGTTAATTCACATGCAAAGCATTGCAAGTTCATGAATTTCCAACAATACCATATTTAATTTTTTTTAATTAATTGATGGAGGTCTCTTTTTTTGTAGCAAATGCTAGGAAAGGGAAAAAAGTGATTTTTTTTTTGTTTTCATTATCATATAAAAATAATTGATAGCAGGATTAAATGAAAAATTAATTCCTAAACTATATGGTCAAAAGTATTTGAGATCTTAAATTTATTTTTAGTGTAATATTCCTTTTAAACTTTTAAAAATAGTGTAATTTAATTTTTATTGTTATAAAAATTAACTCAATTATTAGTTGACTAAAATGATAAAATACTACCCTCAAAAATTATATAAAAGAGACTAAAAATTATAATAAAATGATCAAAAATTATAGAAAATGATCAAGAAATGTATGATATAATATACGTCATGTGCTTCACGATACATGCAATATATTTCTAAATTCAATGATTTTTCCCCTCTAAATGTTCCGAAATAACTTTGAATTAAAACTTACTTTTGAAAGCTCAAATGTGTTTATATTGTTCATTTTCCACATGTTAATTTGTTAAATATATGCATGATTATATATGTATATCTCCAATACCTGTATTCTAAAATTTTAAAATTTGTCACATTAAAAATCTTTATATAGGTGCATCAAATGATGCAGAGACAATATATACTCTTATTTTTTGAAAAATGAAAAGACAAAATGCGGCGCACTTCTCATTCTTGCAATAAAATATAAACTATAATTATATTTACAGTGATTTATGTAATGACAAGTATTTTGTTTGTCATAGGAAATGATCCCTCTTCTGTCAAAATCCATGATAATTAATTTGATAAAAAAAATAATTGCTAAAAGAAAAACTTATGCTCTTCTATAACTTTTGTCTTAATGAAATAGCTCAATATTTGGAATTATAATATGTATGTATCAACACATCAGGCATTATATTTAAATCTTAAATCTAGTCTCATACAACCTTAAAAAAATGTTATGAGGTATCTCGTCAACCTTTCTATTCTTAGCCTATTAACAATAGTTTTTGAAAAATAATAGAACAATGTATCTCCAATGGACAATGATGTAAAACAAAGTTAATTAATTAATGCTTTAGTCATCAATATTAATGTAGATGATAAAAAAGAAAATATCATGAAATAATATTAAATTCAAACTCATATTTTACTTAATTTTAAGTGTTTTTATATCAAGCTAAGTAATAATAATTTATACAGTTTATATATATTTTTCACCACTCCATTGATACACACACACCTGAGGAGATTAATTAAAAAACAATGCCACAAAAACAATTCGAATATGACATAACTTGTGTGTGTGTGTGTGAAACATACTTGACCCAATATTTTTTCTTATTACTCTCCCAACTTTACACAAATGTTAATACCATTAACAACTAACTCTGGGAGATTTAAAAATTAAACTTATAATTTTTTTGAAAAAACATAATCTTTAGTCTTATAGTTTTATTGGGTTTTACTTTTAATTCCTACAATTTTTTTTAGAGTTTTTAGTCATTATAGGGACTAAAAACACTGAAAAATAAAAACAATAAGAACTTGAAAAATAAAAATCACTCAATCTTTGTGAAATTATCGAGACTGAAAACATAAAAAAAATGTATAAAGACTAAAAATAAAGCCCGATGAAATTATAAGGATTGATAATTGTATTTTTTTTCTCTTTTTTTGGTCTACTACTAGAGTCATAAATTTTGTTTTGGAGCAAAAAAGACAAATTTTATTAATATCAACAAAAAAAATATACAATCACTAATCCCCTGTAACCCAAAAAAAAAAAAAAACAGAGAGCGTCTAACAATGAAAATTGATGCCATTTGACAATAAAGCATGTTGAAGATTTCAACTCATAAATTTTTTTATACAACAACTAGCTCATAAATGCCAAAGAAAATTGATACCGTATTAGTAAAGGTACAATAATTTTATATATTTCTTCACAAGCACATGGTTTTAAATCTCATTATCAATATCAATGTGAGGTCTCATTGATTGGTAATTGAATCCTCTTGAAATATAAATCCTTTGAAATACTTCATCATAGTGATGATGTAGAGAGAAATAAAAATTAGAAAAATAAAAGATCTCTCACTTTCAAACACATAAAGCCACGTAAGAGGAATCTTGATTTTCTTTCTATATATCTCTATTTCATACATGAAGTATTCAAGGATATTCAAATTAAGATCAATGAATTACATTTGTGTTCCTCACAACACAATTAAATGGTACAAAGTCCAGTTACGATGATTGTCACTTGACTTTGCATTATTTAATTGTGTTGTGAAGAACTTGAGTGTAATTCTTCTTTTAAATATAATTCATAAACACTTTTTCACTAAAAAATCAAAAATCAATAAATAAGTCTACACAAATGAAATTTAGAACGCATCAAAGCCCAAGAAATCCAACACAAGTTGTTCATTGAGCACTGGCTCCACCATTGAGGAACTGGAATAATCTGGTAATTTCATCCAAGCTAGAGCAGCTTCTTCTTTTACCCTCCATTGTTGTTGCTGTTTAAGCTCCAAAGAAGAAGAAGAATTATCAGAAGACGAAGACGAAGACGATGAACCCTTAATTGTTATAAACTTATCACCATTATTATCCTTCTGACGAGCTTCTTCCTTCTTCTCCATGAAATTAGCTTCTGCGACATTGGAACATTTCCCTGTGAGCTTCTGAACCAGAGCTCTGAAGTTCGAAGCACTCGTCTTCACCTTCATAGGGCTCGATATGTACGTCACTTTTATTCCCTTCTCGCTCTTCTGATGCCTTCTACTCTTCATTATCTCAGATAATTAAAGAACAAGTTAATTTGGGGAATTAAAGAAGAAGATGGTTTTGACAATTCACTAACTGGTTGATGATGATGATGAGGAATAAATTAAAACCCTAAACATATATTTATATGAAGTGGGCGACGTTGATAGCTTCAAAATGTAAGTTTCCAGGAAATTAGGGGTGAGACTGAAATGATTGAAAGAAAGAAAGAAAAAGGAAATTAGTTATGGTGGTGACGATGATGGATGGTGGAAAACGAAGGTGATGCGAAGCTCAAGAGATATAGAATATTCCTATGGGGCTGCTCATTAAGTTAATGTACAGGACCCGTAACTTTGTAGATTTTTTTCTCTCTTAGCTTGTGGTCTTAATTTTTCTTTTTGTCTATGTTATGTTTAAAAGATATCTTCTAGTTTTTATTTAACTTAAGAAATATACTTGTTATGATATGTTATTTGTTATGTTGAGATATTATTTATTAAGATTTATTTTTTTGAGATTTAATAAGGAATATTCTCTCCAAACCACAATATAAACTATTTTCTAGAAATATCTTTGTCTAAAATATAGAATATTGGGTAAATTTTATTTTTTTATTTATACCCTTTTCTTTTTTTTTTTAGTTCCTTGTATTTAAATGCTACTACCTTTGTCCCTGCATATAAGGTATTTTCTAGATATTTATGTTGTTCCTAAATATAAATGGTGTTATAAAAATTTTAAGTAATTGGACAATTTTACTTTTATCTTGAAAAAGAGAAGAGATATTAATTGTGTGCTTTGCTCACAATGATAATATTAATTATGACATTTATTAGGGACAAAATTGAAAAAATGTTATGATTTTATGAGTTTTCAATTAAATAAAAAACTTTATTAGTATGCAAAATTTAATTAAAATGTTTTATATATAGAGATAAAGGAAGTACATATTTAAGTACAAATTTATAAGGAACTCTTGAAAGGGCATAGATGAAAAGACGTAGATATTTTTAAAAAATTAAAATTTCAACTAACATTTAACAATGACATATACATTATAGTTTGGATGAAGTATTTGTATTCATTAGTCATTATTAGAATATTCATTAGTTATTATTAAGGTTGTCTATACATTATAAGCTTATTATATCAACACTTTTTCAAGTCTTTTTTCTTTTATGACTTCTTTTAATACTTTAACTATATACTTTATTCTAGAAAAAATTGCATATTTACTCAATATATAGCATTCCTTCATGTCTCTTTTATAAGTCATTTTTAACCATCTTATTATCAAGGCTGAGGAAGGACATTTAACTTATTATTTACTTTTTCTTAAAATGAAAAAAAAATAACTTTGCCCCTATTGAACAGCGAAATATAATATTTGGGGAGTAATATTGAAATTAAATTCTCTTTTTATTGTAATTTTCAATAGGGATAAAATTAAATTAAGAACATTTTATATGACTTATATTAATAATTAAAGAATTATTTTAGAAGATGTTTTATAATAACATGTAGTGTATGTTATTAAATTTCAAAATGTTTCAAAAGAATTTAAAAAAATTGTGTAAAATTTCTTTTTTTTTGCCACAAATTATGTAAATTCAATTACATTAAAGATAAAATGGGTGTTTAGTTAATTTAGAAATTTGCATTTTAATTCATTTTATATTTTTATTGAGAAGTTATCATAATCATCTTATATGAAGTATATCAATTTGCATTTATTACACATTCCTATTAGAAAGTTTTAGAATTATTACATTGGGATAAAGCAACTTTGAGTTCCTTATATTTGAAAGTTATATGATTCGATCTCTTAACTTTAATTTTTGTCATTTGAATACTTAATGTTTGCTTGAGTTATCAAGTCACTCCTTTAAATTTTATAAGACAGAATAATCCTAAAAAAAGCTAAAGTGAAAATTATATTGCCAACGTGAAATATGCATGTGGATTAAATAAAACACATCAGCCAAATTTGCCAAGTCTTAATCACCTATTAAAAAGCCACCACAGCGATGATAATATAATAAATAATGAAATTAAAATTTAGGGTCCAAATCGATAGAACTCCCAAATGTAAAAGACTAAAAATTGTTTTATATGTGTTATATTGAATATTATTAAAAAAATATTATATTATTTCTTTGGGATTAAGCAAAAAGATTCTAGGAGCCTGGACATAATATGTGATCCTCATGATTCGACACCTTATTGCGTGGCTTTGTGTTCATCCAACAAGTGGTCACGTGCGCAGCCAAAGATGACCAGGAAATTAAGTCGCCTCTTCTTTTTTTTTTTTTTTTTGGTGAGAAGGAAATTAAGTTGCATTGTTATGCAATAATTAAGGTAAAGTTTCACTTTTTAGGATCTAGAAATGCATGGTTTTGTTCTAAATTTTATATTTTACAGTGATAATTAATATACTTTAATATTTGTTATGAATATTATAAGGATAGTGGATGTCCATCTTCATTATCTCTTCATCTTTATTTTCTCCCATGAAACTCTCACTATCTTGAGAGTTGATTGCCCTCCCATGAAATTCCCACCATCATGAGAGTTAATTATCCTTTATTTGCTTTTATCATTTATGTAACTTTTAATGTGTAAGCCCATGCTTATAAATAGGGCATATAATTTGTATTGAAGGATAATAATTCATAAGAAATTCTCTCATTATCTTGTCTCTATTTTTTCTCTCAATATCTTTATTTTTTAGTTGTTAATTTTATAACACATTATCAGCACAAGAGCTCTGATAATCTATAGGTTTTGTAGCAAGGTTTCTCATTGCAAGGTAATTTTTATATTCATATATGATTTGATATATTTTCTAACCATTTGATCCTTTTAATCTTGTTTAATCTTGAATATTGTCTAACTCTGATCATATTTTTATTATAGTATCTATATGTTGAATCTTTCGAAACGTGAGTTTATGGCTCTTGACATTACTGGGAAAAATTATCTATCTTGAATACTAGATGCAAAAATCCATCTAGATGCCAATGGTCTTAGAGACACAATGAAGGATGGTAATCAAGCATCCAATCAAAATAAGGCTAAAGCCATGATCTTTCTTCGTCACCATTTACATGAAGGGTTAAAAACTGAGTATTTAACTATAAAAGATCCTCTTGTTCTTTGGAATAGTTTACAAGAAAGGTATGACCATCAAAAAACTGTAATTCTTTCAAAAGCTCGTTATGATTGGATGCATTTACATTTGTAAGATTTTAAATCTGTGAGTGAATATAACTCTGTAATTTTTAAAATCAGTTCTCAACTAAAATTATGTGGAGAAAAAGTCATTGATGATGATATGTTAGAAAAAACATTCTCCACATTTCATGCATCCAATGTGTTCCTGCAACAGCAATATCGTGAAAAAGATTTTAAAAAATATTTTGAATTGATTTCTTGTCTTCTTGTGGTTGAACAAAATAAGGAGCTTTTGATGAAAAATCATGAATCTCATCCAATTGTTTCTACCCCATTCCCTGAAGCGAATGTAGTGCCAAACGAATTAACTCGAGGTTATGGCCGTGGTTGTGGCCATAACTGTGGACGAGGTCATGGCTGTGGCCGTGGTTGCGGTCGTGATAGTACATCTTTCCATCAGAAGTGGACAAACAATGAAGAGAAACAAAATAAAGGAATAAGTGGGGATAATAATAATAATACTAAAAATTTGTGCCATCGTTGTGGTGATAAAGGTCATTGGTCACGTACTTGTCATACTCCAAAACATTTGATTGATCTTCACCAAGAATCGCTTAAAAGTAAAAGTAAAAACAAAGAGGCAAAGATAGAAACATATTTTGCTTCTGAAGAAGGTGATTCTAATTATGGTGACATGGATGCTACTCATTTAGATGTTGCTGATTTCTTTGCCGATGCTAATGGAAGAATTGATTACCTGATTGGGGATGAAAATGTTCAGAAATAAATGTTTTAGATATTGATATTGTTAAATTTTATAATTAAGTGTCATTTTAATTTTCTTGCATTGGAATAAAGAATTTACTTATAATTTTTTAGAGAATTTACTTATGATGTTATTGTTTTTTAATGAATAAAGTTTTTGTATTCCATATTTTAATTATATATTTTTATGTTTTTCTTAATGAAGAATGAGTATTCATTTGATTGGTAACAACGACAATAATGGAGATATGTGTCTCGTTGATAGTGTAACAACTCATACAATACTCAAAAATAAAAAATATTTTTCATCTTTGGTAATGCAAAAGGCTAATGTTCAAACTATATCCAAAAGTATAAAGATGATTGATGGCTCTGGAAGAGCTAATATATTGTTGCTTAGAGGAACTAAATTACACATTGATGGTGTATTTTATTCTACTAAATCTAGTAGAAATTTATTGAGTTTTAAGGATATCCGCAGAAATGGATACCATATTGAGACAGCAAATGAAGAAGAAATAAAGAATACCTTATTATTATGAATTTAATTTCTGGTAAAAAGTGCACACTAAAAAAATTACCTACATTTTTTTCTGGCTTGTACTACACATTTATTAATACAATTGAAATACATGCTATTGTAAACCAAAAGTTTACAAATAGTAATAAATTTAATGTTTGGCATGACCAGTTAGGCCATCTCAAGTCAATTATGATGTGAAAGATAATCGAAAAATCACGTGGACATTCATTGAAAGGTCAACAGATTCCACAATCCCATGATTTTTCATGCGCTACATGTTCTAAAGGAAAGTTAATTATTCGACCATCACCAACAAAAATAGAAAGTGAGTCTCTCACATTTCTAGAACACATACAAGGTGATATTTGTGGGCTTATACACCCATCATGCGGACCATTCAAGTACTTTATGGTTTTAATTGATGCATCAATAAAATGGTCGCATGTTTGCTTGTTATCTTCTCGTAACTTGGCATTTGCAAGATTGCTTGCTCAACTCATTAGATTAAGAGCACACTTTCTTGATTATTCTATTGAGAAAATACGTTTAGATAATGCTGGTGATTTTACTTCACAAGCCTTTAATGAATATCGCATGTCTCTTGGAATTGATGTTGAACATCCTATAGTACATGTTCATACACAAAATGGACTTGTAAAATCATTGATTAAACACTTACAACTGATTGCACGACCATTATTTATGCGATTGAAGTTTCCAATTTCTACTTGAGGGCATGCAATTTTACATACAGCATCATTAATTCGTGTCAAGCCAACAAGTTATCTTAAGAGCTCCCCTTTAGAATTGGTTTTTGGTCAGGAACCTAATATTTCTCATCTAAGAATTTTTGGATGTGTAGTATATGGTCCAATTGCTCAACCACAACATACTAAGATAGGTCCTCAAAGAAGGATGGGAATATATGTTGGGTATCAATCTCCATCTATAATTAAATATTTAGAACCATCAACAGGAGATTTATTTACTACTCGATTTGCTAATTGTCATTTTGATAAATTAGTTTTCCCAACATTAAGGGGAGAAAATAAGCAGTTGGAAAAGAAAATTAGTTGGAATGAATTATCATTATCTTATCTTGATCCTCGTACAAAACAATGTGAATTAGAAGTTTAAAAGATAATTTATTTACAAAATTTCGCAAATCAATTGCCAGATGCATTTATTGACCAAAGAAAGTAACTAAATCACATATTCTAGCAACTAATGCTCCAATTAGAATTAATGTCCTGGTTGGACAACTTGTTATTGCAAATGATTCTGAACCACGCATAAAATGTGGAAGGCCCATTGGTTCCAAAGATCAAAATCCTCAAAAAAGAAAAGGAGCTAGAAACACATATGGTCAAATCGAGGATAATCAAGAAGAGTTAGTAACTCACGAAGATTCACTTGAGACTACTAATATTTCAATTCCAAAAGAAACTCATATACCTAAAATGTGTAAAAATAATGAGATCTTAATAAATTATATATGAATGGAATACAATGGGACCAAAATGAAGTCAACGTTGATGATGTTTTTGCATATAATGTAGCGCTTGATGTAATAAATGATAATGAGGATCATGAACCAAAGTGCATTAAGGAATGCAAATAAAGAGAGTATTGGCCAAAATGAAAAGATGCAATTGAGGCAGAATTAAAATCACTTGAAAAGTGAAATATTTTTAGACCTATAGTCTACACACCCGAAGGTGCCAAGCCGGTGGAATATAAATGGGTTTTTATGTGAAAAAGAAATGAAAATGGTGAAATTGTAAGATATAAGGCACAACTTATGGCTCAAGGATTTACACAAAGGTCTGGAATTGATTTTGTTGAAACATACTCACTAGTGGTGGATGCAACTACTTTTCAATATTTAATTAGCCTGGAAATAAGTGAAGGACTCGATTTGCGTCTAATGGATGTTGTTACAGCTTACTTGTATGGTTCACTCGATAGTGACATTTACATGAAACTCCCTGAAGGATTCAAATTGCCAGAAGCATACAATTCAAGTTCTCGAGAAAATTATTCAATCAAGTTAAATAAATCTTTATATGGATTGAAACAATCAAGGCGTATGTGATATAATCAACTTAGTGAATATCTGTTGAAAGAAGGTTATAAAAATGATCTAATTTGTCCTTGTATTTTTATGAAAAGATCTGGAAAAGAGTTTGCTATAATTGCTGTTTATGTTGATGACATAAATATCATTGGAACACCTGAAGAGCTTTCAAAAGTTATAAATTGCTTAAAGAAAGAATTTAAAATAAAAGATTTGGGAAGAATAAAATTTTGCCTTGGATTGCAAATGGAATATATGAATAATAAAATTTTTCTATATCAAGAAACTTATACAAGAAAGGTCTTAAAACGATTTTATATGGATAGATCACATCTGTTATATATCCCAATGGTTGTAAGATCATTAAAGGTAGATAAAGATCCTTTTAGATCTTGAAAAGGTGATGAAAAACTACTTAGTCCAGAAGTACCATATCTTAGTGCAATTGGAGTACTAATGTATCTTACTAGTCATACACGACCTGATATCTCATTTGCTGTTAACTTATTAGTGAGATATAGTTCTTCACCAACATGAAGACATTGAAATGGTGTTAAGCACATTTTTCGTTATCTTAGGGGTACTATAGATATGGGATTATTTTGTTCCAAAGTACTTAAAGCTGACCTTATTAGTTATGCAGATATTGGATTTTTATTTGATCCTCATGTTGGTAGATTACAGACAGGTTATTTGTTCATATGTAGTGGTACAGCCATTTCATGGCAATCTATGAAACAGACAATATCAGCCATATCATCTAATCATGCAAAAATTCTAACTGTACACGAAGCAAGTTGAGAATGTGTGTGGTTAAAATCATTAATCCATCACATACGAGGTACTTGTGGTCTGTCTACTAATAAAATGAACCCAACAATCATATATGAAGATAATACTACTTGTATTGCCCAATTGAAAGAAGGATATATTAAAGGAGATAGAACGAAACATATTTCACCAAAATTTTTTTTCACTCACGATCTTCAAAAGAATGGTGAAATTAATATCCAGCAAATTTGTTTTAAAGAAAACTTAGCTGATATGTTTACCAAGTCACTTCCTGCTAGAATATTTGAAAAATTTGTTCATGATATTGGATTTTCCATACTCAAAAATATCGATTGATGCTGTCAAGAGGGGGAGTTCATACGCGCTATATTCTTTTTCCCTTGTTTAAGGTTTTTTCCCATTAGGTTTTCCTAACAAGGTTTTTAATGAGGCAGCATTGAATAACGTATCAATAAATAATGTACTCTTTTCTTCTGTTAGGTTTTTTCCCACAGGGTTTTTTTTTCTAGTTAAAGTTTTTAATGAGGCACATTCTTATATAATGGATATCCAAGGGGGAGTGTTATGAATATTACAAGGATAGTGGATGTCCATCTTCATCACCTCTTCATCTTCATCTTCTCACATGAAACTCCTACCATCATAAGAGTTGATTGCCCTCTCATGAAACTCTCACCATCATGAGAGTTAATTACCCTTTATTTGCTTTTATCATTTGTGTAACATTTGATGTGTAAGACTATGTCTATAAATAGGGCATGTAATTTGTATTGAAAGATAATAATCCATAAGAAATTCTCTCATTCTCTTGTCTCTATTTCTTCTCTCAATATCTTTGTTTTTTAGTTGTTAATTTTATAACAATATTAATATTTTTAATAGTCATTAATAATTATTTTTAAAGTTATTATGTTATATCTTTTAAATTAAAAATTTAAAACTTTTTGCCGAATAAGAAGAGTATATGTTATTATTTTGGAAATACGAAAT
Source organism: Prosopis cineraria (assembly GCF_029017545.1). NCBI lineage: Eukaryota > Viridiplantae > Streptophyta > Magnoliopsida > Fabales > Fabaceae > Prosopis > Prosopis cineraria. The sequence continues at coordinate 34,398,573 of NW_026555337.1, read as the reverse complement.
TATTTTTAACATTTTTATTAAATTTGACTTTTTCATTGAAATTTTCATAAATTAGAATATCTAGATGTACGCTAGTATACGTTTTCATGCTTGCCTCCATCAGGCGCGAGCTGTGTTCATTGCTTTGGTATTATTAGAGTTATACTTCCAAAACACTGGGTGTCCTCAAGGGAGTAATCCCCATTAATACATCTTCGTCTCGATTTTGTCAGGATAGGTCAAGTTTGGCCTAAAAAAATTTGATCAGAACCAAACATGACCGGAACTAAAATTGAGTTGGTACAACAAAGTATTAAAGGACATTTAACTTATTATTAAATTTGTCTTAAAATTAAGAAATATTTTAACTTTTCCCCTATTAAACAGTGAAATATAATATTTGAGGATCAGTAATATAGAAATTAAATTATCTTTTTAGTAATTTATAACAGGAGTAAAATTAGAAAATGTTAATTAATAATCTTTTATATAAGAGTAAAATATATTGATCACCTTTTTAGTTTATCTTAATTATAGATACATTTTTTCTATTTTTTAAAACCTATATGAACCTTCCTTAAAATTAGTAGTTTTAAAATACAAACTTCCCTTCTATTTCTAAAAATTTATTTTCATCCAACTGTTTGTTGACTATCAAGTCATATATATTGAACCAAAATACTTTTTTGAAGTATTATCTAAAAATTATTTAAAATATAAAACAATTAATTCACATGTTCTAAAATTTTATTCATATTTTAAAACTTTTAATTAATTTTAAAAATTTTTATTTGGAAATATTTTAAAAAATAAAAATGAAAAATTTTTCTGAAATAATATTTCAAACATGTATATAAAAAACATAAAGAAATAGTGGTGTAATATATAATAAAAAAATAAATTAGTTAATATAATGTATATTGATTTTCTTTAAATTTATTTAATTTCAACACAATCTTTCTAAATTATTTATTTAACTATTTTCATAATTATTTAAAGTTCCTTAAATTGAGGGGCAGAGAACATAAAATTAGGTTAAAATAAAAAATAAAAATGAAAATATCTTATCATATTTAATGGAATATTTCTAACGGAAAATTAGACTAAAGTATATGTTTTGAAAATAGATGAAAGGTCTTTGTAATTTAACAAAATGGAGATGATGTCATTGTAATTTACTTATATATAATTTATATTAAGAATTAAACAATCCTCTTAAAAAGATGTTTTATAATGGAAAATTGAGGGGGTATTTTTTTTTTAAATCAATGAGGCAGGAACTAGAGGGAGTGTTTTATATGGATGTAGTTTATGTTATTTTACTAATTTTTAGTCCCTCATCAATTATAAATTTTATCCTTTAAATTTAATTTTTATTAATTTAGTCCCTTAAATTCACTTTGATTATTGATTTGATCTTTATTGTTAAAAAAAGGATGCTAAATTGTTAAAATTTAATGACATGGATAATAGAATATTAATGGCAGCAATGTATATTAATAAAAAAAGTATAATTATTTATGTAGGGTGAAAAATAGACTTTGAAATTTTAAAAAGCAAGAGCACAAAATAGTATATCAATAAAATTAAATTAGTTTGAAACTTAACTTGTTCTTATTTAACTATCTATACATGTCAAGTCATTAATATATTTTTACACATTAAATGATTAGTTAAAATACATAAAACTCTCATGAACTTTGAGGTAGTTCTCCTGCATATGACCTCTGTCACATTTAAATGTTTAAAATTAACTCTCTTAACTTTTAATTTTTTTTTCAAAGTCTCCTATCATTAATTAACTCTATTATATTATTAATAGAATTTGCCATGTCAAATTAAGAAAAGTCATGTAGAAATTATGTGACATTTTATGGAAGAAAATAATAAATGTATAAAATTGTATTATTTTTTAAATATTTACTTTTATATCAGTTTTATCCATTTTGTCTGTTATCAATTGTGCATATTTTTCCTATATTTAAGGATAAATTTTTATTTGTATATTCTTTCTGTTAAAAAATGTAAGATATTTTTTGAGAAATTGAATGTTAAAAAATGTAAGGTATTTTTAATCTTTCGAGATATAATCATTGTTTTTTTTCAAAAGTGCCTCTATTGATGATGATTTTATATTTATTATAAGGTGTTTAACGGGAGGAAATATAAAAAGATAAGATTAGTTAGAAAGTAAGTAACTACTTTATTGAAGGTGAAATTTGATTAAAATATCTTACATTTTTGAACGGAGGGAGTAATTATTATCATTGACTGCTTGTAGATTTTTTTATTTATTTTAATATAAAAAATTGTTTTAATTGATAAAAAATAATAAAATTATAGTTTTTCTCTTAAATTGTGTTAATATATATGTAAATAATTAGAACATAGTCACTCAATTAAAAAAATGAGAACACCGTTATGTGTTTAAAAGTAAAAAATTATATAATTAATTTTTCATTTCTTATTTATATTAAAAATTAATAAAAAATATTTTTCCTTTGTCATGTTCCATGTGTATTTCAGTAATATGACATATGAAGATCTATTAATAAGATAATAGAGTTAATTAATGGTAGCAGGTTTTCAAAAACAAAATTAAATATTATGAGAGTTAATTTTAAATTTTTATAGGTAAGGAGTCATATCTCATTATTTCAAAGTTCAAGAGCATGTTATGCATTATAACCTAAATTATTTCAAAAGTCAATTTGTATCCTAAAACTTAAAAAAATTGTATGATAATTTAAGAAAATATAAAAAATCAAATCACTAAAAATTAAATTTAAGAAACCAAGTTGATAACTAAGATAAATTTAAGAACTAAATCTTTCACTATCCCTTAAAATTTTTTGTAAAATTTCAATGACATTAAAAGATAAAAATGAATGTTTAGTTTAATTTAAAAATTTGAACTTTAATTCATTTTATATTTTTATTGAGAGTTTATCAAAACCATCTTCTGTTTGAAGTTGTTATTCAGAATTATATATATATATATATATATATTAATTTTCATTTCTTATATTCCTATTAGAAAGTTTTAGAATTATTATATTTTGCATGTTATATTTGAATATTACTACTTTCATATTAAATTATAAGATATTTTAAAGGGAGTTTTGAAATCTTAAAGTATAAGATGTTTTCAAAAATATAAGAATAAAATTTTATTAATGATTTTTTTTCCGATATTACTTTCTATATATTCTCTCTTTGATATTATTTTATAAGTAGAGTATTAAATGAAGATATTTTTAAAAGGTTATATTTTTTTCTTAAAAAAATAAAGTTATAAAATATATTTAATAAATTTTATTAATATATATAATTTTATTTAAAAATATTTTATTATATTCAAGAGAGTATTAAAAAAATAGTGTTATATGTTATTTGCTTGAGACCAAGCAAATGATGTGTGATCCTTAGAGTTGGGAATACGGGCGAGCCCGACCCTTATGGGCTTGAGTCCTAAAGCCTAGTTCCTTATTTTGAATCCCATTTCTCAAGCCCGGCCCTTATATGAAGGGCTTAGGGCCGGGCTTGTAAGCCCTTTTTTTTTTTAAAAAATAAAATTAAACATTATAAATTAATTAAAATATTCTGAAATTAAAAAAAATAAAATTCTCATAATTTTTTAAAAATTAAACAACACACATTTAGAAATCTAGTAATAAAATTTAAATCTTGGTTAAAAACAATTCATTTTTTATAAATACACAAACATAATAATTATAGAAAAATAAAAAATATCAGGAATTTTATACTATACACTGATATTTATTAAATTATATTAAATCAATTTTAGAATAAATTAAAATTAATAATAATATAATGTGTATAGGATCAAGTGAGCAGGTCATTGGTTTCAAACACATGTTTTTAAAAAAAAAAATATAACAGGGCTTGAAGGGTTACCCGAGTCCGAGCCCTTTTTTACAGGGCTTATCAGGGCCAAGTCCTCAAGCCCGATTACTTTAAAAAAAATTATTTTTAAAGTCCGAACTCTTATTTAAATAAGGCCTTCAAGTTCAACCCTTCAAGCCTGACCTTTATTTTTTACTCCAATAATCCCTGTTGTTCGACCTTATTGCGTGGTTTGTGTGCATCGAACAAATGGCCAAAAAAAAAAAGGAGGGGGCAAAAAAAAAAAATGGTCACGTGCGCAGCGGAAAAACAAAGGTAAAACACTAAAACTTTACTTTTTAGATCGCGACTCGCGAGACGCTTGGTTTTGTTATAAATTTTACATTTCACAGTGACAATAAGCTGGAGTATATATTTAATTTTTTTAATTTTTTTATAAAGCTTTATCTTAATATTTTAATTTTATAAAGTGTCTTTTTAATTTTTTAATTTTAATATAGTTAGTTTTATTATAATAAATTTTTACATTAAATTGTTTAACATTGACAAAATATTTTTAAAAACTAACATATTAAATTTAATTTTTCTTTAATATAACAATAATTAGAGTAAAAAATAATGATTTTAAACTAACGTTGTTTAAGTTAGGTAAATGATCAAATAAAAAGCTTACACAGAGTTAGAAAATCAAAAATATACTTTAACCATGATAATTAATATACCTTAATACTGATATTTTTCAGATTTATTAATAATTCTTTTTTAATTTTTAATTTTATTTCTTTGAAATTAAAAAATTAAAAATTTTTTGCTAAATCAAGAAGAATATGTTATTATTTCAAAAATAAGAAAATATTTTAATAAAATATCAGTGATAATTTTGATCTTTTAAAATACTCCCTCCATTTTAAATTATAAGATAATTTTACACAAAATCTTACATACCAATAAAGTTCATTAAATATACTTTACAACCTTCCTTTTTAAGACAAAAATATAAACTTTTAAAAATACCCTTCATTTAATACTCCATTGGTAAAAGAATATTAAAGAGAAATAATATATGAGAAAGTAACATTGAAAAAGTATCATTAAAGAAACCTTATTTTTATCAAAGTGTCTTATATTTTGAGACACTAAATCTTCTCTAAAAGTATCTTATAATTTGGGACGGAGAGAGTACTTAATATTTTTTTATTAAATTTGAATTTTTAACTGAGATGTTCATACATTAGAATATCTAGAAGTATTTGGATCTCTGTAAACTGGCATCTGCATTTGGTGCTCATTTATGTGATAGGTATCGAATGTTCATTAGGATCAGGAGCAATTATGGCCCTTCATTTCAGCTTAAAATGATCTTTACCATCCATTTAAATTAATTTTTAAATATTTTTAATATTATGTTTATTAAATAAAAAATATAAAAATTTAATATTAAATTTGGATTATTTAGAGTACATGTAAATGATTAATTTGTAAAATTTATAAATTTTTTAATATTAAATTAGATCATCTAAATTATATCTGAATTTTTCAGAATCTATGTAGATAGTCAAATTGTAAAATTATAAAAAAATTTAATATTAAATTGATCTGCTAGATTAAATCTGTACTGGCCAAATTAGTAATGAATAGATTTATTAAAATTTTAATTTTTTTTTAATTTTTTATATTAATATATTAATATTTAAAAATTAATTTAAACGAATGATAAGGATCAATTTGAAGTGAAATGGAGGGTTAGAATTGCTCCTAAGCTTGATCAGCATGTAATGCTCATCACAATGCAAATCTTGTAAACTTAGTGTAGCGGTTGGGAAGTGGGTTCATATATGCTATTAATACTAGCGCTGAGAAACAGGCGGGCTTGGCCCTTATGGGTCTAACCCTTGAAGGCCTGCCCATAAAAGCCTGAGTCCTTAAGCTCAGTTTTTTATTTTTTATTCATTTTTTGAGGTCTGACCCTTATTTAAAGGGCTTAGAGCTGGGCTCATAAGTCATATTCTAAAAAAATAAAAAAGTAAAATTAAATATTATAAATTAATTAAAATATTTTAAAATTAATAAAATTAAAATCCTTACAATCTTTTAGAAATTAAATAACACATATTTAGAAGTCTAATAAGAAAATTTAAATCTTAGTTAAAAAATAGTTTATTTTTTATAAATACATAAACATAATAATTATAAAAAATATAAAAAATATAAAAAATAGGGCTTATCAAGACTAGGTCCTCAAGCTCGATTACTTTAAAAAAATTTAATTTTCAAAACTCAAACTCTTATTTAAATAGAGCCTTTAAGTTTGATTCTTATTTTTAACTCTAAGTATTATATTGATTTGACAGTGGAAAGAAGGTCTGGTGTAAAATTTATTTGAAATATGTAAAAGATTCTCCCAAAACACAAAATAATTTATTTGAAGTTAATACGCTCCGCTTTCCGTGCACGTATGAAATCTATAATCTCAATCATGCTAAAAATCACATATTGTAACTAATGAAAACTCACTTTGAACTTTTTAATATTATATTAAATATTGATGTTACACCTGGGACTACTAAAGAATCTACTATATAACTCAAGAATTTGAATTTAATGATAAAAGAAGAGAAATTAAAATGTAATGTGAAGCTACATCCTAATTTACTGTAAGTATAATTGTCTAAATTTATAATTAAATGTAATTTTAAATTTATATTAATATTATCACAATATACACTTTTTATATCAGTTAAAAATATATATTTTTTACACTAGTGTAAAAACATCCTGTGTATGTAAAGTATCTTTTCGTACATCCATTTAATGACTGGCGGAGAAGAGGCATAAAATGTAAAAAAAACAAAAGATTAACTTTTTATATCAGTTGCTTTCATAACCTGTTAACCTGTAAAAAAAATGGATATTTTCTATATCAGGTAAAGCCATAATTAGTATAAAAAGGAATAATTTCTACATGACTTTAAGCTTTACACTTTTCATAGAGTTAGGGAAGAGTTGCAATATTATATTCTTGACTACAAAAATTTATATTACATATTGATTTACCAAATTTGAATGGTAAGATCTTGAAAATAACAGGACAAATTAAATAATAATTCATCTGTTTCAAATTATAAAACACTTTCCGATAGAATCTCACATACTAATAAATCTCATTAAATACACTTTATAACCTTGTTTTTTAAAATAAAAATATAAATTTTAAAAATACCCTTAATTTAATACTCCATTGATAAAAGAATATTGAAAAGAGAGAATATATGAGAATGATAATATTAAAAAAGTATCATTAATGAAACCTTATTTTTATCAAAGTGTCTTATATTTTGAGATGTTAAATCTTTCCTAAAAATATTTTATAATTTGGGATGAAGGGAGTATAATTTAAAAATCATGTAAAAAATAGTAAATTTTTTTTGTTGGCGAAGTAGAAATTAGTAAATGATATCATAAGCTTTAACAAATTGAATTATTATATTGTTGAGGTCAAGCCGCCAATTTGATCAGAACTTGAAAATGATATGTGCAATTAGGCCAATCACTAAAATGAATTGCAAATATGGACCAACAAAACGTCATCCGTTGAATTCTAATTTGGTAAAAGAATTGGTGTCATAATTTATTTTAATTATATTTTTGATATTTTTTTCTTACCAGATATCTTTAATTATGAAACTTTTAATCAAAACACATGTTTTTCAACATCGTGAGTTCGTGACCTGTCCAGTCCAATTGCCATATATAACTTTTCTATAGTCAAGTTCAGACGTGAATTTAGATATTTATCGCATTAATATTGCATGTGCCTCTTATAATAAATAAAAAGAATATATTTAATATTTTTCATTCAATTCATTAGCTACTATGAAATTTAGTATAGAGAATTAGAATATAGAATGTAAGTGAGAGAAAATTGATGTTTGAAAAGAGAGATGCATAAACAAGTTCATCTTAATTTATCATATATATATATATATATATAGTTTAGATAATATACAAGCTATTACAATAGATCTAACATATTAAAACTTAAACAGTCAATTGCAATTTCTCTATGAAAAAAATCATGACGGATAAATACAAAAAAAAAAAATGTTAGGTAAGGAATGAAAATAATAGAGACTTAAACTGTTAAGAAATTGAACATAATCCACAACGGCGGGAAAAAAAAAACAACAACTGAAAATGATAAATAAATTTTTTTGAAACAGGAAAATGATAAATAAATATCATAAAATAAGGTAATTATTTTGAATTTTCTAGAGACTTATTTTTCATAAATTTTTTTTGCAAAATTATGTTTCTAATCCACTACAAAATATAGGAAATGTAGTTATCATTGCATCACTAAATTAAAGTTAAGACATTTATGTCGTTAATAATTAAATTGAAGTTTTAAACCATTAAGTTGAAGTTGTTAATAGAAGAAACGTACTTGTTATTACATAACTAAGCTAATATACTTACTACAGTAATAAGTCTACCTTTGCTATTAATAACTTCAGTTTAAGTATTAATAACTATATATACTTTTTATTATTTTATTGAGGATTAGAAACGTAATTTCAACAAAAATTATGTCATATAAGTCCCTAACTAAGACTTCAAAGTAATTACATTTTATGATACTTATTTATCATTTATTTATTTCTATGAAATTTATTTGTCATCCTCCCAAAACTTTATATGCAGCTATAAATTTTTATTTTAATGTTGTTAACAACACAAAAGTGGAGAGTATGATTTCTTTTTACCATGTGCCATATGAATTTTTTTTTTTCAGTACTCGATACCTTGAAAAACTGGCTGAGGGTATTATTATTTTTTATTTAGACTAATCCAAACAGCCGTTGTGCAACTATATGGTTTTCAATTAATAACTTATAAACTTGTTACACACAGATATTAATTTTTTGGCCAAAACATTTATATTAATTAAAAACATGTTAACAAATATAAATATATAGTATGTATATATATATATATATATATATAATAGTGAAAACTAACAAATTTTTTAAATTAGTTTGATCAATAAGTTAAAATTAGTTATAAATACTAATTAATTAGAGATTTCTCTACTGCCATGGATGGAATATATAATAACTTAATTAAAAGTTTCTTAGACCTTATATTCATAGATGTTCTTAAATCTTAACATTTCAAAACTATTTTAATATATAGAGAAACATTAAAGAAAATTAAAACAAAATGACACACACATATACCTCTTCTGTTTAAAAATATAAGACATTTTTAAAAAGTTGAATGTTCAAAAATGTAAAATTTTTTTAATTTTTCGAGGTATAATCAATGCTTTTTTTTTTTCAAAAGTATTTCTATTGATAATGACTTTATATTTATTATAAGGTGTATAATAGGGATGAATATGAAAAGATAGGGTTAGTTTGAAAGTAAATAATTACTTAGAGGGCAGAATTCAATTAAAAATATCTTACATTTTTAAACGAAAGGAATATATAAATTAATTTTAGTAGAAAAAATTATGACCATTTGTTAAGCACGAGAATATCAGATTTGAATATGTGTGAACACAGACAATGTCCATCATATGACCAAATGGAGAAATTCTACAATATGAACACATGATGAGTGAATGAGATGAAAATTTGCTCATTGCTAGAAGAGAAGACGAAAGAAAATAGGGGACAGGAATCTTGTTTTGTGGTCAATGGAGGAAGATATTCCACAAAAAACATGTTTAGCTCGTTTTCTGATATCGACACAATTCCACATGCTCAATATTTGGTTTTTAGTCAAAATCAGAATTAATGAATATGTACTCCTAAAGTTGACGATTTGCATATTTTCACACATAAAATATAACATATACAATGCGAAAATTGAGGCATACATTAGTTCAAGAAATATTTTTCACATGACTTTAATATACTCCTTCGGTTTTATTAATAAATTACTTTCAAAATGTGTTATAAAAAAAAAAAAATTTTAAAACTCATTAATTTTATCTAAAAATTTAATAAATTTTTAATTTTATTTATATTAAATACGTACATTTTAATAACATATTTTCTCTCATTGACATTTAACTAAGGATAAAATGAAGAATTTGTAATAAAAATCTAATAATGTAATTATAGATATGATTAAAAAATTTCTCCTCCCTCTTAAAACTAGGAGTGGAGGGAGTATTATATTAATATTGATATAATATTTTAATCTAAAAACCCTAACTCTCAAACGCACACACACAATTAAATATATTTAATATTAATATAATTTATATATATATATATATATAGATATAATATCCCATTATCATACCACGTTCATTCAAATATTTGAATATCCTGTATATGATTGTGACCAAAAATATATATTGTTTAGTCCTGTGTTCATATTTTCCCAACATCAGAAAATAACACAAAAATCTACAAATGTGTACATAATTATAAATTAAAGGGACGAGATTAATTGATTTGACGGGCATGAAATGGACATTATTAAAATGAAGAAAATAAAAAAGAGAAAAACAAGATTCCGGGAACGCAATGTAATGCCAAGACATCAATCAATGCCCGGTGACTGCGGTTCACGAACATAAACGATATGCGTAACTTCGCTGCCACGGTATGATACACATACATGTTTTGAAAATTGAATCAACGGGTGATGAAGAGATCCAGCTTAACTGGTGACCTCAAATTTGATTATATATATAAGAAAAAAATATAATTATCGGTTATCAAATTTTGATTTTAGCTTCTATAGTTTTTTTTTAATATTTTTAATTCCTATAACTTTAAAAAAATTGGGTACCTTTTTATTTTGCAGGTTCCTATAGTTTTAGATTTTCAATATTTTTAATTCCTATAAAGATTAAAAATACTAAAAAAAATATATGAATTAAAAGTAAAATTTAATAAAATTATAAGGATTGATGATTATGTTTTCTTCATATATAATGACAATTAAATTTTTGATTGAAGACATGCCTTCCAAAAAATTGTATGCAAGTTACTGACTAGATTAATCTGGATCAAAGAATAGAAATATCAAAGCTCACACCAAAAATAAAATAAAATAAAATTGAACTAATAATTTGCATGAAATAAAAACACAATCATATAAATTCCGCAAAATTTTTAGGTATTCTGATTCAATGTATTTTCAACAAAAATACTTGTAATTTAATGTCTTTTGTGATTGAATGAAAGCATTCACACTCATTCAAAATGAACATTCCTAAGATCTTCCCTTGATTAGTAGATAAAAAATAGAGCAAAAGAGAAACTTGGCAATTAAAGTATAGATCCATAGAGTTTGGGATGTTAAATTCATTTTTTATATAATATTTTTTTTATTTTTGAAAATAGTACACTGTGGTCCTTATCATTAATAAAAATTAACTTTAACTATTAATTGATTAGAAAATAATAAAAAATGACATAAAATTATAAAAAAAGACTAAAAAAATTGCAATAAAGGATCTAGAAATTAGATCTAAAAATTACAAAAAATGACAAAAAACTTTTATTGATTCTTTTTTGTAATTTAATCTTGAGGTCATTTTCTTTTATTTTTTAATTAATTAACGGTTAAAATTAACTTTTGTTAATGGTGAGAACCATATTATATTGTTTTTAAAAGTTAAAGGGCAACATTAGACAAAAAAATTAGTTTAAAATTTCAAACACTTTTGGATCTATAATTTAGAAATTAATTTTCTTATTTATCCTAAAAAATATTAGGATCTTTTAGGAAACATGCAATATGAAATTGAATCATCACTTTTGATTACATATTTTTGGGTCAAAACTAATAACATTTTTTCAAAAAAAAAAAACTAATAATCATGCGAACTTACTTGCGCATCAAGTATACCTCCCTTAGGTGTTTGGATTTATTGCTTTTGGATCTTAACTAATGTTTCTCTCTTTCACGGTATCAGCCATGGCCTTATATTTTTTTTTTTTTTTGGTGGGGGTGGGGGGACACACAATCATATAACTATTGATGAGTATTTTGATTTGAATTTGGATCAAATTTTTAATTTGAGTACACAAAAATTTATGAATTTAAATTTAATTCAAATCCAAATCCATTTCATAACTTATTTTCTTTGTAATTTTAAATTTCTTTTACATCCAAATCATTTAAAATTTTAATCATTTTAAATATTTTGTAATCTTTGTATTTTTACTATTGATATCTCCATGACTTTTGTGTCTTTTCTTATCTCTTATTGATTAAAAAATAAAAACAAACTCATTATTTTTAATTTTTTATTTTTAGTTTCTAATCTCAATTCATTTTTGTTCTTCATTTAAAAATTTTCAAACTATAAAAACAAAGGATTTTAAATACATGAATATGAAATATGAGAAAATCTAATTGCGACCTAAAATTTTTGTTTTCATGATTTTCGAGAACAATTAGTTTGGGTTGGAGCGAAATCATTACGCTGATTGAAGACTTTTCACTTTCAGCTTAAATTGACTAAGTTATAAATAATATATTGAATTTTAAATTATGTGTTTAACTCTTGAAATTAACAATTAACTAGGATTTACAATAATGATAGATAATTAGGAAAAACACACACAATCATATAACTAACTTTTTTTATTTTCATGATTCTCTAGAACAATTAGTTGGAGTCAAACCATCATGCTGCCTGAAAACTTTTCACCTTAAATTGATTAAATTATATATAATATTTTGAATTTTAAATTATTTGTTTATCTTTTAAATTTAACATTTAACTAGGCTTTAAAATAACGATAGATGATTTGAAGAAAACACAGTCGTATAACTAACTATTTTTGTTTTCGTGATTCTCTAGAATAATTCGGTTGGAGTCAAACTTTTGTGCTGATTGAAAACTTTTCAACTTAAATTGCTTAAATTATATAAATATTTTGAATTTTAAATTGTGAGTTTGACTTTTAAAATTTAGCAATTAATTAGGCTTTAAACAGGTACACAGACTGGCCAAGGTATAATAAGACCACCTCCCTTAAATATAGTGCATTATCTAGTGCATTTTTTTTAGAAAATTCTTTTTGTACCCCTGTTTAAAAACAATAGTTAAAGAGAAGTTTTTCTTTTAAACTATATATTTAAGAGCATCTATGATTTTTTTTAGATAAAGAGGTAAAAATACTCACAAAGTAATCAGATAGGAGCACCCAATATTTTAAAGTGAGAAAAAGGGCATTCATACTCATAACGTTATATTAGTGAGTGCAAAAATGACTAAACCGTTAACTTTGATATAATGCCGTTAACTTTGACTATTAAATATTGATTGTGTATGCCACTTGTTAGCCTTTGTTGATATGGACTAATAAGGGGCAAAAATACCCATAAAGTTATCTACTAGGAGCAAAAATACCTATAATGTTATTAGAGTTGGTGTAAAATTAATCAATCCATCAAATTCCTTAAATGTTAACTGTTTAGTTGATACCTAAGCAAAAATTGACTATTTTTTCATTGATGTAAACAAAAAATATTTCCAAATGAATTTTTATGGATTTTGATCGTTCATCTATATGAGTACCCATAATTTTACTTTGATCATTAGTTGATAAAAATAATAAAAAATTACCTAAAAATTACATAAATGATTTAGAATATTACAAAAAAGAACCATATTAGAAAATTAATATTGATTCACTTATTTGAATTACAAGTACATGCCAAGAGATAAATATTATTTTTTTCTCATGTAAAAAAAAAAGATTAAAGTATCATTTTGTTTGGGCCTAATAGAGGAATTGATTGAAACCCAATCCAATTCTATGGAATTTGAGCCCATCAAATAGGTGGTCTTGATGGAATTAAATGGAACACCACATTTAGGAAGTTCGTGATCCATTTTGACCCACTCTTCCCACTACTTAAAGCATACAATGCACTCACTCATGCCTCTCTACATGAAGAGGTGCACCCTTGATCAACTTATCGTGTTGATAGTTACTGGCTCATTCTGGCACCAAAGTTTGCATTTGAAGGAGTATGTTTTTGCCATATTTCTATAAATAGGCAATAATCACGTAATTAAAGATCTCTCGATATTCTTCACACCAATCCAATCAAATCAACTTGTCTAATACAACACTCAAACTTTGACCCAGCGTTACTCCAAGATCACCTAGTGTGACTTTCTCTAATAGAGCACTCGTTGTACTTATACGTCAATAATGCAAGTGAAACCTATGCATGAGTTGGTGTACCCTTAGTTTCTCACTTCACTTTGGCACTCTAAAGAAATTATGGTAAAGGACCTTGGAAACCTACACAATCATTTGATCTCACTATTCAACTTGAGGATCTACTCCTTTGTCATGCCTAGAAAATCTTCAAAGGGCACAGCACATCAAGCCTGAATCCCAAAACCAAGCAAACATAGTCTTGGCACGCCCATAGGACATGATTCTCAAAGCAATGCCAAGAAACACCTATTTTAGAGAATTTAAAGACAAAGACCACACTGGACCTCCAGGTTCAAAATGTGGTATTGTAGGTGCAATACGCAAGACTCACATCCTACATCCTAGGGACAAATCACAAAAGGGAGGTAAGATTTCTAATGCAAGAGACATCCAACCACTTGGATTTTGGCAAGCCTATATTCGACTTGTGTATTGAACTACCAAGTATAAGTAAGTTTTCTAACCAACACTTGAAGAGCCTTTAGAAGAACTTTGAGTGGCAAGCTAAGCAAATCAAGAAGACTCTAGATGACTTTGTGGGTCACTACGGATGAGATAACTATAAAAAAAGCTAACAAGGAGGCATTATTTAGCCTTTAAAAAATGCAAAAAAGTAGAGGAAAAGGAGAAGACTCAAGCTGCCAAAGCATAAGAGTGAGAGTTCTTTTACCAGTAACAAGAAAGTGAGAGAAAACACAATAAACCATGTTAGGTCATCATCATAAAGACCCTATAATCTTTGAGCAACCAATTTTCAATCCACATAGCGATCCATGCAGCGACTGTAAAGACATTTTAATAAGGCACTGCAGAAAAGAGTCCCACATGAGAGGGGTATAAGGTGCAACCCTCTAGTAGTAAAGAGTCCATCAGGCCCTAACCATCTACCAAAGGATAGTACACTCCTCCCCTTAAAGGGGACAAGCTAGCTAATGTGGCTGCTTTACTATAAGAATAAGAGTTCTCTACAGACACACTATTATGCTCACACAAACCCTTTGAATAATTGTGCTATTTATGAAATTGATCCTTTACAAGGCGTCGAGGGATTAAAAGGTAATGCACACATAGAGATAGTTAGAACAAAAACCCATGTAGGAAGAGAACTACCCCTGATGGACCTAAAAGCTATTAGGGAGGTAGTAAGAGAACTATATGGGATTGAATTGAGGCCTAATTTTCATAAGTTATATCTCAAGTACATTAATTATGAGAATCCCTTCCTTGTAAGGTTCCATGCCCCAAAGTTCACTGTTCTTTGGAGAAGATGGTGCATAAATACTAGAGTACGTTGCAAGGTTTACCTTTCAATATGGAGAGCTTAGCCATTCAGACAACATGAACCTATGATTATTTCCTAGCTTACTCACAAGGTTGATGTTCTCTTGGTATGCAAGACTTCTTAGAAACTTAGTATATAACTAGATGAATATGCAAGGAAAGTTCCATGAACAATTTCATATGACAGTGCTAGAATCTTGCACATTTAAACTATATAGAACTATACAATACCTTATAGAGAGCTTAGAGAGGTTCTCAAACATATTCAAGAAGCTTTGTAGCCATTGTAAACTATAACTCCTTAAGACCAAGTACTTTAAGATGGCCTAATGTGGCTTGAAATTGGAACTCCAAAAGAAATTCCAAGGCATAAAGTTTTGAGACTTGTTTAAGTTGATAGCTATGGTAAAGGAGTATGAAGAGCTCCTCATTGAGGATAGCTAGTTGAAATGAGTAGCCTAGGGAACATATTTTATAGAAACTCCATGAGATATGGCCCTAATAGACCTCGCTAGAGATAGGATAGTCATATGCCCTTCTTAGCTTTAAAGGTCGAGGAGAACAAGAAGTAAGTCATCACTAGTGTATAAGTTCAGTGTATGTTTGACATGAACAAATAGATAAAATTTTGACTTCCTCTTAAAGGAAAAATTTATCCCTCTTCCGACTAACTATAAGCTCCCCTCAAAAGAAGAACAAGGAGGGAGAGATTACTATAACTATTACCACTCTTGGAATCATTCAACTAACATGTGTTGGACTTTCAAAATGTCATCTAAGGATGCATAAACTGAGGGGTTCTCAAATTCCTAGTGGTGAAGAAGGAAATAATGATGATAGATGAAAACCTATTTCTACCTAAAGTGACTATCAACATAATGAGTTAAGAGAACCCAAAGTTAAAGTAGAAGTTGACAGGCACTTTATGGTGGATTGCTAGAAGGATCGAAGAGGATCTAAGAGAAGCTATATATACATCCCTACCCTTGGAACGTGTGGGTTAGGAAGAGTAATAATTTTAAAGATATTAGAGAACTAATAAACTAACCAAAACAAGAAATTTGGGATACCTTGGGTGAGCCATTGGTAAATTATATGATAAAATTTATGCATGTTTAAAGTTGAATGATATTATTCATTTTATCACTTTCACTATTGGTGTCATTTTGCAATAGTGCATGACTATTCAATCGTGGCACATGACATAACAAGTTATTAGTTATGGCATACTGTATAACAAGTTATTAGCTGTGGCTAATGTTGCTTTAGTTAACTTGTCATCTTTGTGTTGCCTACCATGGCACACAACATGTTAGCTATAACAGATGATAAAATTTTACAAAAATGTCCTTTTGACTTATTTTATTTTCAGAAAGGTCCTTTTAACATTTTTACCCCTTAAAAACTTATGTTTTTGGACATAATAGCCCTTGGAAACCATGCTTCAATAATATTTGAGTTTTATTTCAATGTTTTGTTTTTGAAAACTTTATTTTATATGGGATTCCATTTGGTGGTCATTTAATTGATTTAGTTTCTTCCTAAATTACTATGGTGGGTTTTTAATGTTATGTTTAATTTGTCCTACCATAATAGATCCTCTTTACCGTGGAAGTTGACTTTGAACATGCATTTTTGTTTTGGAATACCCTTTTCTACCATGGTAAGATTTTTATAAAGTTGTTTTGATTCTTAGTTATCATGGTAGACTATTTTCTATTATGGTAGAGTTTTGAAATACTATCTTTTGTCTATTTTACCATGTTAAACTTTTTGTTACCATGGTAGGGCTTGAAAAAATAAATTCTACTCTTTATTACCATGGTAGATGTAATATCCTAAAATCTAATTATGGGGTAAATTAATGAACTAAGAAATTAATTAATTAATTATGGTAAATTAAAACTTGGCTTTGAGGTTTGGGTAGTTGTTTGGTCCAATAGACCTTTAGGGGAAGATAAAATAGTGTTAAAAGGGGTTTTGGGCCTCTTTGGGCCTAATGTATTAGGTTTTCTTTTGAGTAGGGAATTGAAGAAATGCCTGAACTCTACTAGGGTTTCATATGGAATGATGTTGAAAGTGTTTTTAAACTTCTACAACCTTGAAGTGAAGTTTAAAATGATAGATTTAAATGGGTTGTTTGGGGGGTTAATTAATGCTTCTCTACTTGAGTTCTAGTGGTAAGCGACATTTTATGTCATTAAAGAAGGGTTTAGAGTTAATCCAAAAGCTAAATTAATAAGTTTAGACTAATGAGAATTAATGACAGTGAATATTACATTTAATAAGGTTAAATAAATTGACAAAAATTTGTTTAAGGCTTGGATGTGCTTAATCATTCTTACCAAAAGGATTAGACCTTAATCACGATTTAGGATTAACTAATAATGAATAGTCATGATTGATGACTTGTTAACCTTAACATGTAGAGTATAAGTTGAAGCTTATCGAATGGACAAAGAGTCTATCCAAGGGTCCAACTTTCCACTCTTTAGCATGAAGATAACTAAATATAATATTTAATTTAGTAAATGAATAAATTATTATTTTAAAATAATCACGTTTCAAGTTTTGGTTAACCATTATGAAGAGCCTTAGGGGGAAAGGCAAGTTTGAATACAGATAATAAGTATTTCATACTCAGCTTAATCATGTTTTGGCTGATGGAGCTAGAAAGGTATGTATATATATTTAACATAAATTTGGTTCATTTAGAATTGGCCTACATTGATATTGTGCTAAGTAAAAGAATCCAACTAAAGGAACTATTTTAGAATAAATTCAAGATGTATGGCATTACCTAAATTTCTTGGAACGGGTAGAATTGGCGTTTGTTTGGTTGAGAATCATCTGTTCATGATCATTGCTTGTGTTATCAATTTTTAATAGTGGAATTGGATCTTCATATGAATTGTTTTGTAATTGAGAAGTTAATTGTTATGTATCATAGTGTCTACAGCTGTAATTTATGAGTATATTATTATTGGCCTAAAATAAGTAATATGGATTTATTGGTAAATTTGATGACTGTGAGTAAATGTTAAATGATAACTATGCCTAGTAGTGATAAAATGTTTGTATCAATGACATGTGATAATGAGAGGTGAAAAGTAGGTCAGATTGGCTATGTATTTTTTATATTAATAAGATGAAATGTGGGCCTATATTAGTTATGTGTCGTTGATATTATCTTAATGGTTTGCTGTGTTTTTTAGTATATAAGCCGTGATAATCATGTAAGTTCTAGTGATTATGATCATATCAAGTTATTATGATATGCATGAGTTAGATTTGCATATGTTGAATTGAGCTTACATGATCATGAACGGTGAGAGCTTGCCTTAGAGTAGTAGAAGGTTAAACTAGTAAATCTATGTAGTGTGGCCTCTACTGAGTGTGTGCACAGTGGTCGGCATATTTTATCACTAGTATGCTTAGTATTACCAATGACTTATGGGTTTGGCATGGGACAGGCACAATGTTTAGTATTACTAATTTTGGATTAAGTGGTATGGGTTGGGCAATTATAATACCTTAAAATTTGAGTAAGGTAAGCCCATGGTCTGAGAGTAAGTGTAGGAACTTTTGGTCAGATGATCCCTTACAACTGAAGAGCGAGTTTAGTTTCAATCACATGAGCTAGACTTATATGAATTATTAGCCCATGAGTTTAATTAGATGATATAAGGAGAGATATAAGGTAGTTGCATTAATAATTAGTCATAAAACATTACAACTTTATTGTGTATGATTTCATGAGGATATGAGTTTTGTGATGTAGCGATTATTGCTAACATGGTTTGTTGCATGTTTAATTGTACTTATGGGGTATTGGGTACTTTAATCCAAATGAGAATGCTCACATGGAAAAAATTTTAAAGAGTTTGTGTTATTAGATATTGGGTTTGTAGACGTACTATTATGCTATATTGAATGTCTTTGTATTGAATTGTTTGGTTAATGAGATGTCATATCTCATGGTTGTATTGTTTGTACTTTACAAGTATTTATAGGTGATTGGGAAGGCACTGCATAGTGAAGGACTAAGGTGTCCATGTAAGAGCTCTTAGTCCTTCTTGTGTAAGGGACAAATGCATATTTGCTAACTTAGGATGATTTACATAGGTTAACTATATCCTTTTTGCACGTGAGTCCTATTTATAAACTTGAGTAATTGTGTTATTGATTTACGGCCTCTAGTGGTAAGGCCCTACATGTTAAGGTGTGAGCTTTATGTTGAAGGTATGCATCAGGGATTAAGTGGATTATACATATGCTGTTTGTTATTGAATTAGAATAGGGCAATGTCTTGCTATTATATGACTGAGCTGATATGTTAGTGTTCACTATGGTGAATAAGGCTTTTAGCCATGGTGAGTCAATATGTTTGGTTGGCTGGCAAGAAAGGCCATTGGCTGTGGTGAGTAAGTTTGACTGTTGTTGGCTATGGTGAAGTTAGCATTCGCATTGTTGACTAAGCTAATGCATAATTGGCTATGGCAAAGGTACTCTTAGTATGTGATGAGCTTATGCAGAACTGTTATAATGACTTTTTTTTGTCATTTTTTCCTAATGTTTAATGTAAGGATAGACCTTTCCCATACTTCCGCATAATTCTAAGTACTCTAACTTTAGAAAATATTCTCTTTAATCGTTAACAATTTTATGATCCCAATTTTCTTATAATTCAAAATAAATGTTTTAAAGAAGAGCAATAGAGTTGATCCTTTTGTTAAAAGAGTTGTTTAGTGGAGTGGTTACGGGGTTAATGACAAAGGTAATTATAACAGACACCTTTCTACTATGGTAAGTATTTGAAAAGTTTAGTTTTTGGATTAATTATCCTTTTAATAGAGAAAACTTGGTTTAAAAATTAAGATATTACATTTTAGTATCAGAGCCTCGTGTTTTGAATTAATGTATTCATGAAGTTTATGTATTATGTAGTGATTGTGTATTACATTTAGTTTAGTTAGCAATGTAAATTATTAGTTATGATGCTTTCTTCTTGTTTGGCTATTATTACTAGACTAGTTTTGACTTTTAAGTATATCGTGCATCCTTTAGGTAAGGAGAGAGAATGGTGACTAACAATGATATTACCTTAACAAAAAAGATTGGGTTCAAAATGTACAACCACAGCTATTACAACAACCCTAATTAATGGATAACAATACAATCCTTACAGAAATGAGGGACATATTAAGGAACCTGAATGATTAGGTTAAAAGACAAGGATAAGAATTAGCTAAGGTGAGGAGATAGATGGTCATGCCAATGGCAAAAGGCTGATATTAGAGAATCACAATAGGATTCAAACTGAGAGCTAGATTAGCAAAAGGAGTTTCCATGAAAGGCCCCCTTTCTATTTGAGCCTTACCAGTAGGGTTGGTAAGAGGAACTAGTAAGATTCTAGTGACTTGTAAAGCTAAGGTAAGAAGAAGGGTCCTTCCTTGAAGGGCTAAGGCTGAAGAATTTCCAGAGTAGTAGCCAAGGGTCTCGATAGGGCCCAACTGCACCTACCCTTGCCCCTAATGCCTCAAGCTCATAGTCGTGCGTTAAGTATGGGTATAATCATCCAGGTTTGACACTACAATATAATAGTTCCTTGACAAATAATGGGCCAAGTGGGATTTATGTAATCCATAAAGATAGCTAACGTATTGGTCAACCTAAAAGACATTACTAGGAATTTGTACTGCCTATACCTTATTTGAAAAGTTGTCTTAAGAACATCCTTCATTCTTACCTTTAACTGGGGATAGCCTAACCTCAAGTCAATCTTAGAGAACATTGGTGCTCCCATAAGTTAATTTAAAAGGTCTTTAATATGTGAGAACACTAATGATTGCATATGCATTACACATTGGTAGTAAGATAGTCTTTCTAGTATAGTCTAATGTAGCTCTATTAGTAGACAATCAATCTATGCCTACAATCACATCAATCTTATTCATAGGTAAACAAATCAAGTTAATGGTTGTGACTTACTATCAAACTTTAATTCAACATTAGGGCAAGCTCGACTAGTCTCAATAAAGGCATTAGCTAGCATAGACACTTTCACAATAAAAGGCATCCCATAAATATGCATATCCAATCTCTTGGCACACTTTTCATAAATAAAAGAATGGGTGGCATCAAAATCAAATAATGCATCAATCTGATTATCATAAAGATAAATAATACCTCTTATTAGATTTAGAGACACCTTAGCCTCTTCCTTAAAAATAGAAAACATGCGTCCGAAGATAGCAAACTTCTGGTTAAGGGAATTCAGGCTCTTGGGATAATATTGAGTAATATGCCCTATCTTGTGGCACTTGAAGTAGCTCTAGCATTGTCTAAAGTGATGTCTCTCGCATTTGATGCACTACAGGGCTCGAGCTAGTTTAGTAACAGTGGGTATTGTAAAACCTTGCTGCAACATTTGACTTTACCTAACAATACTCTTAGGAGAATTACTCTTATGCTGGAATCCCCTAGACTACCTTTCTTGGAAGCCCTTCTTTTTCTTACACCCACATATATTAAAACTATAAGAACTACCAAAGCTAGAGCTTGACCTTTTGCTCACATTGCTAGTAAGACCTATGTATGATGAAAAACATCCTTAGCTATCTCTCTTCTTTTTGTCCTTAGCCTCTGAACCCTGTCTGGCCACAACCCTTAGCTTGCTAAACATTACCTCAAAAGAGGTAATATTAAAGAATGACAACTAATGGTGATAATTAGGCTATATCTTAGCTACTTGGCCTTCTACTCACCATCCTTATGTTTCCTCAGATAATTAGAATATTTCAATTATTCATTGAACTTGGCAATGAACTCTTCTTCATGCTTGTTACCCTATTCTAGCTTATAAAATTTCACCTCTTTCTCAGCTCTAAAGGAGGTTAAGAAGTAGTAGATGAAGAACCTCTTCTTAAATTCCTTCAAAGTCAATAGGGAACTATTAATTGGCTTCACACATTCTCACTACTACTTAGCAGCATCTTCTAACATAAAAGTGGTGAGTTGGAATCTTTGTTCTGATGTACAAGACATGATAGAGATGATGGTCTCTAGCTGATCAACCCATTTCTCAACAACTCTTAGCTTTATAGAACTCTTAAAAGAAGATTGGTTAAACCTCATGAATCTCTTCAAGGAAAGATCAATAGAGATCTCCCATTAGGCTTTGTAGGCCTCACCGGCCTCTTCAGCATACTCTTCTCATACTCTTCTTCCTTATCATACATGCCATCATGCCTCTTCTCATTTCTACTGCTAGCATTTTCTATTGTTTTACTACTCTCGCCTTGTCTTTGCTTAAATAGGATATCTTGCTTATCCACCTTCTTCTTGATCCTAACATCAACTACCATAACTCCTCTAAGACATTGTCATTGTTAGGAGGAGGTATTGATTGTTCTAATGCTTGCACATTGAAGTTGCTTTTCCTTGAAACACCATTTTTCATTCCTAAGGACGGAAGTAATCCTAAAATGAAATCAAGTTTGTCACTAGCTCAATAAAGGGAAATAATATGTGTAAATGATAATTGCCAACTTTTATATGCAAATGCACAACCAATTCAATCACAAGCACAAGACCAATTCTCAAAACTCGAGAATTTGATATCAAGTTGTAATATTACCTTAGCATATAACCAAAACCACCATATTTAACATCTTAAAATCACCAAAGAAACTAACTATAATAGAAAGGAGAAGACCAGATAAAAGGTCTACTATGGTTAAAGAGATTTGAAATCAAAATCATGTAATTTAGATTCATTAAAAACTAAATGAACAAACTCATATTTCAAAATATAAAAGAGAGAAAGATGGGATCCCAAGTTTTGGTACTTAAAACAATTTAGATGTAAGTAAAAACAACTTTAAATTAGAGTTATAACCCATACGGCAACATAAGATACTTATACACAAAGCATTTGGAAATAAGGTTTAAAATATCAAAAACCCACAATAGAGGGGTCTATTGCGACTAAGGGACTGTGCGACATGACCAATTCCATTCTATGCCATGCATCATGGTGTATTACACATCACATGATAGCAAATACCTATCAAATTGATAGATCCAATGCTAAAATTTTGACACACCCTAAATCTTCATTTGACATTTGATTGAGACAATCTATGTGTCCACAAAAAGCTCTTTTAGTAAACTAGCTACTTAAATTAGATTCATTTTTAAATTATTTCATATCAAAGAGTTGGATATCCAAACATAAACTAATCACATTTTCATATTAATCACAGCTAGGGTGTCAAAATAGCTCACACTTAACAGACTCAAGACAACCTATGCAATACAATGACATTCTAACAACACATGTAATTCAATTTCATCTAACACATTCAATTCAATTTCAACCATCAATTCCTTGATTCCAAAAACAATAGGGGGAGATGTCCAATATTAAAAATCAACATTTTCAATTACAATTAGGCATATATTTATAATTATACTTATACTAGTATTTTAGCCTTGCTCAGATCAATCACAAAACATAGCATATACTTTAAGGTCTAAAATATAACCTTCTGACTAATCATACAAATGGTGCAAGTACTTAATAAAATATAAAATTCTAGTTGGCAATATCAAATAAAATTATGCATATATAAACTAAAATATAGAGGCTTATAATAGGAAATTAGCTTCCTAAGCCTCTGGTGCTTTTCCTTTTATCTTAACCACTCAATAAAATGTTAAATAAAGAAGTGAGTACAACCATTCAGTAAACAAGGTAATCTAATATATACACATGCAAGTTAATTAATCATTGAAATGCAAAGTAGGTAATTATAGATAATTCACATTCATATTCATAGTACACAGTATCACAATCACAATCTTATAAACAATGTGACAATTATCAATGATTCTTATTACCTCTTGATACATCTAATTGAAACTGTGGGCTATTAAATCAAATAGATTTGCATCTTGAATAGATTAACACAAACTCACCACTCATAAGGAGTTACTCGATCAAATGTTACCATACTCACTCTCAAATCATAGTTTTCCACATTCTCAAATTATTAGGGTGTTGTTAACTCTAAGTTAGTTTCCTTAAAGAACAAATGGAGACAAGCTAGATCTGAGTCCTTTGATAAACAGTGAGACAGTCTCTTGATAAATAATGAGTCGAGGAACTTGCCTTTGGATATCTACCACGTGGATTTAACACATATGACATGCCATTAATCGTTATATCAAGCTTAAGGTATTAACAAACCATATACCTCAATCACATTTATCATAACTCAAATTCTCATTCAATATACTCATCCCATATTTACATGCCATTATTCCATTACTTTTATCATTATAACTCTTATTATAAAATCTCATTCAATCATATAATACTCAAAATCATATTTCATAGTCATTTTTCCAACCCATAGCAATAATTATTTCTAAGCATAAACTATATTATAGTTGAAATAAAACTAATTTCATATATTTAAAGTGTGTTTATACGATAATACAAGCAATAGATACAATTTTTTTCCTAATTACCTTAAACCTTTGATTTTATCCCTCAATAATAACTTGCTTTCTGAGCTATTTTCATGCTCCTGCACTAAGTGATTGATAATGACAACACTTTCTACTATATCACTAATCACACATTTCCAACTTTCAATGTCAACACTTTAATCACTCATAAATCACAATCTCTTGTGTTTACTCATAACCATTAGGTGTATTAACTTTCATTAATTCTAAATAACTTTATTACAGCCAACAACTACCATTAATAGCTTCCAACAACCTCAACCATCATCATAAATGCTTCTTTTCATCCAAAAAGGAGAGCTCACTCTTATAAACTAAAGGGTTTAGACCCAAAGCTCTACAATTCAGAAAATTAACTTTTCAAAGCCTTAAAGAGGAAGAGAAGGGAAGGATGAAGCTTAGGAAACTTGTTAGGGGGAATGAAGGCTCTAAATAACTCCTAAGTGGCTACACAATCAAACCCTAGCAGAGTAAGATAAGAGCTCCTTTTTTCTTTGCTTTTCTTTCCTCTACTTGTCTAGCAAGATTTTTAGCTAGAGTTTGCTTTGGAGAGTTTATGATTTATTTCTCCCAAGAGAGTGAGTTCTCATTTATGGACAAAAATGGCCATTAAATTGATGGTTGAGAGTTGTTAGAATCCATTAATGATAGTTGTTAAGTTTTAAAAGAAGTTAAATAGAGCTAGTGAGAGCATATATATCTATTGTTTATGATTAAACCTAAGATATTAGGATTTTTGGGTGATCAAAGTGTAGAATTAGAGTGTTAGAAGCATTAAGTGGCGGTATTAATTATGGTTAGTGTTGTTAATTGTATATTAATCACTTTGTGCATCATTTGAGCTCAAATTAGCTTAGAAAGCAAGTTGTAATTGAGGGTTAACTTTTGACCTCTTAAAGTTTGAAATAATTGAGAGAAAATATATTTTGTTTATTTTTTGTTTGATTAATTGTAGTGTTTTGCAAACACACTTTAAATATGAGAAATTACTCATATCTACTATGATATAGTTTATGTTTTAGAAATTAATGCAAGTGCGACTTAGGAATATAGTTGTGAAACATGAGTTTTAAGAGTATTATGTGATTGAATGGGATTTTATAATAATAGTTATGGTGATAAATGCAATGAATTGACAATGTGGCATGTAAACAAGAAAATTTACATTATTTCTTAAATAATGATGAGATAACATGAGATTATGTGATATGATGATGATTATGTTGAATAAGGTATGAGATGTGCTAAATTGCTTTTGAGCATACTGAGATGAATATGCTTGCCAATGTTAGGAGTGGTTATAAATCCACATGGTATGGCCGTTATTCAATAATCGATAACTGGCCACTTGTCCCATTGTTTGTCAAGGGACAATCTCACCATTTGTTGAACCTAACTTGTTTTCACTTATTGCTAAAGGAGACTAGCTTAGAGTTTATGACACCATAGGGATTCATGAATGGAAAAAATAATAATCCGAGAGTAAGTGTATAAATGCATTTCATTGATAAATTGTCACATAGTTGATAAGATCGTATTTGTGATAATATGTGCTGTGAATATGATTATGATTTTTATAAATGCCCACTTTGCATGTTATATAAATTACCCTTTATTTAACATTTTGTAGGCATTAACTTTGAGCAAGACAAAGGGAAAGCACCTAAGGCTTGAGAATTTTATTCTTATTATAATGCCTCTTTATTTTGATTTATATATGTGTAATTGAATTTGATATTGTTGACTAGGTTCATATTTTGATATGTACTTGCACCCATTGCATGTTTAGTTGAAAAGGTTGTATTTTGAGCCTGAGGGTTGTGTTATGTGATTGAATTATCTAATCAAAGTCAAAATACTAGTGCAAGCATAGTTATAATTGTAATCATGACTATGAATTTTGTAAAGTTTAATGTTGAGGTCCTTTCCTATTTGTTCTTGGAAATTATGAGGTTGAAGGTTGAAATTGAGTTATATATGATATTTGAATGTTGTGTGTGTATTGCATAAGTTGCCTTAAGTGCCTTAAGTATAGTTATAGGTGTTGGGTTGAGCTTTGTCACTTGAGTTAAGTTTTGAATATTTTAGTTGTGAAAAAGTATGAAAATGTGTCTAGCTTGGGTTTGGGTGTCTAACTCTTTGATATAAAATAATTTAAAAATGAAAACTATTGCCATAAGCTAGTTCAATGAATAAACTTTTAATAGACACCTAGATCACCCCACTTGAACATTAGAAGGAGTTTTGGGGTACATAAGATGTTTAGCCTCGAATCTGTCATATGACAGCAAAGTGCTATCACATTTTAGGCAATGTGCCAAGGCACATGGCATAGGGAGTGTTGATTGGGGTGCATCTCTTTTTGGCAGTGGCAGACTGCTTGTTCTATGGAAAAATGACTTTTCTTATCCTATTTACAAATATTTTCAAGTATAAATTGGTATTCCATGCTTTCGTATTTTTTATAGCTTTGTTTTAAACTAATCTTTACTTAGATTTAATGTGTTTAAGTTAACCAAACTTAGATCCTATCTTTGTTGCTTTGATGTTTAAATTTGAGTTTGATTATTTGGATTTTCAATGAGGTTGAATTACTTGGTTTTAAATTATTCTATCATGGTAGGATTTATTTTATGTGCTTTTAAGTTATAAATTGTTGGTTCCAAACATTTTAGCATAATAGGTTTTTGAGCTAGTCTTTTCTTTTTTACTAGGTTAGCATTCTTATAACTACTATTGAACATATCTAACTATGGTATGGTAGTTAAGGGATTAATTCCTTAATTACCATGGAGGTTTTGCTTATGTGTTAAGGAAACAAGGGCGGTGTTGCATGTCACAAGTTTTGAGAATTGTAATTCAAACTATATAAGAGCTACCATTATCAAGAAGGAAATTTCTCGTTACTCAGGGTAAATCGAAGAATTATGCTAAGGAAGAGGAGACAACAAGTGGGATTTGAAGTTGGTGATAATGTATTTTGAGGATTTCTCTATTAAGTAACATCGAGAAGGCTATAAAGGTCAAGAACTTGACACCAAGATTGGTAGGCTCGTATGATACTATAGAGTAGGATGATCTAGTTACATACCAAGTTGCAAATCCTAAGAGAGTAGGATGATCTAGTTACATACCAAGTTGCAAATCCTAAAGAGAGTAACTTAGATAGTTATGGTTTTAATGTCATCACATTTTAGACTTCATCAATGAAACTTGCTTAATGTAAGATCATTTTTGATTTTATTCACTCCAACATCACCTTATCAATCACCTAGAGAAATACGACCCTAATTCTCATCATATTTTTGAATCTCGAGAGAAGTGAATAAGAGAGAATGAACCTTTAAGACTGAATTGGAGAGAAGCGAGACCTCCAAGAATGGCATGATACAGTCATTAGTTTGGTGGAAGTGAAGTGAATGAGTACAGTCTAGGGTGATGCTGTATTAGAACTAGAAGTGAATAAGAAATGAAAATACCCCTAAATTATTTTCGTCGATATAGGTTTTATAATACTAATGTTGAATATTGAGGACAAAATTTTTAAAGGAAGGGAGAGTTGTAACATCATAATTTTTATTAGAAATGTAATTAAGGAGAAAATGTATAATTGAGGAATTAATTGAGATTGAGGTGTGTTGACGTAGATTAACTATCTAAGCACTTATTTATGGTTTGAATTGGGGTTTAAATTAGGTTTTGGGTCAAATTTAGGCTTAAAGTTTTGAGGAATTAAGTAAGAATTCATGAACTATGTTCATCGTAATGAAAGTGGTGTTTACTGCGATAAATGGTCGAAAATCAGACTTAATAGTTTGCTTGCAAAAAAACAGAGATAGAAGGAAGGTATGAGGGTTTGGGGTGCGATTTTGCATAGCTCTGCTATAGTTTTTGAGTTCTTAGCATCAAGGCTGAATTTGAAGTTCTAAGAGCTCAAAGGGCCTCCTACCCTCTAAGCTAGATTAAGTAGACTTTAATGTTAGAGTTTATGTCCTCACATAAAGTTTTTTTGACATTAGACACTTTGTTTACGTAGTGTAAGTGATGATTATGCCAATGGTATGATTAAATCCAAAACCCCAGATTTGTTCTAGATGAAATTAAGTTAATGACAGTGCTAATAAATGGTTTAAAGGTTAAATAAGTTATGTTTAATTGTAATGAAGATTATGATTGTTAAGTTTAAGGGTTTTAATTGTTTTAATAATGTTAGGTAAATTAAATAAATTAAACTAACCCAGGTGTGATTAGTGCTTAATCATAAATATTAATTGTGGTTAGTATTGTATTATATGTAGATAAAGGTGTTAAAGGTATTGATAGTGAGAAATCACTTGTATAGGGATCTCTGATTGCTAGACACAAAAGTAACATATGGTATTATGTCATGGTGTGTATGAAAATTGTAAACCTCATATATATATATATGGTTAAAAATCGAGTACTAAGGGGCTTAAAATGTGCAATCCCAACCTCAACCAACTTGAAATGATGAGATTTTTTGTCAATTATGGATGTGCTGATGAACATGATTGAGAGGGTTTACAGGCATGATCAAGAGATGACCGAATTGAAGAGGTAGAAAGGTTATTTGGGCCTTCAATCCCATTGTGGTTTATAACATTTCAAGTGAAGATTTGGGTATAGCCAAGGGGAAGGAAGTGAAGACTTGAGGCAAACAATAGTATGCCTCGAGTCTACTCTAGTTACATTCGATTTTTCTTGTGCATGCTAGTTTAGTATTTCTACTATATTCTATATTTTCATTATTTGAAATGGTTGTTATACTTATATTTTTGTTATGGATTTGTGTGTTAGTAGATAAGCCTAAAGCCTTAAGGTGATGCTTGTGTTTGAACTATATAATTTGTGATGATGACGTTTGATGATGATATTAGGATTAAGTTTAAGATTTTGGGATATCCTATATTGGTTACATGCTATTTAAAATTTGATTTTCCTATAAAGATTTTTGAAAATTACCATGATAGACTTTGGGATCATTTATTTTGAAAATTACATTATATTTATTTTTATTAGGTTTAAAGATTTTCTGCCATGGTAAAAGTTTTATTGGTTTTTAAAATTTAATTACCATAATAGATGTTTTTAAATGTTAAAAGTTGGTTTTCATTAAGCAACAAACAACTAAAAACCAAAAGAATGAAAAGGAAGACAACTTGGTAACTAATCCATTTTAAGGGAAGGAAACAACAAAATCCCTCCTTGTTGATAGCACTCAAACTTGAAATAAAAAGCAAGCAAAAAAGTAATATTAAGCAAACACAACAATTTGTTAATTATCACAAATTAGATGTCCAATATTTCAAAGAGAACATTACAAACAAACAAAAGATCATGTTATAAATCTAATAACCATAAAAATCACAACAACCAAACATAGCAATCTAGTAGCAATCTCAACCAAATAATAAAATAGCCTAGTGTGACAGGCAACTACAAAATCAAGAGCATCTAAAATTTTCAAGAACTTGATAACAAATAAATTAAAAGAGTTAATCACAATAGATAATTGCAAAAATTTGGCAACATTCACAATCCAAAAATAGTCGCAACAACATAAAAATGAAATTGTACAACTTAAAAAAAATAACTTAGAAAAAGGAGATAACCTAAACAAGCTATTTTTGAAAAAAAATAACTTCTACTAAAAGGAAACAACATAATCAAGGCATATAAACATCTCAAGTTAAATTATTCCAAGTCTAATAAATCAAAATCAATTAAACAAACCCCATCCAAATATGCTAACATCAAGATGTAAAAGATAAATGAAACACGATACTAATTGCTAATAATGCAATCTTTGAAGAGAGATGGAAAAAGGAAAAACACAAAAAAAAAGTAAGAGAGGGAAGCGAATTGAAATCAATAAAAAATGCCCCATACAATACTACACCATGATCTAAGAAAAATAGAACATGATGATAACATGTACTTTGCATAAAAAAATGGAAAAAAGAAGAACACAATTATGAAGAGAGAGAGAGAGAGAGAGAGAGAGGATGTGAGAGCCATAAGGAGGGTAGTTCTTAGAAGCAAATATTTTAGAAAAAAAGAAACTCAACATGAAGAGAGAAGCTGACCTTTTCTATTGTAAGGAATGCCAACAATTACAAAAGGAAAAAAAGATGGATAGAAGCTCATTTATTTTGCTGATTTTCA
This sequence comes from Prosopis cineraria, assembly GCF_029017545.1. Classification (NCBI taxonomy): domain Eukaryota; kingdom Viridiplantae; phylum Streptophyta; class Magnoliopsida; order Fabales; family Fabaceae; genus Prosopis; species Prosopis cineraria. The sequence continues at coordinate 34,367,512 of NW_026555337.1, read as the reverse complement.
ATTATCGCAAGACGAAGAGAAGTTGTTCTCTATTAGTTGTAGTGTCCCAATTAGACATTAGTGTAATTTTTCCAAACCAAACACATCACAACTACACCTAAGAGAAAACAGAAGTGCAAGGAGAGAAAGAGGAGAAGAAATAATGTCTACATCACCTAGTATAGAGAATACAATTATCTAAACATGGAAGGAGAAAAAAAAAAGGAAAATCACTCTTAGTGCAAACTATCACAAAGGGCAAAAAATGGAGGACAAGAGAAGGAACAAATTAAAAGGCAAGTAGGAAAAAAGATTTTAACTCAATATAGAAATAAGCCTACCTTAAATCTAGATCACAAGCAGTGGCAGAGCCATATGTAATTGAGGGGGGCATATGTCCCCCATCACTTGGAAAAAATGACATGTTTTAGAGTACAAGTTTTTATATTTTGCAATTTGTACCTTTTATTAATAATACTTTGCACCTCCTTATTTTTATATTTTAAATTTTAAACTCATTTCAATCTTATTTTTTTAGCCCAGATCTATTTAAATTTTTAACTTAACCTTATGAATATTAGCCCACAATTTTACTATACCTAAATACCAATATTATCTATTAATTGTTTAGAAAATAAAAAAAATTTGATATGACTAAATAGACTTATTCCTCATTCTGAATACTACTCAGGAACTAGTTAGAAAAAAAAACAATGGTATAAATAATGAAGATTCAAAACTCAAGAATAAATTGGGTGAATATTTTTCGCTAGCTTATCACACTTATGAATCTACAATTGAAAGCTAAATAGGGAACACAGAAAAAGAAAGAAGAAAAGAGAAATAGTTGATTTGGAAGAGACAAAAACGTCTTTCTTTTATCGAGAATTTTAGCTCCATCATTGCTGCCCCTAACCCAAGATCCTGGCTCCACCATTGAATTCACAAGTAATATTGACAATTTCAAATGGAGATGAATAGAAGCTTTTTTATTTTGCTAATATTGAATCCTGTAAGGCAAAGAGAAGTTCTTCCTCCCTCCTTGTTCTATTGTTAGCCCCGCTATCCCATTTTTTGCCACACAACAAAAAATTCACATACAACAATAGAAAATAATAAAATAATGCTTTGACCAATATTCACATAATTAAAGGTAATGTTCATTCAAGATTATTAGCATTCACTTAGGCGAATATACAACACAGCTAAAATTGGGTAGACTATTTTCTTGTATCACAAAGAAAATGACCAAAGGTCAAGCTTTTATAACAAACCTTATAACCTCTATAGCTGAGTACCAACAAAGGTGAAAGGAGAGAAGAAGGAAAAGAAGGAACCATATCAATATCACCTTGTATAGAGAACACATTTATTTAAAACATGAAGGGAAAACAAAAGAAAAAATTACTCTTAGTACAAAGTATCACATAGGGGGGAAATAGAGGACAAGAGCTGGAACAAATTGGAGTGAAATTAGGAGCAAAGATTTTACAGAAAAAACTCAATAATCAAATAAGTTATGTAAAATAAACGATTAAAAACTAAGAAAAGTCATGATCACAATCAATTTATACAACCACAAAATGCCTCCCCAATCAAAGTGTCTAAACTTTCAAATAGAACATGCAAATGAAAGATTAGTTACAATTTGACAACCACAAACATTACAACAACCGTAGCAATCTAGTATAAATCTCAACAAAAAAATAGCATGAAAAACATAAAAATGATTATGTTACATAACAGACAAGTATTAACAAAGTCTTAAGGGAGAGATAACTACAAATTATCTTCCACAGTGGGCATCCAAAATTTTGAAGAACTTGATATATACCAAACAAAAGAGTAATTTGGATAATCAATCACAATAAAAATGATAACATTCAAAATCCAAAAATAGCCATAACAACATGGAAACAAAAGTGTGAAGCTAAAAAAACAAAGAAAAATTACATATAGATCCTGTGAAGCAGACTTATTTACAAATAAATTTCACAAAATTCAAAAACCACAATTAGGCCCCTTGTACCTGAATGTAATTTGAAATTAGAATAAAAAAAATAATACCCTTATTAAACATATAGATCAATCAAATAATTTATTGTTATTTCATCAATAATTTATGACTATAACTTCAATTTTTTACAACTGTAACTTCACAATAATTATTAGATATATGATATTGCGGTTGTAAAAAGTTAAAGTTATAATTATAAATTACTGATGAAATAATTATACATAATTAATGTTAAACTTTATTCATAACATATGATTATTTAACTATTTGATATGCAAAATTACAATTATAAAAAGTTAAAATTATTGTTATAAATTGTTGATGGAATAGTTATAAATTATTTATTTGATTGATATGATGTATGTTTAATATGGATATTGTCTTTGCAGCCCAATTTGAAATTACACTCAAGTCCTAAAGAATTTGATTGTGATTTTTAAATTTTACAAGACTTATTTATAAGTAAATCGCTCCACGAGACCTATAAGTATTTTTTTCAAAAAAAATCAAAATCAATTAAACAAGCCTTATTCAAAAGCTAGCATCACGATGTAAAGAAAAATGAAACATGACAAAATAATTTCTAATAATATAAGCTTCAAGGAGAGATGAAAAAAGGAGAAACACAAAACAAAGAAAGAGAGGGAAAGCGAGTTGGATGACTAGCAGGAGGAGAATCTTACAAAAGTTTGTCCTAATCTTATAAATTGAAATAAATCAAAGAAGCTCCATACACATATTACATCATGATCTAAAGAAAAATGGAATATGAGGATATAATGTTGATAATATATACTCAATTCGTTCAAAAATATATAAGGTATTTTTAACTGAATCTCACCTCTAATAAAGTAGTTAATTACTTTCAAACTAACCCTATCTTTTCATATTTACCCTATTAAATACCGTATAATAAATATAAAGTTGCTATCAATTGGGGCACTGTTGGAAAGAAAGTAATGATTACACCTCAAAAGACTAAAAATGCCTTACATTTCTTAACATCTAACTTCTCAAAAAATGCCTTACATTTTTTAATGAAAGGAGTATACTTTAAAGAGAAAATATGGAAGAAAAAAAAAAGGAGAACACAAAAAAGAGGAAGAGGAGACACGACAATCAAAAGGAGGATAATTATTAGAAAACCTTATCAAACCTTCCAAATTTTGCAAATAAGTTGCAGTGTCTTAATAAGACACTAGCACAATTTTTCCATATCAAACACAACATAACTATGTCTAAGTAGCAATAAACGTGAAGCCAAGTAGAAGTAAAGATTTTACAAAAAAGAAACTCAACATGGAGAGAGAAGCTAACCTTTTTTGTCATGGGGAATACCAACAATTTCGACGGCATAGCTAATCATAGAAGGATTTTACAAGAAATAAAATGAAGCCTACTTATTTTATTGATTTTGAATCGTTGCAAGACAAAGAGAAGTTCTTCCTTTCTTCCAAATTTCATATATCAATTGTAATGTCTTGATAAGAAATTAGCACAATTTTCCCAAACCAAACACATGACAGCTATAATTAATAGAGTGCAAAAGTGCAAGGGGAGAAGGAGGAAAAGAATAAACAATATCTACATCACCTGGTATATAGAACACAATTATCTGAACATAGAGGACAAAAAAAAATTAGAGAAAATTACTTTCAGTCACATTGGAGAAAAAATAGAGAATTAGAGAAAGAACAAATTGGAAAGCAAGTAGGAATAAAGATTTTACGAAAAAAAACTCAATATGGACATAAAGCATGCCTTAATTTTGGATCGCAAGCAATACCAATGGAGATCTCATAAAAAGATTTTTTAAGGAAAAAAATGAAGATGAATAGAAGCTTATCTATTTTGCTAATATTCAATCACCACAAGGCGGAAGGTTCTTTCTTCTTCCCTATTCCACCATTACCCCCTACATCATTTGTCGTGCAACAAAAAAGTCACATACAATTGCAGAAAATAATACAAAATGATTTAGCCCATATTTTCTATATTGAATCAAAGGTAACATTGATTAAACTCTATAAATATTTACTTATGCAAATATACAAAAAAAAAAAGATAAAGCAAACCATGCATTTTTTTTTTCAAATAAGGGCCATTGCTAAAAATGGCTATACTATTTTCTTGTATCACAAAGCAAATAGTAAGGTCAAGCTCTTGTAGCAAAAGTAAATAAAGGACAAGAGCTTAGCAGTAGCAAAAGTGAAAGGAGAGAAGAAGGAGAAAAAAAACCAAATCAATATCACCTCTCATAGAGAACACATTTATTTAAAACATAAAAGACAAATGAGAAAAAATTACTCTTAGTGCAAACAGTCACATAGGGAGAAAATAGAGGACAAGAGCAAAAATGAATTGAAGTGAAATTAGTAGTAAAGATTTAAAAAAAATAAATATGGACATAACGTATAGTCTTTTTTTATCGCAAGCAACATTGATGAGTTGAACTAGATAGCCAATCAAAAGAAAGATCTAACTAAAAACAAAGATGAATATAAGCTTACTCGTTTTGTTGATTTTGAATCACCTTAAGTTGGAGAAAAGTTCTTCTAATCCTCTCTTTTCCATTATTATCCTCCACATTTTTCTCCCACATCAAAGAATTCACCATACAACTGTAGGAAATAATAAAATATATTCTATTGCATAATTTGGATCCTACATCAGATGTATACATTGATTGAAATCTATCAGCATTCACTTATGCAAATCTATAAAATAATAAGATAGAGCAAAAGATGCATGATTTTTCAAAATAAGGGTCAGGGCTAAAAAAACATGCACAATATTCTTGCAATATTTAAGCATAAAAAAGAAAATAACAATATGTCATGCTTTTAAAAACCTTTCAATCACTCTAGATGAGATCCAAAAATGGTCAAGCTCCTTTCTAAGAATGTAATTTTGCAAAGAAATGTATACATGAAATATATAAATAAATATGGCCATATATAATTACAGAGTCCCTACTTAATCCAAACTTTACCATCACCTTTGCACATATAAGAATACAATCATAATCAATATCAAAGTAATAGTCCTTAATTTATTTTTAAAATATGGGATCTCAATTTCGTTAAAAGCATGTTTAAATAAAAGGGTTAACAAAAGTGTAAACACAATTCTATAACTTAATGAAACATATCTTTCCCCTGAAAAGTGACATACACCGAGGCTTACACTACCATGTGCCGCAGCATGTGGTAAGAGTGACGAGCTCTATTTTTCTCGGTGCTATGTGCCATGGTGTGGCATACAATGTGCAACGATGCATATGACAACAAATTTAGCTGTCACAAGACAGTTCATAGGGTGAACTTCCGCCGGGTGCCATTTTTACATCCAACATTCGATTGGAATGATTCAAGTACTCACATGAAGCTTATAACATATTTTATCTAATGAGAAAAGTTTGAACTCAATCCGACGGTCAAATCAAAAATAGGACACCCATGTGCAAAAAAGCTACTTTTTTTTTCAAAAACTAGCATCCTAAGTATTTAATTCTCATTCCTTATTTCATTAGACCACTAGGCCCAAAATGATCATATACATTTGATTGACACTTCTAATCACGTACATCACACACACACACACACACACACACACACACATATGTATATACTTGTTCCACTTCAATCATGCAACTCTCACATATAGGGTTACACCTTACTATATGGTTGAGAATCACAAATGTACTTGATCATACAAATGGAGCTAAGCTTACCATTTAGTCAAGTTCTCATAAATACACAATCATCACATCAATTTTATATATACTAATGGAACAAGTTATACAACACAATATAAACTTGCTTGATTAGCATCTAGGCCTATTTACTTACCTACTATTGTGGTACCCTTGGCGAGATGCAATATCACATACACAAGCAAGTTTTTAATCACAATATATACATATTCACATATTCACATACACTTATGTATTTTAGTTGGCAACTTAGCTCTAACAACATATTATACATTTATTTACACGATGGTGGTTATACCACTATCAATCAAAGCTACTCTTTCCTCGCTTCCTTTCTCAACCTTTTTTCTGCTCTCTTCACCTATGTGCAAAGGTAATGGAGTAAGACATATGTCCCAATAACTCAAATATAACCCAAATTCATACTCAAATTCATACACAAGAAATAAAGCAGTATTATTTCAATAAAATAGTATAATATCCATCCATCATACTCGTGTTCATGCACTTTCAGTTCTCCCTAGCAGAGCAAGCTTTATGCTCAAACCAAGACTTTAAGTCTTATACAAAATAGGGTCCACCATACCTTTTTCTTAGATCTTCATGTATAGGTGAGTCCTAGGTCCTTCCTGGTAGAATCAAGCTTTATGCTCAAGACATTTAAAATTTCCTAACCTTACATAAAGCAGGATCATGACCCCTACCCTAGTCTAGGGTACACTTATGAATCATTATCCTAAGTCCATCGTGGTAGATTTAAGCTCTACACTCGAGACTTTTAGGATCTTTTAGGTCATTATTTAAGCTCAAGACCTTTTAGATTTCCTAGACTTGCATAGGGTAGGGTCGCGACTCCCATCCTAGTCTAAAGTATACTCACAAATGCAATGCATATGGCTGTGCATATGTCTCTTTAGATTCATCTCATACATTACTCACACACCCACTTACATATTTCTTTCACAATAATGCTACTCTATTAGTTTACCAATACACTGCACATAAGTTACTACTAAGGGTTACCAATTATAGTAAACTCCCGAGAGTGTAGATTCTCATGAGCAATGTTATGATGCTCAATTTACACAACGTAATGACCCTCAGCTAATTCTTAATACTCAACATAAATATTGATTTGGCTAAACTGAATCTCTTAACATACAAAATGATTCAATTAACACCTTTTGAATTCATATAATCTATTATTTATAGTCTCTAACTCTATAGCTCTATAGGCCATTCAAATGACCATAACAATCTCCTAAACCTATTTAACAAATTAATTTATCAATTTTAATCTAATTATTTAGGGTATTTTGAGCTTAAACTCTTAAAGCTTAACTGTTTAACTCCAGACTAGTCACAAAATCTTAGTTTCGTATTTGATAGCCCTTTTTAAACATTTCTTTTAGATTTTATCACCTTAAAACTTCCTAATTCAGGGATCAACTTCAATGAAAATATAGTAGAAATGAAGCTCAAGGTTATATGATACTTACCTGACAAGTTATTAGCCAAAGTAGACTCCTAAACTCCAAATATTTGATGCCCTAGTATAGCCAAGCCTTTTCTCATCTTTAGATACATTTTCCCAACTTTTCCCTATTTTCACGAGGTCTAACTTAGCTCTTAAGTAAAAATTCTATGCAATGTGCTGTAGCGTGGCACAATGTGTTCAATCTTACTTATGCTCATGTGTTTCATCCCGAATTATCATTCTATCTTTTAATCCTATTAATACAACAACCAATCAACACAAAATATTAACTCAACATCCAAACTATAATTAATTCACTAATTGCTAATTTACCCATAATTATACCTATAATAGTAACTAGTTTTCTGAATTGAAATTCAAGAGTCATATGCAATGCCAAACCTTTGTCATGTTCCATGTTGGCAATTAGAAGTACAAGCAAATTGTACTTCCTCCTTTTGACGACCTTCAATTTCTAATGCTAAAGGTCTCAGCAATAAACCTTGCTAGATTAATGTTAATAAACTATACTAGATTAAATCGGCATTCACATTTAGTTCTCTCATGACCTAGAATTATCTGAAAGAATTTCTATTTTCTCCTATAATATGGGAAACAAAAGTTGATTTTCAAACTCTAGATGCTAAATATGTATGCTCTAGCAAGGGCCTACATGTTATAAAGAATTTTTGAAAATGAGCAATGCTCATGCAGCCTTAATTGCGAGATACTTTATTGTATTCAATAAGCAAATTTTCTCCACAAATTTAACATCATGCATATAACCTGATTAGATCTATTAGATCTATTCAAATCTCCAACACCTTCCAAATTATATATCATTAAGAAGCAAAAGCAAATATGTTATGCAAAAAACAACTAAAAACAAAAGAATAAAGAGGAAGGCAGCTTGGAAACTAATATATTTTAAGGGATGAAGCCATAATATCCCTACTCGTTGGTGGCACCCAAACTTTCAACAAGAAAGCAAGCAAAGAGTTATTACAAACAAACATAAGAATCCAGAAACAATCACAATTTAGAAACAACAAACACAAGATGAAAAACATATTTTACATATTGTTAAACACAAACAACTAAAAGACAAAGAATGCAACCTTGAAAGTAGAGGAAAAAAAAATCTCATCGTTAAAGGCATCCAAGCATGTCAAGTCGAATGCGATAGAAAATAAAAGAGTAATCACAATAAACAAGCACACCAATATGGTAAAAACAACAATCTAGAAATAGAAGTCACAACATTTAATAGAAACCACAGCAAGTCAAGCACATAACCTAATTGAATTCAAATCTCCAACAACCTCTAAATTTCATATCATTATCCTTTGAGTAATTAGATCCTACTTGCTTGTTAGGAAGCAAAAACAAATATGTTATGCAACAAATAACTAAAATCAAAGAATGAAGTCAACTTGCTAACTAATCAATTTTAAAGGGGGAACCACAAAATTCCTTCCCGTTGATGGCACCTGAACTTTCAAGCAGAAAGTAGACAAAAGAGTAATCATAATAGAAAAAAAAAAACAATCCAGTAACAATCATAATCCAATAAAAGCAAATGTGATGCAAAAATCATACAAACAAGTAAAAGACAAAAATTAAAATGTTGATGGGTAGGTAACCACAAAGTCTATCCCTTATAAAGGCATCCAAGATTTTTGGGTGGAATGTTAGTAAAGAAAAGTTTAATCACAATAAACAAGCATTCCAATCTAGTAACAACTAAAATATGGAAATAGAAACCACAACATGGAATCAAATAAGTTCCGTAAAAAAAATAAAAAAGAAAAGTTATAATCACAATCAATTCACACAACCATAAAATCCCTCCCCAATCAAGGCATCAAAACTTTCAAACAAAACCTTATAGCAAATGAAAGATTAGTTACAATCTGGCAACTCCAATCATCATCACAACAGTTATAGCAATTACATAAAATCTTAGCACAAAAATAGCAGACACAACATGAAAATGATTATATTACATAACAAACAAGTACTAACAAAACTTCAGGGGAGAGACAGCTACAACTTCTCTTCCCCTGAAGGCACCCAAAATTTTTAAGAATTTGATAGCAAAAAGAGTATTTCGAATAAACAATCACAACAAAAATGGTAACATTCAAAATTCAGAAATAGCCATAACAACATGGAAAGAAATGTGTCCAACTTAAAAAATAAATTTGAAGAGAGATGCAACCTAATAACAAACTGTTTTTGGAAAAATAATGTTCGCTGAAAGAATACATTCATGATCTCTGTCAAATTCACAAAGGATTAGAGGGGAAGACAACAACAAAATCCCTCATTGGATAGCTAGCCAAAGGAATGGTCTTACAAGAAAAAAACCAAGATGGAGAAATCTTACCTTTTGTTGCTTATTTTGAATCTCCACAAGACAAAGAGAAGCTCATCCTTTTGTCTTTCTACTTCCAAATTTCATATATCAGTTTTAGTGCCTCAATAAGAAATCAGCTTACTTTTCCAAACCAAACACATCAAACATATACAAAAGTATAAGTAGTAATGGAGTAGAAAAATATATCTACATCACCTAGTATAAAGGATGCAATCATCTAAACATGGAGGTCAAAAGAGAAGAGAAAGTTACTCTGTGCACACTATCACCAGGGGGGAATAAAAGACAAGAGGAAGAATGGATTGGAAGACAAGTACAAAAAGATTTAGGAAAAAAGAAATTGACTGTGAAGAGAAGCTTACCTTCATTTTGGATTGTAAGCAGTATCGACGATTTCAATTGGAGGGCCAGTCAAAGGAAAGATCTTAGAAGAAAAACGAATATGGACATTCGTATTTTGGTGATTTTTGAATTGCTACAAGATGGAGAGTTCTTCCCTTGCACCTTTTCCCTTTGTTGCCCTCCAGTTTTTTTTTGTCTTGCGTCAATTAATTAACCATACATCTATTGAAAATAATAAAATATATTGTGGCCCTTATTTTTTGCCCACAATCAAACGTATATATTAATTCAAGTCTATTAGCATTCACTCATGCAAATATACCAAAAAAAAAAAAGAACAAGATAAAGAAAATATGCATGCTTTTTTTAAAATAAAGGACAAAGCTAAAAATTGATAAACTATTTCTAATATCATAAAGAAAATTAAAAAGGTCAAACTTCTAATACAAACCTTTTCAACCTCTATAGCTAATAAGCAACAAAAGTGAAAGAAAAGAAGAAGAAACCATAACCACATCACCTAGTACACAGCACATTTATTTAAACATGAAGGCTAAACAAAAGAAAAAAATTATGGTCAAACTTCTATGACAAACCTTTCAACCTCTATAGCTAAGAGGCAACAAAAGTGAAAGAAGAGAAGAAGAAACCATAACTAACCTCTAAAGCTAAGAGGCAACAAAAGTGAAAGAAGAGAAGAAAGAGAAGAAGAAACCATAACTACATCACCTAGTATAGAGCACATTTATTTAAACATGAAGGCTAAACAAAAGAGAAAATTACTCTCAGTGCAAACTATCATAAGGGAATAAAGGACAGGCAAGAATAAATTGGAGTGGAAGTAGGAGTAAAGATTTTATTAGCAAAAAAAAAAAAAAACTCCTTACATATGGAAAGAAGCTTACCTTCTTTTTTTGTCACAAGTAATATTGGCTGCTTGGATTGGAAAGCCCCTCAAAGGAAGATCTAACAACAGAAAAAATGAAGACGAACAAAAGCTTACTTGTTCTTTTTAATTTTGAATCACCACCTTAAATTGGAGATAAGTTCTTCTTATCTTCCCTCTTCCATAGTTATCCATCATATTTTCGGTCCCGCATCAAAGAATTCACCATATAATTGTAGAAAATAATAAAATATATTTTGACCCATATTATTTGTGCCACATCAAAGATATAAAATAGCATTCAAGTTCATAAGCATTTCCTTATGTATGGACACACAAAAAAAAAATGCAAGCTTTTTTTTGAAAAAACTTAGGGCCAAGGCAAAAAATGAATAGACTATTTTGTAGTGTCACAAAGAAAATGACAAAAAGTCAAGCTTTGATTACAAACCTTTCATCCTCTACAGCTAAGCATGAACAAAAGTGCAACGAGAGAAGAAAAAGCTATATCTACATCACCTAATAAAGAGAACACAATTATTTAAACATGAAAGACAAAATAAAAAAAAAAATACTCTTAGTACAAACTATCACAGAGAGGAAAAAACAGAGGACAAGAGCAATAACGAATTGGAATGAAAGTAGGAGTAAAGATTTAACAAAAAGAAACTTAATATGGAGAGAAGCTTGCCTTCTTTTTTTTTTTTTTTAATTGTAAGCAATTCTGGTCTGTAGAAAATTATTTAAACATGAGGTACAAACAAAAAAGAAAACTATTCTTATTGCAAACTATCACAGAGAGGAAAACAAGAGCAATAATGAATTGGAATGAAAGTAGGAGTAAAGATTTTACAAAAAGAAACTTAATATGGAGAGAAGCTTGCCTTCTTCTTCTTCTTCTTCTTCTTCTTCTTCTTCTTCTCTTTAATTGTAAGCAATTCTGGACCGTAGAGCCAGTCAATGGAATGATCTAACAATAGAAAAAATGAAGACGGTTTTCAAGTAAAAACCATATCGACATCACCGTATAGAGAACACAATTATTTAAACTTGAAGGGGGGAAAAATTACCCCCACTACAAACAATCACACAGGACACAACTAAAAAAAATAATGACAAGTTTTGTCCTATATTTTTTGTCCTCCCCCATTGATGCAAACCATACGTCCACCATGAAATTAGTACAATATCCACATCAATTTGACATCAAAAACAAAACAGCATCAATCCAACAACAAATTTCATCATTCAATTACTATTATCACCAAGAACTAACCAATTCAAAAATCAGCACCAAAACATAAAATTTAATTTTCTTTTCCTCTCCTCACCACAAACCCAATTAATTTCATCCTTCCACCATGACTTTTGGCATCAACAATTGGTGAATGTGCACCAAAAGAGCCTATATTATTTATTTAAAAATATTTTCCAAAGACAAGTTGATGCATAGAGCTAAATTTGGCATCAAACTTCCCAATTCGTGAACCATAAAAACAATCGACACATATCAAAACTGAAAACTGCATAAAAAACACAGAATCATTTTCAGAAAGTTTGATTGTTCATTTGCTGCATTTCATTCTTAATATAAACAAGAATAATTTTGCATATCTATTGGCCTAAACTAAATTGTTTCAATGCCAAAAAATTAGTGTGAATAACATGCTTCATTTTAATTCTCCTTGGAATAATTATTAGCTTTTTCTTGATGATACCATCAAAAAATCTTGCAATATCGCCACAACAAGTCAACCGTTTAATGAATTTAAAATAACTGGGTTATAAATTTGGAGCACCGATGATATAAAAACAGAGCAGTTCTCTATGGGCATGTGTGGAAGGAGAAGAAAGGAAATACCTTGCTTCTAGCATTTAGGATTGAACTGAGGGTCTTGGCATTCTCGTTAGCTGAGCGTTTTATGGTTTTTAACTTTAACAGATTCCTTCTCCTTCTCCTCCTTTCTTACCTCCCAATCTTCATCCGGGCAAATATAAAACTTTCAGATTCTCCCTCTGCTGGTGCTTCTTGCCGATTAAGCCCAAAAAAAAAAAAAATTATTTTTATGATGCGCATAGAAACATCCATAAGATTACCAATATCATGGAGTACCGTTGCGGTCCATTAGCCTACATTCTTTTGCTGGTTCTCACCAAACAAACCAATGTCCTTTCCAGAAAAATTAAAAAAAAAAAAAAAAGAGGAAGAGACAAGCAATCCACGGGAAAGCACGATCAGAGACATCGGAAGAAACAAGAAACTTTGATGATTTAACTTCAAAAACTGAAATGATGAAAAATTAAGTTTAAACTAGATTGCGCGAAATCTCAAAGAAACGAATATCACAAATCCTTTTACTGTTCTTGTGGCGAATGAGCACCTTTCGCTTGTGAATATCACTACTAAAACAGCTACTAGAGACTATTACGCATATGTCCTCATTTGAAGTTCGCACTCGTCGCTGCCTCGCTAATCAATATTCAGCTTATTCACCAATTCAGAGTAGATAAATTATAATCAGATATAAACCACAGATGAGATCACGTCAATCTCGTCTCAAAATTGAATCCGCACTTCTACTCTAAATTCATTTCAAGAGCAAACAAAGTAAAAACATAATCCATCAACTCAATATAAATCAAAAAGACAACGAAGGCCATGGTCCAACAAATTTGACGCCGTGGCAACAAATCAGAAACACGAGACATTACTAAATCACAAAGATTCTCAATATCAAGCATTGAAGAGTAACCGAATCAAGAAGAAAGGCAAAAAGACAACGAAGCTGCTGGTCCAACAAATTCGATGTCGTAGCAACAAATCAGAAACACGAGACATAACTAGATCACAAAAATTCTCAATATCAAGCATTGAAGAGTAACCGAATCAAGAAGAAAAGAAAAACGACAACGAAGTCCATGGTCCAACAAATTTGACGCCGTGGCAACAAATCAGAAACACGAGACATTACTAAATCACAAAGATTCTCAATATCAAGCATTGAAGAGTAACCGAAGCAAGAAGAAAGGCAAAAAGACAACGAAGCTGCTGGTCCAACAAATTCGATGTCGTAGCAACAAATCAGAAACACGAGACATAACTAGATCACAAAAAATCTCAATATCAAGCATTGAGGAGTAACCGAATCAAGAAGAAAAGAAAAACGACAACGAAGTCCATGGTCCAACAAATTTGACGCCGTGGCAACAAATCAGAAACACGAGACATTACTAAATCACAAAGATTCTCAATATCAAGCATTGAAGAGTAACCGAAGCAAGAAGAAAGGCAAAAAGACAACGAAGCTGCTGGTCCAACAAATTCGATGTCGTAGCAACAAATCAGAAACACGAGACATAACTAGATCACAAAAAATCTCAATATCAAGCATTGAGGAGTAACCGAATCAAGAAGAAAAGCAAAACGACAACGAAGTCCATGGTCCAACAAATTCGATGCCGTAGCAACAAATCAGAAACACGAGACAATACTAAATCACAAAAATTCTCAATATCAAGTATTGACGAGTAGCCGAATCAAGAAGAAAAGCAAAAAGGCAACGAAGCCGATGGTCCAAAAAATATGATGCCGTAGCAACAAATCAGTAACACGAGACATAACTAGATCACAAAAATTCTCAATATCAAGCATTGAGGAGTAACCGAATCAAGAAGAAAAGCAAAACGACAACGAAGTCCATGGTCCAACAAATTCGATGCCGTAGCAACAAATCAGAAACACGAGACAATACTAAATCACAAAAATTCTCAATATCAAGTATTGACGAGTAGCCGAATCAAGAAGAAAAGCAAAAAGGCAACGAAGCCGATGGTCCAAAAAATATGATGCCGTAGCAACAAATCAGAAACACGAAACATTACTAAATCACAAAAATTCTCAATATCAAGTATTGAAGGGTAGCCGAATCAAGAAGAAAAGCAAAAAAACGAAGCCGATGGTCCAAAAAATATGATGCCGCAGCAACAAATCAGAAACACGAGAAATAACTAAATCACAAAAATTCTCAATATCAAGCATTGAAGAGTAACCGAACCAAGAAGAAAATAAGAAAATAATCCAAAATTACGTCTCAACAAAATTCAAAGTCTACAAAAGATTGCGGCGAGCCACTTCGAAGCAAAATCATAAGATCACTTCCTTGATCAGTTTGATATTATAAATTATATTAAGCATAAGATTCAAACAACTATAGTAAGCCAATGGAATCAGATATTCAAAACCTAAAACAAACAAAGAAAAGAACCTGAAAAACAGTAGAAGTGGGGGAGACGAGGGAGAAAGAGGACTGAATGGGTCCAGAGGAATCGACTGTAGAGGGTGGACCGCACAAGCTTCCTCTGGATTTCGAATGTGGTGGGAGCAAAGGCCTCTACGTCACCGGAGATCTGCTTGCCGGTCCACTCGCCGTCGGAGTTGCGGAGGACGAAAGTGAAGACTCCCATGGCTATAAAGTATAAACACTTGCTGCTTCCCCGGCCCTTCCTCTAAAATTTTAAATTTGTACTAGCCGTTTCGACTGTGAATTGGTAATTTATGCTAGTTGGCTGTTGTTTCACATGTTTCTTAAAAAAAAAAAAAAAAATACAAGCCGTTTCGTTTCTAACGCATTACATTTCACTAGCCGTTTGGATCATTGTTTCATTAAATTTAAATTTGAATTATTATTGAATTTCCTTCCGTTGAACTAGTTCGACTAACTAACAAGTAATTCGCTAAATTATTCTCATATGTATTTGGTATAATAACTTCAATGTTAACTTTTTTTGTTAATTTAGATAAATTTCTTATATATTTCAAATGTAAGTCCCAATTATATTTAGTATCTTTTTCCGGCTGGATTTAATTGTGTAAAATTATTTTACATTAAGTAGAATTATTTACTAACATATAATATTTACGTGTCGCTACAGATTATATTTATGTTAGTCTCATAATTTAATTTTTTAAAAAAATTAAGATATAATAATAGGAATAGTAATTTTTTAGTTAAACATGAATAACAAAATTAAATAGAATTTCCATGAATTTTGTTAATCATATAAGAATCTTTTTTTTTAATTTTAGACAATATGAAAAAAATTTGTAGTAAAAATTTGCAATCTATTTTCTTTAACTTTACCTTTTTAAAAATTATCCTTCGTTATTCTAAATATAGCTTTTATTTAAGAAAATAAAATTAATTTCATTTTGTAATTATTTGCAGGGATAAATATACAATGCTCTATGCCCACATAGATATTGTATAATTATTAGATTATTAGATTTTTTTGTCAAAAGAAAGTTAAAATGGCACTACATTTATACTGCAGGCATACTTCTAAAAGGCTATGATTCATCCTAAAAGTTATAATATATAAACTAAAATGTATATTTAACTATTTAATTTTATATAAGATTTTAATTTGATTCCTTAATTTTATAAAATATCTTACAATGCTAATACTATTAGATTCAAATGATTATTCTATAGGAATTTAGCTCTTTAGTTAGTTGCCATTTTTCATGATACTTTTCTATTCTTCATGATATTATAGACCCACAAGAAATATTTAAACACAAAAATACTTAAGCTAAAAAAAAAATTTGACATAAAAATCCCCATCAAATATGAAAATATTATATTAGGATCATGAAAATTGCATTATTTTTCTGAGGTCCCAAAACATTTGTTTAAAATTAAATTTTTTCTGTAAAATTACCTTACTAACCCACAAGCCAACTCACTCACTCCTCCCTTCCCCCTCCTCTCTCTCTATCTTTCTAGATTACCACAAATATATTTCCAATGATGATTTAAGCTAAATCCACTAGAGCATTGTAGATTCCTATTTGCGCCTTTTGCCTTTGTATCTTTTCGCAATGACTTTCTCCCTGTTTTTTATCCCTACCAAACAACTTATCCTATTATTATCCGGTTTGATACAGTGAAAGTAATTTTGATGAAAATGAATATAAAAATAGATATAAAAATAAAAATAGAAATAAATATGGTGTTTAATTAAAAAAAATGTTTGGTAAGAATATGGAAATTTAATTTAGTTTTTCATTAATATATGCATTTAAAAAGAGTAAATACAAAATACCCTCAAAAAAAAAAAAAAAAAACTCCGCTCCACTAGAATCAACAACGGAATTGACAATCTGGCATAATCTACAAACTAGAAACCACGTACAAAAATTGCAAAGTAGAAGCAAAAATCAAATACAGCAAAGGTGAAGAAGTAGAAGGTACAAGAAATCATGAAGAAAATGAAATCTACCATTAAGCTTCAACCAGATGCAATGAAGAAGAAGAAGAAATCAAGAAGAAGACGAAGCGAAAGGCAGAAGAGATTGCAAAATCATTGGAGGTCATCGGAAGTCATTGGTTGTGGATTTGGAAGACAATGGTTTCTAGATCTAACGTCATGGGTTGTTCTCTCTTCGTCATTGTCGGAAGTCTATGAGTTGTAATAGCTGTAGACATGCAAAACGGATGAGCTGTGATAGCTTCAGCTAGTTGCAGCAAAGAAGATGATAAACTCATGAAGATGAAGCAGAAGCTAACAGAAATCGTCGACTTTCAACATCAATGACCAAGACAATGACAACATCTGGTCTTCTTGCTGATCTTATCTCTGTCCTTCACGCAGGGTCTTCTTGCTGCTGCATCAATGGAGTCCCAAAGTGGAGGGGCAAAAGCGTCAAGAAATTGGGTTCTATGGAATTTTGGCCGTTTCTGTAGGATAGAGTATGTAACCCAATTCAACCCAATTTAATGGAAAATAATTCAACATGGAAGGCCAATTCATGTAAAGCAAACTCACAATATTATAAATTTCACATCCATTTCCAATTTCATTTCTTCAATTCGAGCATACCAAATAAGACCTTAGCATATTTCGTGGTATGGATTGTCGAGAGAAGAGAACTAACTATCTGGACGTTAGCCCAAAGAAATGAACCAATGATTAGAGTAGATATGCTATGAGGAAGTGAGTTGTGTTGCAATTTCCTCTTGTTCTTGATAATTTATTTCTTTCATTTAATGCATAAACGTTGTCCTATGATTCCACATGTGATCTATCTTCACATCTAATTACTTCACCAAAATCAAGGACATGTGATCAATTAAATTATTAACTTTGTATGAAAATTAAAAAAAAAACTTTTAATTTTATCCCTATTAAAATTAAAACTTTTAAATTTTCATTATATTCTCTCTCATAGTTAATTTCTTTATTACTCACAAATGTGTTTTTTTATTGGAAGTAATTTTTTAAAAAAAAATTAAGCCGTTTTTTACTTATTATCCTTACAACTATATATTTTTTCTACGAAAGAATGACATTAAAGTGCTGAAACAAATAGTTATAAGTCCAAGAGTTTTAATAACAATTAGGCCAATCAGTCCTATTATACGTCATTTTTGCTAATTTCATCAATATCAATATAATAATAATATAAGAAATAAAAGTAAGTGAAATTTCAAACATAATACTCAAGTAAAAAATAAAAAAACTATATCATATTATGGTTTTATCTCTTTCTCTTTTACTTTTTAAGGGTAGTTAGGGGATTTTAGTTTGAAACAAAACAATCTCATTAGTTAGTAACTTATAAAGTAAACTAGATTATGCTTTTAGAAAACTACTAATACGCAGGACCAAAGGGAATATGACATTTATAATTTAAATATAACTTTTAATTTATGGTTGGGATAACTATTTACAACTGTTTAAATCAATATTTACAAGTAATTTTTTTAAAATTTTTGTTGAGAATTTACCAATCATAAATTTGAAGTTGAGACTTTATTATCATTTTTACTTTTTCTATTTGTGGATGAGCTAGGCCCGCTTTTTCAAAAAATTTGTCATTGAATCAATAACTTAACTAATTCCTTACACGATTACGCGTTGACAAGTAGGGTAATGTTTTTTTAAAAAAATATATATATGTTTATTTTCTATTCTTAATTGTTTGGTTGTATTAAATGTTACCACCGATGTCATGCAATTATTCGAAGAAAATTAAGAAGGTGGAATTTTAATTAAAGACCACAAATAGGGCATATTTACAAATCAGGACCAAAATATTCTAAAATTTTGTAATAAGATCAAGGGATTTGTTTGGCATTATGTTTTTATTATCAATTATCAAAATGCCCTTTGCTAAAAAAATTCATCATCGACTTGTTAAAAGTGTAAGTGAACTTATCATTTTAATAATATTTACCAGTCAAATTTATTAGAATATGCAAATTGATCGGTGCATCCAATCCATCAAGTTACCCCCAGATTAACCCTGGATTAACAGGAGGCTAAAACCATATTGGATTAATCCTAATTTAATCATTTGGCTGACTCCATCAAGAGACTGGTTCATCGAGATATCAGTCCAGATCAGTATCATGATGAGAAGCATATCAATGCCATTAAAGCCATGTCATGATGCGAAGTTGGATTATTATAAGAAGGTAAAATTAAAACAATTTTATTAGGGAAAATTGCAACTGAAGACCATTAATTGCTCTACAGGACCAAACAACTTTAAAATTGTTCTGCAAGACCAAAGGACCTAAATATAATTAAAATTTATTATGAAAAGATGAAGTTACCCCTATATATATATATATATATATATATTAAAAATCACACCACAGTCACCTACTACTAGACCACTGTAGGTGGTCGCTGGAGCTCTGGTGCCAACCATCAGACCTTCATTGGTTGTCAGTGCTCCGGCAAACAAGTCACTTAGTTGAAACTTTTTCTAAGAGTAATGATGAGTATAATGCAGTTTTAATACTCAAATAATTAAGATATAAATGATATTGACTTAGGAATAATGATTTTCGTATAATAAGAGTAAAATAATCATGAATTTTGATGAATTTTGAGATTAATCTCTTGTTAAGGTAAGTTTAGAGTGTTATATTTATAGCCCATAAAATGAAAAAAGTATTAGAAACATTATATGATCGTTTATAGTCATTGCACGGTGATTATAGCCGTTGGTGATGTTTCTTGTGTGGAACCAAGACTCATTCACGTGTGTTTTGGAGTTTTCACAAGCAAAGGTGACAAATCACACGTGTTTTGAAAGTGATTCATGCATATTTTGGATCACAGAAACTATTGAATAAAAAACAAAGCTCTGGAGGACATTTCACACATGTGTGAGAAGTGTTTCACATGTGTTTTGGGCCACAGAAGCTATTTAATGAAAATAAGGCTTCTGGAGGTTGATTCATGTATGAGTGCAATAAGGTTTCACACTTGAAATGGATACTAAGGCTATTTTAGGATGAATCACGCGTGTATCTCAGTATGAATTATGCTTATTTTGAAGGGTGTCACTACACATAATTTCATAAGGTTCTAACTCACTCAATATAACTTTAAATTTGACAAATTACTTATCTTTGGAAAGATCTTGAAGTCTAGTTTTCAATTAAATAATTTTCACACTTAAATTCAATATAACTTTTGAGATATGATCAAAAAAGTAAATGAAGGTCAATTCAAAATGCTGTGCAAAATCAATATTTTAACACTCAACTTCAAAAAATTATATCTTTCTCAATAGAACTTCATTTTGAATAAATAAACTATCATTAAAAAATTATATCTTTCTTGATAAAAATTTTGAGATATGATCAAAAGCATGTCATTTACCTGTAGAGGTGGAGCACAAAGCTTATTGGGCAATTAAGGCCTTGAATTTTGATTTAAATGGGTCAGCCGAAGAGAGGGGATTCCAATTACAAGAGCTTGAGGAGTTGAGGTTGGATGCCCATGATTCATCTAGATTTTACAAGGTGAAGACTAAGCTTATTCATGACAAGATGATTTTGAGAAAGAAATTTCATGAAGATGATTTGGTATTAGTTTACAAAACAAGGTTCATTCATGAACCAGAGAAGCTAAAATCTAAGTGGGATGGCCCATATTTGATCATCAAAGTATTTTCCTATGGTGTACTGAATTTGCTTGAGGAATCTAATGGGAAGAAGTTTCAAATCAATGGTCATTTGTGCAAGGTCTATCAAAGCTTTATTCTAACTCAAGCGGAGTACTATCATGACCAGTTGAAAGACCCACCATGACTAGGTTGTTTCTCTCCACTCTTACTTTTTATCTTTTCCATTTTATTTTTATCATGTTTTGAACTGTTGGATTGGATGAACTGTAAGTGTGGGGAAAATTCATTTTAGGGTGTAGGCTTGTGTATTTTTGCTTTTCTTTTGTTGATATATTTGTTGGCATGTGTTCATGATTTTTTTTTAAAAAAATTCTTTTCTCCTACTTTTTCATTGCTTCTTACTTAATTTCTTTGGCATTTATCTTTAGTCTAGGCTTGCATTGGGGACAATGCAATGACTAAGTTGGGGGGAACCAAAAAAAATTTTTCTTTCCTTTTTATTTAAAAAAAACCTTACAAAAAAAATTGTTTAACTTTTTCTTTTTGGTTTAAAGTTGCACTACTTAGATGCCTTTGACCTAGAGTCTTGATTCTTGAAATGAGATTATCAACTTGTATTGTATTTGATGAAGTGATTTAGTTCTTATCTTGCATGAATTAATTTGGATAACATAACCCTTGTTGAAAGGACCTTTAAGCCTAATTGATTCTTTTCTAGTGTGCATGTATCCATTTATGCTATTTCATTCTCTAGAACTTGTCTCTATTCTTTTTCAAGGCTACATTTGCATTTTGCATTGTGAAAATGATTAAGGCATTCATCAAAATAGTTACTTAGCCAAAAGGCCAACCCTAATTGTGAGTTTATCCCTTGCTAACCCTTTTGAGCCTTCTAGTTCATATTCTTTTTTTCATTCATGTTTATACCCCTCACTTTCACAAGAATGCATATTGATTCATAATATTGCTTTGTTGGATAAATTGGCATATCTTGATTTTAAGTGGTGAATTTCTATTTGTTCATTTGTTGATTATTTTGTAGGGTACAAGGATATAAAAAAAATTGTAGTGCAATTGTTTGAAAGAAATAAAAAAAAGAAGAAAAAGAAAGAACTGAAAAAAAAAAGAGAGAATGAATTGAAAAAAGAAAGAAAGAAAGAAAAGATTTGGAATTGTTGAATAAATCCCTTGCTGCCCTATTGGTATGTTTTATCTAAATGATTGTCACTACTTGAAACTTGTTTATGCTTTTGAATCCTACATTTAATTTGATTGATATATATACATATATATATATATCCATTCCTTTTCCATATGCATTCTTACTCTCCCTTTTCCCTTACCAACATTACAACCAAACAAAAGTCCTTTTGATTCATAAGTGCATTTTGCTATAAGTGGTGGAGATTTAGGATTTTGACAAGCCTATGGTAGAGTGATTAGATAAGTGAATTTGAGAGAAAATTGACACAAAACACTAATGAGATGAGTGTAAACACTTTCCCTTGTGTGGCTATCTATGTTTGATTCATTCTTGCTAAGTGCTTGCATCATGAAATTATTCTCTTTGTATTTTGATAATCAATTGGATGGTTGATTGATGAAAGGTCATTGGCACTTAAGTTTGCAACTTTTACCTCTTAGTTTTCATTTTTTTTTTTCTTTTGATCTTCTCTTGATTCAACTTCTAAAATGATTTTGCCTGGAGATGCAAAAGGTTAAGTATAGGGAAATTGATAATTCATATATTTTACATACTTTTACCTCTTTTATCTTAGGCTTTTAGCACTTGTTTTGATATAATTTGAGATAAATGAGCAATATTTGTGGTAAAAGGGTAAAGAAAATATTTTTAGGAAATTTTTCAGGATTTATTGCATATTTTTTCAAATTTTATTGAATATTATTTTTTTATTCCCTAAAATTTATTTTCTATTGATTTTATTATTATTTATTATTATTATTATTATTATTATTATTTTTGTTGTAGGTGGTTACATGGAGAAGAGAAAAAGCAATTTCCTATCTTATCCTTTCATTCCTAATTGGCTTTTCCTAATTTTACTTTCCCATTTATTTTCAATCCTTTTTCTTAGTCTTCTATTTTAAAAAAATAATAATAAATAATTGATTTCCTTTTATTTGCCAAAATCACGTGATACCAATCTTGAGATAGACAAAATCAGATTCAATCACAAGGAGGAGGATTGATTCATTCTTTTCGACTTATTCGTACTGCTACATTCTCGGCCATATATATTATTGGTTTTATTTTGTTTCCAATCAGTTCTTTTCGGCTCTCTCCTCCGTCTTTAGAATCACTCATCATCGTTCTTATCATTTCCTATCTCTCTCTCGCATCTCTCATTCCTCGATCAATGGCTGAACCGTTTTGCACTTTTGGAGCTGGAATTGATCCCATGATGAGGCATGGCTAAGAGCTCCTTGATTTCTAGGGGATTGATGAATTGAAGATTGAATTCATGGACTTCAATGGCTAAAAATTTCTAGACTCTAGTTCCTCTTTTTTTTTTTTACTTGCAATTTTTCTTTTTATAGTTAAATTAGTGAAGTTGTAATGTTGCACTCAAGGTGTTTGATTAAATGCCTTTGTTATTTTAATTGAGGATACTTGTTATTGTATTGATTGGTTGTTGGAATTGTTACTTAACTTTTAATTTCAATGGTTTAATGCATAGTTGTGATGAATTATTGAGTGTTCTTGGCATTAGTAATTATATGGTTACATTATAAGGCCTTGACGAGTTCTAATTCAGGTTAATTTAAAATTAGTTCTTAGTTAGGTATTGTTTTAGATACTGTTCTAAGCCAATTAATCAACCAATAATACATTAAGAGCTAAATGATGCTAATTTAGTTTGCTACATGAGTACTAACGGTTAGGCATGTGTGTGTGACTTTGTTATCTATGTCTGGGATAGTCTTAAATTACACTTAGCCAATGAGAGTATTTCTTTAACAATTTAATTGTTGAATGAGGATTTCTTTACCATCATACTCCTAGGGATCACTTCCATTCATTATTGCAAACATATTTTCATTTATTCACTCATTTTCTCATAAAACCAGAAATTGCATAAACATTAGATAGAATTTTAATTTCATTTTTTTGAAAATTAATCAAACCAATTTCCGTTGTCATTTATAGCACATTTTATAGTCATTCTTGATCAATTTTTAATCCAATTCGCTAGGAACTTCGACCTAGGTTGTGTCCTATACACATTAGGGTGTCACTTAATTTAATTTGGTACATACACGACTAATGCATTTCAGGTACTTTAAGGTTGATGATCAAGGGAGAGAAATCAAGCTAATAGAAAGAAACTGTGGAGGATATAGGAATATAAAGAGTGATAGGGAGAGATTAAGCGAAGTGAGTGGATTGAAATAGTGAGAGGAGAAAGAAGGTTGGGTTCATTTGGTGAGTGATGATGGTACTTACTATTATTTTTGTTTTGAGGGGATTCTCTGAGTAAATGGAGAGGTGTGGCTGCAGATATGTTAATGAAAAAATTGATTTTTTTAAAAAATGAAAATGAATCTTGTTTTTTTCTCAAATGAAGATTTGTTCATGAGATCACAACACTCCCTCTCTCCGTCGTTCCTTCTCGTTCTCCAATTCTTTCCTTCTGATTGTTGAACACTGATCACAGCTGGCCCCTTTAATTTAAACATGTCCATCGTGATGCGCAAAGGCATTTACCACAATAGATGGTACAAAGAGCTTAACTCGTTTTTGGGCTCTCATACTCAGGGCCAGCTGTGCCAATAACCATCATAATCCATTTCAAATTTGTCCAAACGATAAAATAAATCCATTAGAAATCCAGAAACATAAGTAGCTTAATTAATTTCTCAACTTACTAATCTATCATTAATTAGCTTATAAATTTTATATTAAAATTTTGAGATATTACACCTCTCATAAATGGACAATATTATTAAATTAGAGAAAAAATATACATTAATTACAAATATATTTTTGTCCAAACTTCTTCAATTTCAGACATAATTATTAGGATTATTCAAAAAAAAAATTATATTTGAAAAAACTAAATCCATTAATTCAATTATTAAGAGTTGGGAGGATGTTGTCAACTTCTAGAGTCAAGAATAAGGGTAGGTCTAGTGGGCCGCTCACTTAGGCCTATTTTTAAAAGAGTTTGAGTTTGACAGGATGGCATTTTTTTAAAAAAAAAAATTAGGCTTTGAAGCCCAACCTTAATAGAATCTAAAAAAAAAGGCTCGACTCAAGTAGCCCTTTTAGGTCCTTCTTTATTTTAACTCTAAAAAAATAAATATTTTTATTTTTTAAATTGAATTTAAACTTTAAAATATATGTTCATACTTTGAAATTAGATTTTCTATTATTTATTTTTAATTTTCTAATATTATAATTTGTATTTTAAAAAATATGAAATATGATAGTTGAAATTTTTAATTTTTTAAAAATTCAAAAATAATAATAAAGGGCTTATGGGCTCAACCTTGAGCTCTTTAAATAAAGGGCATGCTTCAGAAATTAGTCAATTTTTGGCATAGTTTGTAAAATTGAATTAGACTGGCCAGTCAAACTAATGAATCAACGACCTGGCCATGTGTCCAATCCAATTTTGTGTTTTGAGATGGCACCATTTGACCCAAATTAACCAGGGTGACCCGAGATTAACCCCCCAACCCCATAGGTCAAGCAAGTTGCATTTAAAAAAATGCATAAACCTCTAAATAGTTAAATCACCAAATCCTCTCCCTGCACTTGTGTAACTGCCTCTTGGTCTCACCTCTCTTCCTTGACCAACTCTCATCTGTTGTCTTTGAGTAGTGACCTCTCTTCGAGCTTCGAGCTTCGAGCTTCTTAGCTTTTTCGACAACATTCTCTTCTATGATCTCAATGGGTTTGTGAGTGTCATCTTTGACCTCCAACAACACTCATCATCTGCTAGCATTGAACTAGAAAGAATAGAAGGAGAAAAAGAAGATGAAAGCATAAGGACCAGAAGAAAGGAGAGGAGAAAAACAAAGGCAAGGCATGGATCATGATGGGATTGAAGAAATCATTATTTGCAAAACTGAATCAAACTAGTTGATCGAACTAGTGAACCAGCTATATGTCTGATTCAATTTTCTAGTTGCATCTGACACCAACTGACTTGGATTAACTCAGGTAACCCATAATTAACTGGGATCAATAGGCGAGTTATTTTTTTTTCATTTCTAACCCTCAAAATGACATCATTTTGAGGTTTAGAAAATTAAAAAAAAGGCACAATGATCCTCAACCTTGTCATGTACTTAACCTTAGAGAGCTTCATTTCTCGACCAAGCTCTCATTTCTCTCCTTCATTCAACCTTCTTAGTGTTCCCAGCCTTTCAATACCTTGCTCGAAACTCCTTCTTCACTGTTGCAGGTCTTCAATTTATCATTGTAATCCTTGAGTAGTGTTCCTCATTTGTCATCATCAAGGCTCATTGCCTGTTGTCTCCTTGTTATGGCTTCCTTATTTGCCTTTACTGTGTGGCTTCTTCTCCGCTTTAGTTCTTCGGTTACTTTTCCCATCCTCTTCTCTGTAGTTTTCTTGAAGCTCGTAAAAAATAGAGAAAATGCTTTCTAGTGCGATGTAGCAGGAGCAAAAAGGAATTGAAGAAACTAGAATCCTTTTTGAAACTAGAAATCTCTTATTTTTTTCAATTGAAACTTTCAAGACAGGAGCAAAATGTCGGGCAAATAAGGTAATGAGATGAAAGATTGAAAAGTTATAGAGGGAAGCCTTCTCTGCATCTTCATCGAGGCAAAAGAAAATTTAGACGAATTTAATCTAGACAATTCAAATTAATTATTTTTATTTTTTATTTTATTTTTATATTTTTAAAATAAAATATATATATAAATTTTTTTAATAAATATACTTATTAATTTGACAATCCAAATTTAATATGAATGGTCTAAATTTAATATTAAAAATTTAAATTAATTTTTTATATATATTATGGATAGTGAAAATATATTCTAAACAAAGCGGCAAAGTTATTAAAAAATTTTAATATTAAATTTAAATTATTTATATTAAATTTAAACTGTAAAATTAATAAGTATATTTATTAAATAATGACCGGCTACAATTGCATCACACACGCTCCCAACATGATGTACTCAGTATATAGTATGTCTTTTCTGTGAAAGGTTTAGTCTAAGGTTTGAGGATCAAGGTAGTGGGACTCTTAAATTAATATTAATTAATTGACGGATGATTTGAGATTAGAATGAAGACATGCTCCCATTTTTTCTATTGAGAAGAAATGAATATAATTAATTAAGGAATTGCATATTATTTATTATTCAGATTAAAAAAATAAAGCATTTTGAAATTATTATGTATGATTGGAAATCAAATTAAAAATAAGATTAAATCTAAAATGATAAAAATATATCTTACTTTTGTATTTACTATCAAGTCTAATATGATAAAAATATATAATTATTTTGAATGTTCTTGTATTTTATTATTGTTAGAATTATTGATGTATTTTATATGAAATATTAAGTCTTAGATATAGATGAATATTTTAATAATTAATATTTTTATTTAAATTATTTTATTTTAATTATGACCAATATAAATTTAGTTTGATCCTAGTTCAATCTTGGTTGAACCCCTAACCTTTGACCTTTGAGCTTAACTAGTTTAATTATCAATTCAAGTTTCATTACCTTAAAAAAAACTTAAAAGAGAAGTCAGATGATGTGAAATCAGGTGAGAGATGGTTGAAAAAATATATAAAAAAATTATAGATTGATAGGTAGATTTATTTTATATATTACAAGATATATGCATGATCTAATGGATAATAGACTTCCACAAGAAATAAACATTTTAACTTCTTTGGGAAGATAAATAACCACAAAGTCTACCTTTTTTAGGTAGCCAGAACACAAGGATAAGAAACAAAGTATTGTATAGTATTTTCTATATTTAATTTAAATAATATATTTACCTATTTTTACCAAATATTTTATGTATTTTTGATTGCAAATTTGAGAATGACAAGTGGGAAAAGAGAGTGGAAAAAATTAATTTTAGATGAATTAATATTAATAATGAGTGAAATAATTTCAGAAACATTGATATGGATAAATGTTTTAAGAATTGATGTTCTTTTTAATGTCAAAAAAAAAGAATTAACATTCTTTTATTTAAATTATATTATTTTATTGTGACCGATTTGATTTTGGTTTAACCCCCTATTTCACTCCAGTTAAACTCCTAACCCTTAAATTTGACTGGTTCAATAACCTATTCAATTTTTAGTATCTTAATTTTTGAAAAAATGGGCTTAAGGGCTTGAATCCATAAAGGTTAAGCCCATATGAGCTAGACCCACTCAAGTAAAAACCGCTATCAACTTGTCATATTAAAGGGTCAGATGAGATAAGAAGAGTGTATTAAGTATTAAATATGGGCTTTAGTCGATGTGGGAATATAGGTCAGGCTTGGCATAAGCTACTCGTTTAAGCTCGAATTTTGTAAGAGTTTAGACTTGAAAAAATTAGGCATTTTGAAATAATTGAGCTCAAAAGCATGACTCATTTAAGCCATTTCAAAATGAACTCAAGCTCGAGCAGCCTATTTGGCCTTTTTTTGTTTTATCCCTAAAAAATAAAATATTTTTAATATTTAAATTAAATTTTGACATTAAAAATATATGTTTATAATTCAAAATTAGAATTTATATTACTTATTTTTAATTTTTGATCATTATAATTTATTTTTAAAAAAAGAACATGTAATATAATGTAAACATTAATTTTTAAAAATTTTAAAAAAATAGGCTTGCAAGTATGGCCCTGAGTTTATTAAATAAGAGCCGAGCTTAAAAAATTATTGAATTTTTGGATAATCAAATTTTCAGGCTGGTCGTATTATCACCATTAGGCTTTACAAAATAATGAATGACCAATTCACCAAAAAAAAAGAATAATGAATGACCAACTGGGACATAGTATTAAAAACCTGAACTAACTAAACTAAACCCATTAATTCTTCGGTTGAAAAAAAAACCCATCCATCGACCATCAATATTTGGGAGGATATTGTCTTATTGAAGTTTGAAGGGTTATTAGAGACAAGAAGAGTGTATTAAATATAAATATAGCAAGGTACGTAAAACCGTACCGGTCATGGTACTGGGTCACGGGTTAATGGTTCAACTAGGATTGAACCAGGGATTGAATCGGCGGCAAACCAATCATGATTAAAATAATACAATTTAAATAAAAGACATTAATTATAAAAATATTCAACCAATACAACACTCCAAATATCTATCCTTACAAATACAACTCTTCTATCATATGATTAACATGTCCATGGTAACTAATATTCACCAACACTAAAGTCATCATTAACTTCATTCAAATCTCTAAGCACTGAAACATTAGGACTAGAATGAGAAAAACCAGAACCACTAGCAACATCAGGCAAATATGGGGACTCTAGAACATTCATATATTCATCACCTACAACAAACAGAAATTATACTAATGAATGGCATCTCAAGAAATTCATATACTTATATTAGACATGATAGTAGATTTAATAAACCTTCATAATCCCTCTCAAGGGTTAATGGAGCAGCTGTGGTTTCATTGTGAATGACACTTTCAAGATTTGCAACTTCTTGAGAATCAAACTCAAGAGCTGGCTCTTCCTCTCCTTCAACCACCCAAAAGTCAACTTTGTCAATTGATTCATAATCAATGGGATCATAACTTTTATTTTTCCTCAATTGACTCATTGAAAAAAAAATAAAGCAATCAAATATGATAAACAATAATAAAATTCATATTTAATTATAAACTACAAAAGCATTGCCATTTAAAACTCTAATTCTTACCTATGCTCCAATCACAGATTATAATTTATAAAAACCAAATCATTCAATATTTGATGTTGTAATCTATTTCATCTTTTGGTATGGATGCGTTCAAACAAACTCCAATTTCTTTCACAGCCAAAAGAAGAAGAAGTTTGGCTAAGAATACGAATTGCAAAGAGTTTGCAATTCTGGAACAGAACCTCCATAGAATGATCACCATTCATCTGCGAATAAAAGACACTTAGTTAGATGTTAATCATATGATAACTAGAATTACCATGGACATGTTAAATAATAAATATGAATACTCACAAGGATCTAATTTCTAGGCTACTCTTTGACATGAAGTTTTGTCAAAAGATTCTTTACGATCACGATACAAGCTCCACTGCTTCATCATCACAATATAATCAACTTCTTCACTTTCATTTGACTCAAACACATCAAGCATTGAATCCATTAACCTTCTTTTGTGAATAAAATTCTCATCATACAAGAATGCAGGATTCAATAAATATGCCGCTGCATGAAGATTTGTCTTAAAGTACTTATCCCATCGAGCTTGAATAATGTTTGTGTAAGCCTTGTAATAATCTTTCTTATTGGTGAATGTTGCCTTGATTGCTTTTTTTGCCCTTTGCATGCCTTCATAAACATAAGGCAAAGAAGGCTTCTCATCTGAATCCACAATTCTCAACATCTTTATAAGAGGAGACACAACCTTCACAATTTCTAAGCAATCACCCCAAAAGCCATTATCTAATATGATGGCATAACAATTATTCCAACTTAAGTCTTTGACAATTTGTGATCCACAAAGTGCTTATCAGTCACCAAAGCTTACAAGTCATGCTTATGCATATATATGCTATGCAATGTGATAAACGTAGTAGCAAATCTTGTTGCACCAAGATGTACAATTTCTTTCCAACCTGGTCTTTTCCTAAGCCATGATAAGAAGATCATATGATTATAAACAAAAATAGTTATCTTTGATGCCTTAGTTGCAAGTGCTGACACATTGTCTAAGCTTGCTATATCTTTTAAAGTAAGGTTCAAATAATAAGCAGCACAAGGTGACCAATAAATATTTTTATATCTTTCCTTAATCAACTTACCATATGCTACATAATTTGCAGCATTATTGGTCACCACATGAATAATGTTCTTGGGACCAACCTACTTAATCACTTCACAGAATAACGAGAACAAAGTCCTAGCATCTTTTACCAAATCTGAAGCATCAACAAATTTCACAAAAACTATTCATATATGTAGAATAGACTAAGAAATTAATCAAAGTTCGCTGCCTCACATCTATCCAACCATCAGCCATAAGTGTACATCCAATGTTTTTCCATTTAGCTCAATGACTCTCAATAAGTAATTGACATTCTTTTTTTTAATCTGTCAACAAATTGACTATAAATTCATAAGCATTAAGGGCTTTGAACCTTGGCCCAATTCAAGCAATAGCATCTATAGCTTTTTGAAATGAAGGGCAATCTAATGCATTAAATGGAATATAATTAATGATAGCCCATTCAGCAATAGCCATTTTTACATTGTATTGTGCTTCTTTTGTTGCAAACACACTCTTGATGCTAGGCTGGAAACCAGGAGCCGTCCTGGGGGTAAAATAATTCTCAACTGAAATAGTAAAAGCTTACCTCTTATTGGCATCTCTCTCAGGGACTATCTTAATTGGAGTAGAAGCAATTGGATCATTAGTTTCAAGGTCCCCTATGTCTACTTGTTCTTGTTCTTTTCTATCATCAACCCTCCTTTTTCTCCCACCTTTCAAACACTCTACCATCGTATGACGTACATCATGAGGAACTTTTTTATGAAAAGCTACTTGACCACTCACACCAGTAAGCTGTTGCTTCATTCTGTTAATCCTACCTCCTCCATAACTTGATGCACAATAAAGGCAAATATATATATCTTTCTTGCCTTCTTTTCTTAAGGCAACATGTGCCCAAGTAGGATCAGTTTTTCCACGCATAGATGGGGCCTCAGATGTTGAGTCATTACCACTAGGAGGGGGATCATTGGAATTGGGGGTGGGATTCTCATTTCTATCACTACTAGGATTACTTCCAATATCCATGATCAATGTAATAATTATGTTTTAACTTGCAAGCTAAAATAATGACCAAGCTTCAATTTCATTTTTCTATATAAATGTTGAATGCAAAATTTAAAAAATAACTTAGCAATAAAGGTGAATCAAGAAACAATTAGGCACGAGTGGATCATCATCTCTAAAAACAACAATCATCTTCTTTATTGCCAAACATATCAGCAACAAAAAAGAGTTGAGAAATATTAAGCTAAATCAAGAAAACAAACATCTGAGCTGCCGAGCTAAATGTTAAGCTAAATCACTATTAAGCTAATCACTTAGGATCAAAATCCGTTGTAATCCAATCGATTAAATCAAGTTGAATCAATAAAAAATTAGCTTAAGCTACCGGACAAGCAAGAAACAAATCACGAGCAACAGAGTCAAGCACTTAAGCTGAATCACGAAATAAAAAACAGAGTCAAGCATAAGCAACAGTGACTGACTTATGGCAAAGAGAATGCGAGCTACCAAATTGAGCTGTCACGAATTAAGCGGTTGAGATTTCAAATCGATTAGCTAGAGAAGAGATAGAGAAGAGACGGAAGTCGGACACTAAGCTGGAGGAGAGACCAAACAACAGAGATGGAGATAGAGTTGGAGAGGATGGAGAATTGAAGATAGGGAAAGGCGAGAGATGAGAGTCGGAGAGTCAGATGCTGATTAGGTTAGGGTGAGAGAGGAAGACATAGATAAAACTCACAAAAGGGAAAGGCTAATGCTGTCTAGCATCTACAAATCCAAAATTTGGACTTCATTTTTCACCTTTTTTTTTGTTATTTTCGAACTCCACTAACAGCTCAGCGCTCTAGATCTGGAAAGAAAATCAAAAATGAAAAAAAAAAAATCCCTTAAAATGACATTGTTTTAAGGATTTTGTCTGAAAAAATCATGACCCAATTAACCCAGTCAACCCATCAGGTTATCCGAGTTATACTGAGTTAATCGGGTTACCTCGATTCATTCCTTCACTGATTTAGGAGTAAACCCAGATTGGACAAGGGATCGGGTCACCAATTTCTAGGGTGACCCTACCGGTCCGGTCTAAGTTTCAATACCATGGAAAAAAGCAAAGGGCGTACAAAAAAGACAAAAGAGAGAAGAATTTACAGAGACGACACAAGTCAGATTTTTCTGAAATGCCAACTCACTTTTCTTTTCTAATCACGTAATGGTTTAAGAGCTCATTTTCTTTGCTTCCAATTTGATGTACATTCGAAAAGTGTACCCAAACAAAACTAGAAAGTAGAAACTCCCTTAAGAGTTCTGGGTCAAGGTGCATTTTTCTGGCAAAAAAAAAAGTCTAGGTGCATTTTTAGTTTTGAATTTTTTCAAGGAACCTCCTGCATTTTAGATCATACTTTTAAAATAATTAAAACACAGTATGTTTGCCTCTGATATTAAATATACTAACATTGATTGTTAATAATGCTGACTGAGACTTAAATTTAACCAAGAATGGTAACCATCATGCTAATTGAATCCAATTTAAGGTGAATTTTTGCTACATTTTAATTACTTTAAATTGCTACATGTAAATAGTTTAGAAAACTAATTGTTCCTTGAAAAATAGTTTTGAGGTAAAACGTACTTTAACTTAGATCTACTTGCCATGACAAGTGACATTTTCAGTCAAATTTAAGCCACAATCATCATTTTTAACAATCAACATTGGATATTTAACACTAGGGGCAAATATACTATGTTTTAATTACTTTAAGAGTAAAATTGACACAATAAATAATTTAGGACATTGGATGTTTCTCAAAATAATTCAAAGCTAAAAATGCACTTTAATCTATAAATTTTTGATATCCCAACTCAGTTTGGGCCATTCAAACTTCGAGCTTATTTGGATAACCCTCAAAAGTACATTTAAACTACATTTGAGTCGTGCTTTTACCAAATCTAATAAAGAGTTGGATCTTTCAAATATACTTTTGGTATATGTAAACTGAAAAGTAAACATGCACTTCAATTAGAGACCAAACAAAGCCCAAGTTTCCTCTTGGTCACAACTTCAATTTGTTAGATACTTTTTTAAAAAAAAATAAGCGACAAGCCCCAAAAGTAAAATAAATCTCTATTATTCCAATTTTACTTTAATTTTTTCTTAAAATTTATTGTTGCTGCAAGTGGATGTGAAGTGACACTACAACAATAAGGACTTTTTTACCAATATACTATAAATAGTAAAGAAATTATCAAAATGCTATATCGTGGAAAGTATTTACTCAAATATTATATTAGATAAGCTAGCACTCAAGAAGGAGGTGAATTATGTGACACTTAAAGATTTTTGAAAAATCAAAGAGTAAAAAACTTATGTGTGAAGGCAAGAGAGATGAAACACACAAGATTTATCCTGGTTCAGCCCAAACTTGGCCTACATCCAATCCTCAAAATTACATTTGAGATTTTTAACTAAAATCACAAACTTCAATGGGTGTTTGCCACCACAGTATAACTCACAAAAATTAACTAGTCTTGAATAGACCAACCTCGCTACAATCCAGCAAGTTATTATAACTTGAAAAATACCTTTTTAAGATTTCAAAAGAATAAGATAAACTTCCATAAAGAAACTCTCCAAAAGAGTAGATAAATTATAGTTGAAAGCTTATAAATTTACGAGAGCTTTTTTACAATTTTTTTTCAAGAATGATGACTTAATGCTAAATGATTAAGCACAATTTCAAAGTTTCTTGAATGTTCAGATAAAAAAAAGGTTCTCTTAAGGACCAAAAGTTCTAGTTCATACTTGAATTGTATCACATATATAATTTTTAACAATTCACAGACTATCAGAACAGTATTACTAGCTGTTGGTGTCATTTCTTGATGTATACTTACATATTACGTGTGAAATGGCTTGTATCAAAGTTTCAAATATGAATATGTGACAAATCAAGTGTGAACCTCAGGATGTCTCACGCGTGGTTTAGACTATATGAATATGCAATCCATTTTGTGTGTAAAAACTTGCGTGCAACCCTCTTGTTCTCACGAGTGGTTTGGCTAACAGAAAGCCAAAACCAATTCTGTGTAATAAATTTTGTGTGCGACTAACTTATCTTCATGCATGATTAGGCTAGTAGAAAGTTAAGCCCAAATCTGTATGACAAAATTTGCATGAAACCAACATGCTCTTATGCGTGGTTTAGCTAACAAAATGCCAAAGCTAATTTTGGGTAGCAAATCTCATGTGGAAGCAATAAATTATCGCACAAGGAATGGCTTGCTTCAAACCCAGACCATTCGAGAAGATAAATCATGTATGGAACACAACAACACTCACATGTGAAATGGCATGTTGTAAAACTTAAGCCATTCTGGAATACATATCATGTAACATCTTGAATTTCTTAATCTCATGATTAGTTGTTAATCAAGGGTAAAGTGATAATTAGTGTGGGATTAGAGATTTGGATGATTATTTAGTA
Source organism: Prosopis cineraria (assembly GCF_029017545.1). Lineage (NCBI taxonomy): Eukaryota > Viridiplantae > Streptophyta > Magnoliopsida > Fabales > Fabaceae > Prosopis > Prosopis cineraria. The sequence continues at coordinate 34,332,319 of NW_026555337.1, read as the reverse complement.
GTTTGACTCATTAAATGTTATATAAATAGGTACAAGTGAAAGGATTGCGTTTTGAGTCGAAGCAAGTACGCGTGGTGAGAATTCTTCTCACTATGCCATACACTGCGGCTTGTGTTGCATGTGCCACGGTGTATAGACTAAAAAGTGACTTCTTAAGTCGTGAAATTTTATGAGTATCAAAAGGGAGAAAGTTGAAACATATGAAAGGGAGAAGAGAAGAGTGAAGAGTGTGTTAGGGCAAGCCATTTCAAATCATTGAAAGGTGCTTTTGATCAATAACTTAGTGGGTAAGCTACTTATAACTCTTATCTTCTATTCTATCCAAATTTCTCTGAATATGAGTTATAGAAAAATTAAATAGGTGAAATTTTAAGAGTTTAATTCTTATCCAATAATAATAAAAAGGTTTGCGAGAATTAAATTAGAGGTTTGTGACTGGTTTGGAGCTAAACGATACAGCTTTAAACCCGCAGGCTTAATTTGGCCCTAAATCAATGAGATTTTAAGGTGAAAATTATGTTTGAATAAAATGAGACTGGTTGAGATGATGTAAGATAGTTATCGCACCCAAAAATGCGACATGGACAGCACAAAAGTGAAGGTTCCGACCTTCGGAGGAAGACCAAAGAAATGAGAGTCGCCATCAAGATTTTGAGAAAAATCTTGAAAAACCGTTTAAAGGTGGATAAGGGTGGTTTGTGAATTTAGAAAAAAGGTTTGGGAGTCAGTTGAGTATGGGGAAGGTGTTAGGCACCCCACAACACCCGTTCGTAAAAACGGTTACCTAAAGTTTGTTTTGCGATATTAATATGGTTTTAAAATTATTTTAATTATCCCTTTTATATTCATGTGTTTGATATAAAAATGATAACAATTAAGTAAGAAATATTTATTTATTTACGAGGAGGACTTAACTTAGAATATGGCTCTGAGGCCTACATACCCTGTGATAGGGATCAAAATCCACATAGTTCAGGCTTAAAAATTTGTTGGTAAAAATATTTTTTTTGAAGAGAAATTAATTAGAAATAATTCACCATTTTACAAATAAAACAATTTCTAAAATTTTGATATGTGTGTTTTAAATTGTAAAAAGTAATTTAATTTCAACTATTTTCTCAATTTTTTTAAATTTTTGGAATAAAGAAAAGAAAAGGGTTTAAAAATTATTTTTATTTTTTTTATTTTTATATTTTATGATGAAAATTTAATCGCAATACTTGCATAGCCTTATTGGCTCATATGGTAATACAATTATTCTTTGTATCTGCTGAGAATCCAAACTCTCATACGATAAAAGAGTTTAACAACTTAGTTTATTTACTTAAATTTTTAAATATTAATAATATCATTATTTTTTTAGTGCATTCATACATATACACTTTTTAAAAAAAAAGACTCTTAATCATCATACCTGCAAAGCCTTATTGACTTTTACGGTAATAAGATTATCCTAAATATTTGCAGAGATTCAAAATCCTCACACTATAAAAGATTAAATATTATATATTTTAATGCGTAATTATACAATTCATATTTTAACATAAAAATCTTAATCGCTATACCTGTGAAATCTTATTGACTTTCACGGTAAGATAATTATTTTAGAGGTCTATGGACATTCAAAAATCTCATATGACTAAAAGACATAATTGGTAAATATATTATAATCTAAATTCATTAACTAAATTGATTAAAATTATAAAAACCATATTATATTTTATTTACAAAAATTTATTTATTTATTTACTATATACAAGTGATAATTACATCATCTATGAGGATTTTTATCCCTCACGATGATGTATTTAATTTAAATCTCAACGAAAATTTTTGAAATCTCTCATTAGACTTAAATATTTTATTGATTTAAATTATATATAAAAAAAGAGTTAATTTTAATGACGGGCTTTTGAAACTCATATTATTATATACGTTTATATATATAAATTATATTTTCATATATGTAAAATCTTATTGACTTAAATGTCATGAAATCACTTTAATTGTCTCGCAGATTCTTAAAATCTCACACGACAAATAAATCAAAGGCCACATATGTTAATATTATGATCAAACCATACCCAAAACAATCAGCATGAAATTAACAAATTTTCATGATAATAAGCAAGAATAATTATAAATTTTCAAACACCGAGAAATTAGTATTCAATTGAACTATATTCTTTGATCACTAAGGGGTATAGGATTATATCTAGTCTCATATATAGTTGGACAGTGATCCATGAAAACTTGAAATAAAAATGTGATTCAAACCCATAACCTTTAACCGATGCTTTAAAACTTGAGAATATACTCTTATATTTCCTAATATATCATCAAATACTAAATTTGGATAGCTCTCATAATGCAAGCAGTAAGATCATGAAGTCACAATTTTGAAGAACTAAATTGTTAATCCATTTTTAAGCATTTAAATGGATTTAAATATGCATTAATCACCAAGTTCGAACAAATAATCACTCAATACATGCCCATATTAAAAAAATTAAACCGAATTTCACAAGTTCCTTCTTCAATATATATGCACACAAAATTTATCACAGTGATAATCGCATTAGCAATTCTTCAAGCAAAATATTTAGCCAAACATGTTAATGCAGGCTCAACGCATTTTTTGAGAAGGAAGTCAAGACCTCATCCATGAACCAGGTCACTCTGAATCATATGCCACACACAACGCCATGCATCTCGTGAAAATACAGGAGTCCTAATCTCAACAAAGGCTGTATAAGGAAGCAGACGAGGGACGGTGCACTATCCTGATTCCTCTTCTATTACTTTTTGAACTTCACGATCGCCCCTCTCTCTCATTCCTCCCCCCAGTGCTTTTCTACGTGTTCATACCTGCTCCTCCATGCTTTTTTTTTACTCCTCCTATTTTTTTGCTGTGTTCGTTTCTAGCCTCCCTTCCTCACTCGGCCTCTGTTTCTTCCTCAGAAATCTGAAGCTAAAATCATAGGTCCTCTCCTTTTTTTTGGGTTAACTCCCTTCACAGCTGAGGCCACCGTCTTCTTTTTCCTCGTGCATGTCTGGTTTTTTTTTTGTTTCTTTCTCCATTTTCATTTCTCTCCTTCTGTGCTCTGTTTTTCTTTCATTTTTCTTGTCCATCCTCGGTCTCTCCTTCCTCCATTTTTCCTCGTCCTGATGCTCTGTTTTTTCTTCCTTTTCTGTCTCTTCTCAAACTCGCGTTCTCAGTCTTTCTTCTCCTCTTGTTTTCCTCCTCTTTCCGTCTCTCTCTTCTCGTGCTCCTCAAGCTTGATCGATATGAATGTCTCTTTGAGACTAGAAGAGGAATGGCAATAGTGGTTGCGAGAAATGACCAAGAGAATAGCAGCACTCACGACCCTCTGTCGTTCCAAACATAAGAGACACATTCACGACCCTCTGTTTTTTTCGCTAGAAATAGCAACATCAGCCCTCTTTTTTATCTCTTCTCGTTTTGGTTTTTTCTTGTGCCTCTTCCTCCACAGAGAAAGGACCAAGAAGAGGAACGGAAGCAGACTCTTCCTCCTTTTTTGTTCTGACGTCCTCGTCCCCTCTCGGTTCTCTCTGTTTTTTTTATGGATGGCAGAAAGTCTGCTCTCTTCCTCTTCATCTTGCCTTCTTCTTCTCTGCTTCCCCAGTTCTTTCGGTTTCAGATCAGTGCTCCTTCTTCCTCGGTACTCTGTTCTTCTTTTCTTTCTCTGTGACTCTCGTCTCTAGTCTTCCTTTCCGTCTCTCTCCTCGTTCTTGTTTCTCTTTTTTTTCAGTCCCCTGTTTTTGGTGCTCTCCTCTCCAGTTTTTTTACGTTTTCTTGGTCTCTCCTCTCTAGTTTTTTTTGCATTTTCTCGGTCTCTCCTCCCTCTTTCCTTTTTCTTCTCCTCTTCTTACTCATTTTTAAAGCAGAAACAAGGAGAGTTGCGTGTGAAGAGCTTACGTGCTGTGCGTGTGTTTCGTGTGTTCACTGTGCACACTTTGTCTTGTGTGTGTGTGTGTTCTCTACGTCCCCTCTGTCTCGCGTGTGTGTGTGTTCTCAGCATCTGCTTTTTCTATGCTATTTTCATGTTGTTGTGTTTGGCAGGTTTATCGTGTGTCTGTGTTTTTTCGTGTTTCTGTGTGTGTGCTAGCATGCGTCTATGCTTCTGCTTCTTCTTCTGCATTTCATGTGTGTTGCTTTTATGTATGCATCCTGCTGTGTGAAGCTTCCTTTCTACTCGTCTGGTGTTTTCAGAACGAAGGACCAGAATGGATGGTTAAACGCTGGAACCTTCAGTTTTTACACACATATATATTTAATCACAGTTTTTTTAGTTGTTTATTTTTTTTTTTTTGAAAAATAATCTTTAGAGGATTGAATTTTCATTTTTTATATTTATTATATTTTTAGTTATTTTAATGAGCTAAAGAAATAAAATTCTAATCAGCAAATTATAATATTAAACCCTATTAATTAAAGTTTTTTTTTAAATTTTGAAAATATAATCCTCAAAAGGATTAAATTTTATTTTTGTATTTTTTATTATTTTTTATTTATTTATTATTAAATTTAAAAAATATCCGGACAAAATTTAGTGTTCACAATAGTAATCAAGTAGTAATGTACCCAAAATAGGTAAATGAAAAAGAATAGACGATTAAATATAGTCATAAATAGTAATTTTGTGTTTTTGGTCAAATTGGACCAATTGACTAAATCATGTCAATTGTGTTTAGATTGGCATAGTGAGTTTCTGAGTTGAGAAAGGAAGCTTGTAATGAGCTATTATGGCAATTAAAATCCACAGGTAACCTTTCTAGTGACAAAAGGGTTAAGATAATCGAATAACTTTATTTGTTTGACTATTTGTTATAATTGTGTGTGAGCATGCTATGTAGTACATGAAATGATTTTCAATTAAACATGATTTATGACATCTTGTGAATGTTTCATGAAATAGTTTTTCATCAAATAAGGATATTGAAATATGTGATTTCATATGGTATGTAAATACATATATATATACATACATATATATATATATATATATATATATTATGTATGAGAAAACATGTAAAGTGGTTATTGGGAACCTAAGAGTGGTTCGGAAAGCATGATCATAGGGTGGGAGTTCACTCATAGGAAGGGTGATAATAAGACCATATGGCATATTCTCCTTAGTGCCAGACTGGGTGCGATGTTCTAGAATTTTACCTCTTAGTGCCTTTTAAGATGTGGTGTTGGAGATTTGAACTTCTTAGTGTCTGTGTCATACGGTGTTGGAGTCAACACTATCCCATTATGTGTATTGGGAGAAACCATAGCCTGAAGTGAGATAGAATACCTTTGCTCGGGTAATTCTACCACTAAAGGTGAGCTCAAGGCTAATGAGAGTGTACATTAGTCTAAGGAGAGCCTATGATTTCGTGTCAGGGTAATTTGGAAGCTCAGTTGGTAGTGATCATGCTAGATGTTGTATACGTGGAAAAGTGAAGATTATAATGGTAAAAGAAATGAATTGACACTTATGGTTGTGAATTGAAATAAAATATGTGATATGTTATATTAAATGATATATTATGCTTTACTTTCATATAGTTGCATGTGATAGTCAATAGGAGTGAGTTATTCTATTACTGAGATTTTTATCTTACCCCTATAGTTACATTTCACAGGATAAAATCAGGGTAAGGGAAAAGAGTTTGGACTGGTGTAGTGGTGTCATGGTCGTGTAACACCTCTAAGTCTGTGTAATGAACCAATTTAGTATGAATTTTACATATATAAGTTGCCATAAGGATTGCATGCATGCTTTGAATAGTGAAATAGAGAAAATGTAGTGATTTTGTGAAATCTTAACTCGATTGTGTATATATGTGGTGAAATAAGAATCAGGGCTAAGATTTGGTTGTGTATGTATTGTGAATGTTGTGAGTTTTGGTGAATCTCAGCCTATTTGTGAAATTATGATGAAAGGAATGATTTGAGTGCTAGATTGATTGGTGATTATATTATGAATATTGATAGATGTGATTTTGGTAAGAAAAGGGTCAAATGGACCAAGTTGTGCCAAATTGCAACAAATTGTGAAAAGTTGAGAAATATGAAAATGAGTTGTTGAGGGGTCAAATTTCAGTATAGGTGTATATTATGTGATATGTTTTGGCTAATCAGGTGTAATAGATTCTTTTAGACTTGGTTCAAGGCCTTGTTTGGTCTAATGAGAGAAAAGGATCAATTTGAGCACTTAGGTGCATGAAATTTTTGTAAAAAGTGATTTTTTTTACCCCCAGATATCTAAATTTTGATCAGACTGTTAAATTATGTCCAAGCCTGTCTCATTAGCTAGCTTATGAGATAAGCTTTATGTGGGTACTTGAATTACTCCGATCAAATGTCATATGTGAAAATGGCACATGCTAAAAGTGCATCATTTTTGCTGTCAAATGATAGCAAAAAATTTGAACTGGTGTGCCGCGGCACATAGTGTCACATGCCACAGTGCATAGCCTATTTTTCAATTTGATTTTGTGGTTTTTAATGCATGCAATTGGTGTTATGAATGCATGTGAATTGCTTTTGCTATGTATTGCTCAAATGTGTTGTGATTTCAATAGTTTTGCAAAACGAGTCTTGGGCCCAAGCTTTTCAAACAAAGCTTTTGATTATTATGGTGATTATTATGTGGTGATTTAGTTAATTTTCTCCTATATCAGGCAAATATGGAGGGGGTTACATATCACATGTGGAACCATTTATGCAATCAAGCAAGATTTTGCATGATCAAGAGATATGGAATTGTGAATCATAGATCACGCAAGTATATAATTTGTACAACGCTTGAAAAGACTTAAGACTCAATTTTGGCAAAGTGTATTCAAGAGAACTATTGCAAAATCACGTGTGGTTACCATCTGCTCTCACACATGAAATGGCTTTTGACAAAATGCAATGAAACACAACTTGACAAATCTTGCATGTAGACCAAAGGCTTGCTTGCGTGATTTGGAACATAGAACAGTGTCAAGGCATGACAAAGACAAGTAATAAATCACAAAGGATCACTTTTTGATTCTTACGTGAAACGTCAGTTGGTGTGTCTAACTTACTAAATCACACGAGTGATCATATAGGATCGCATGTGATATTGCAGATAGTGAAAAGCCAAACTTCTATGAACCACTACAAGCTAAAATGATGATACTTGCATGCTTGAAAGTATTAAGATGAGTCTTAGTATGCATAAATGAGACTTATGAGCAAAAGGTGATGCATTCATTTTAATGATAATGAAATGTGATTAAGCTTTCAAAGTTTTCACATTAAATCTAAAAGAATTAAATGACTTATCTTAGTTCTTCATCTCTCTTGATTCTTCATGTTCTTGAGGTTTTGTTTTCATCCATGATTCTTTATATATGCACACATAACAAATACCTTTTTTAAAAATCAAAACACATAATCCAACATACTACACTAAAAATCATTTAGGCTAAAAACAAGTTGTGGTTGTAAAGAATTCGTTCAGGCCAAGAATAATTTTATAGCCAAAATTATTTTTTTATTCAATTGAAAAGTGAAATGGGTGAATGATTTTATTTTTTTTTATTGATGTGACATTTTATTCACTGTTGACTATGAAAAATTTTTGCTTTCCCTTCTTTCTTTGCTTTTCCCACATGATTCATTTAAGCATGGGATAGATGCCCACTTACTATTTATTGTTAATGCTCTTTCGGCACTTGATGAGTTTGATAGAACATATGAGTACATGCAATAGTATTGGAAAAATATTGATGATGGATCCAACGTATTATAGTGATATTGGGTATACAATAAGTTTTTCACCTTCTTCTACTAGTATCATCTTTTTTTTATTTTATAAAAAAGTGTTATAATTTTAATGTATTCTTGTTTATTTTAGGCTGATATAGCAAAGGGGGTTATGCAGGCTAAAGATTAATTTTCATTCAAAATGCTCTCATTGCATTAATTATTAAAATAGGGTTGCTTAAGACCAACACATGTAATGAGAAGGGTTGCATAGAGTAAGAGTGGGTGAGTTGACAAGAGATGATGATAATGATGAGGGTGAGATGTAATGAGACTCGAAATTGAATAGGATTAAAAGTAGTAAAAGGGATAATAATAATGATGAGGCTGGCATATAATGAGATTGACTAAAATTTTGAAGCTCTTATTCCCTACATTTTTATTTTCAATTAGTGGTTAGGTAGACAAATAACTACCACGTCACTTGCTCGATCTATCTCCACAAATTTGCAAACGAGGTAACTCAACTCTTGATGGAGCAAGCTGAGGATTCCTTTTAAATCGTTGTCTTCTCATTGTAAATAAGATATTGCATTGGTTTTGATCAACCTTATCTTGATAATCAATGTAATGAGAACATTCTGAATGAGAATTAATCTTTGTCCTGTATAATTCCTCTGCTAAGTTAGCCTAAAATAAATAATAAGACATTAGATTATAACACTTTTTTATGAAGAAAAAAGATGATACTAGTGAAAGAAGGTCAAAAAACTTATCGCATACCTAGTATCGTTACTAATATGTTGGATCTATCATCAGGTCTGTCTCCAATACTATTACATATACTCAGATATTCTATTAAACTCATTGAGTGCAGAGTGAGCGTTTAACAATAGTAAGTGCCCATTTATCTCATGCTTGAATGAATCACACAGGAGAAGCAAAGTGAGAAGGAAAGTAGAAATTCTCGCAATTGATAATAAATAAAATATCACGTTAATAGAAAAAGGATGAAATTATTCAGTTAATGAATGATTTCACTTTTCATTGAAGAAAAAAAAAATTCTGACTGCAAAGTTGTTCTTTGCTTGAATGAGTTCTTCACAATCACAAAACTTGTTTTTGATCTGAATGATTTTTGATATAGTATTTAAGTAAAAACTTTTCAGAGTACAACATTTTGATAATCCTTTTTACTATTTATAGTATATTGACAAAAAAGCCAAACTTCACGCTGCACGAGCATGAGATTATGTCCGACGTTAAGTCTGAATTCGACGAGTTACTTCTGATCAGATTCTTATTTTGACATCAAATTTAATGAGGTAAGCTCATTTTATCATATGATTTAATATTTTGATTTCAATATAATAGTGGTTAATTTTTTTACATATTAGAAATATTTTATTAGTAGGGTAGATATTTATGTAATTGCAGTCTAATGATATTTTATTAATGTTATTGTGCTAGTATGTTATGTGATTATCTTTTGATTATGCTATATGCTGGATAAATATTTTTATAATTCAACTTAAGTGATATTTTATTAGTTAAGGTTGCATAATAATAATAATAATAATAATAATAATAATGTTGTCATTGAAATATTAATTGGTGTGAACACCAATGCATGTTGTGTTCGAAGAAAAGAAATTATAGTAAAATAAAATAAATTACTATTATCATCATTATTTTATAAATAAATAAATAAGTTATATGTTAAATCACTACTACAAAACTGCATAGACGCATCACATGGGATAATTTACTCTACAACCGTCATATATATATATATATATATATATATGAGGAGACGGAGAAAGAGTGCAAAATATATTTTAACACGAATAGTTATAAAGGGAACCATCCTATATGTTAATAATATAGGAATGGTGCCTTCTCAAACCGTCCTATATAATTTTTTAAAGATTTTGAAAGAATTAATTTTTTCAAATACAAACATATACATGATGGTTCTAATTTATAGGACGGTTCTCCTTAGAACTATATATAGTATTTAAAATCCCTAATCCCCTTTTCGTTTTAGTTTGCGAACAGATCGACCATCTCCGTCGCATACATCATCTTCTCCCTATGTCTCGCTCAAAAACCAGAACGCTGGACCCACAATCCACAACCCAGATCAACAAGAGCTCTTCTTCCTCTTCTCCGTCGCGTCGTCACTCACGGCAACATTAAATAACACGTTTGGTGACTTCAGACTTTGAATTTGACAACACGTTCGGCTTCATCCTTCGCGCTTATCTTCTTCACGTTTGACCTTCTTAGAACCCATAACCTGCTCAAGTCTGCTTATTCAACTTAATCAATTATTTTTTAACTTGATTTTTCAGTTTATTTTTTGATTTTAGTTTTTATTTCTTTTGTTGATTGAAATTTTCTATTAACGTCTTATCTTGCATATGGTATTAACCCAAACAGGCTCCGTTGATAACTTTATAATGGTTTGCTCGCTGGTTTTAAGATTTTTCAAGGCTTGACCCAAATTATTACCTCTACCTTAAAATAAAATTTATATATTTAATTTTATAAACATAATATACTTATATCCGATCAAATTATGACAAGTGGCTTTTAAGGTATTAATAATATTAATAACAATATTTTATTATAGAATAACAAAAGAAAAATTAATCATTTGATCATTATAATTTTAACCTATGTAATTTAGTTCACGAATTTTACCTTTTACAATTTAGTCGTTGAAATTTCAACTACTTACATATTAATTCTTATATTTTAAAAAATAAAATTATAAAGATTAAAAATATTTTAAAATTTATTACTAAGATATTAAATGTTTAAAATATTTTTAATCTTTATAATTTTATTTTTTTTAAAATATAAGGATCAATATTTTAGATGTTGAAACTTCAAAAACTAACTTGCAAGAGGCAAAGTTCAGAGATTGATTTACAACCAAATCAAAACTCAAAAAACTGAGTTATAACAAATCAAAATTTAAAAATTGAGTTACAACTAAATGAAAACTAAAAAAACTGAATGATTAATTTTCTCAATAACAAATCTATAAAACATTCACATGTATTAATTTAATTGAACATAAACAAAGCATATAAGTTTTTCCTTTAGGAAAATGACAATTAAGGAACTCATAAGGCTATTAATTACAATTAGGAATCCTAAATTGTTGAAATTTTAATAATAAACTATGATCATTACTTAGAATTAAAAAGATATATAAGTTTACAAAATTGCTCTTAAGTAAAAAAACACTACTAAAATTACCATTACAAGTTAGGATTATTATTAATTTTAGTTAGAAAAATTAGGATCCATGCTTGGGAATAAGTTGTTTTTAAGTATGAAATTAAATTTCACTTATAAAACTTCCTAAAGACACTTGTGAATATACGATAGTTACTTCTGAGTATGAACTAATCACTTGTGAATTTTTATGCTTGTTAATATATAGGTAAATTCCTTGAAAAATTAAGAAAAAATTGTTGAAATTACTATCATGTGTTAAAACTATTGGTAACCTTAGTTAGAAAAACTAAAATCCCAAATGTTATGAGTTAGGACTATTAGAATTATTATTATGAGTTAAAATTATTATTAATATCATTCCTAAGTGTAGATTTTAGTTTTTTCAAACAAGATTAACAATAATACAACTTATAATAATAATTTTAATAGTGTCTTTTTTTTATTTTTAAAGTGAGACTCAATTAACTATTTTATACGTTTACCCGAGCGCAATTTTATAAATACATATATGTTTTAATTTTAAATAAGGATCATGATCCATTATTGTAATTAACAGTCGTATAGGGTTCTTAATTATCTTTTTCCTTTTTCCTTTTAACTGCAACACTGATTAGGACTAAAATACCACAAGTCCCAAAGCTATAACTACAAGTTTATTTTATCTAATGTTTGTTTTAGTGGCCTTTTTTTTCCCCTCCAAATTTGTTTTAATTTTTTTAAAAATCAATAAAACACAAGGTTGGAAAAATCACAGTTTGCCATTATTTTAATCAAAACAGTGAAATTTTGGAGATATGACCGACTCAGAATAGATACTTTCTATTCATGCCGAAATCAGAATCATTGGTTCCATGACTTCGCATGGTTACCAATATCATACACAAGCCTGGAGCTATATGCATCAAGTTCTCGCAAGGATAACACTCAGGCAACGTTTGATTATGATACCAAAAAAGGGGTGGGGGAGGGGAGTGTTTTTTTAAAAAAGAAATGAGAGATGTATCTGGGGAGAAAAAAAGTCATAGTACATTTTCTATTTTATTTCAAGAAAACACTTTTTCAGTTATAAATTTACTATCAGATATCAGATTCCAATTGGATTATCGTTCAAGCTGGTCTGAAAATCATATAGGCTGGATGAACCACAATAATCTAAAGGCCACTAAAATGACGAAACATTTCTAAAGACAGTACAGAAATGAAATGATTATCCTCTATCAGTGGGGGCATCACTGAACAACTTAACAATAGCGAATGAACATCAAGAATTATAGCAAATGTTCATCAGGTTGAGGTACAAAATCATATTGCCACATCTAGAATGGAATCTCTCTTCCAAACTTTTTTCCAGTAATAAAGAATGCTTCTTCAGATTCACAATCAGGCTATTCAACAAGGTGTTCCATGAAAAACAGAGATCAAGCTAGGCACTTACTTTTAGTTCAGATTATGCAGCATTAGCATACACAGGATGAAGAACATGACCTTCCTTCGGCTCAACATGCACCAACTTGCGACCAGTCAGTTTGTTTCGTTCAAACGTCACCCACCCTTCTTTCAAAGCAAAGAGGGTATGATCTTTCCCTATCCCAACATAGTTTCCTGGATGAAATCGTGTTCCACGCTGCCGAACAATGATGTTTCCAGGTATCACTCTCTGCAGAATAAGCAAAGAATAATGCCATGAGTGAATGAATCATATTCCAAAACTCTATTCTCATTATCTGACTTTTTGTCATTATGTTGAAACACTTTGCTTTGAAGCGACCATCTCACAGACCTCCCCACCAAATTTCTTTGCTCCGAGATTCTTGGGCTTGGAGTCCTGTCCATTCTTTGTCGATCCTGCCGTTTTTTTGGTAGCCCAACGTCTAAACACTCGGCTCAATCCTTCTCCAGAAACATCTAAACCAAATTAATGAAAACACTGTCAAAGTCAAACTTGCATACTTTCATGATGCATTTGGATTAATAAGGATTTGGATTTGCTCCAAATCTCTCATTTGGATAAACAAAAATTCATGAATTTAAATTTGATTCAAATCCAAATCAATTGCTTAGTACAATTTCTTTGTAATTTCAAATACCCTCTATACCTTAATTATTTAAACTTTTAATTACTTCAAACATCTTGTTCTTTTTGTATTTTTGCTATTAATACCTCTATGACTTCCTGTATATTTTCTCATCCCTTGTTCTTGTCTCTCGTTAATTAGAAAATAGAGATAAAATCATTATTCCCAATTTTCCATTTTCGTTTTGAATCTTAACTCATTCATCTTCTTCATTTGAAATTTTTTGAACTACCCAAACACAAGATTTTAAATCCATGGTTTTTAAATTGAGTTTTGAAATTCATTTTGAATCTTAACTCATTCGTCTTCTTCATTTGAAATTTTTTGAACTACCCAAGCACAAGATTTTAAATCCATACATTTTAAATTGAGATTTGAAATGCAAGATTTTAAATTGAGATTTGAAATGCAAGATTTCAAATCTAAAATTCAAATCCAAATCTATCAATCCAAAAGCTACCTTAAAGAATATGATACAATAGAAAGAATGCAATCATTAAGATATACCACTAGCAATTTTGCATACAGGAGCTTTTGTAACAAGTTCCTTAACATTCAATCTTCTTAATAGTGATGCCGCAAAATTCATGTCGTTCTCCCAGAACAAAGGAACAATGACAAGCTGAGATGCAGATAACAGCATAAAAAAGGAACATGTTACTGAGAAATCAAATTTATTTAACTGATTCACTTATGGTAACCACTGAACAAGATTAATGAGGAAAGACTCAAATAAAAAAGAATTAATGATACTGGCATCTTGACATCTGATGATCATTAGAAGGTATCGGTAGTTTTTTAGCTAGGAGACAACAAACAAGCATTGCATTAAAAAAATAATAATATTAATAAACTAAAGTAAATGAAATGAGACTGATTTATTTCTAAGATTGATGCTGCCTGAAATCAAAGATCAAACCATAGCAAGTGGCACAGGAACATGTCCCACACTATGTACATGAAGCATAAGTAACAGAATTTTTCTTGAAAAGAAGTGTTTATATTGTCAATAGCAAACAAATATAATTTTTCGCCTCAATGCATTTACTACTTTTTTAAACTTAATACCATATGATTTTGTTTTTTTTTTTTTTACTGCACATTACATGCTTCAAACAAGCAAACAACAACAACAACAACAACAACAAGCCTTTATCCCACTAGGTGGTGCTTCAAACAAGCAATTAACACAAATATGCATAATTGCTGGAAAGGATATACGTAAGAATATTCTATATACCATGCTTATATTTGATAGGGTGACAACATCACATCATGCATGTTACTACACCAAACAGAATAGATGAAAAAGATTGAAGAAAAAGTGGGATGGAGAAACAACAAGAAAAAATAATAGTAAGAGAAAGACAAGAACTGACATGTAGGGAGGATGGTAAATTGTTCTGCTCTTCCAAAGCCTGAAGAAAAGAATGAGTTCTGTTAGATTTGCAAAAGGCTAGAATCAGGGGGTAGTGGATACTGTTTTGTTCACCCATAATATAATCTGAAGAGAGTCTACCAGAGGTTAAAAATAACAGTAAGGATAAGAATCAGAAGAATACCCATTAAAATTGTTCAATCATGTACGGAATTTGTGAAACTCTTAAATACAATTTTTCTTAAAACATCTTTATAGATGAGAGCCTTTAGCCCTTTACAACAGAAAACAAGTCTTTAGACCTACTGTAAACATTTGAACAAGACTTGCGAAAAGGTATACTTGAACCGGAAGTTTACTGTGAGCTTATAGCCTTCTAAATGATTTACCACTACTAGTGATTCATTAGGGTCACAAATATAGCACATTAATGGCTTCAAGTGCAGTGCCAAGCTTTCTTAGTTTCTTAGCAGGAAATTGTATATGAAATAACACCCTTCTAAGGAAGTTTTGGATCCCCCTACGGTTAAGAAAATTTAGTCACTGTACAACTCAGAAACTTTCAACTCAGATTGGGGAGGGTGAAGATAATATCAAAATTAAAATTATATCACTCGTTCATCAGGCTAATATCGACAGTTTGTAAGACAGAACAAATTTAAACAAGCATGAAATAAAATCAGAATAATTTAGATGACATACTGGAGACTAGAGACAATGAAATGACGGCACAGAAAGGAAAAAGAAATTAAAGTAATGTATCCCGTTTCACTTACCCAGAAATTTCAGGAGCCACAAGAAATCCAAGGAAGTAAAGAAAGGATTCTCGAAGAGAGTACTTTCGAAAATATAAACGAAAAGGAAAATTGTAATATGGATACTAACATGTTCTTCTGACAGAACGAAAGAGATAAAGTTTCCGAAAGCGAAGCTGTTCAGTGATGTCAGACGCTCGCTGGTCGCGGCGGCAACTCTCCGTCCTCCGTTCAGATCCCTCGTCAAGTCGTCCGTTCTTGGCCAGGGCAGAAATAATCAAAGAACTTTAAAAAAGGAAAAAAAAATTATATATCAAGAACAATAAAAAAACAGAAAAATTCATTTAAATTATATAAATACCAGATTGATCCTACGAGATAACATAATTTTCCTTGAATTCTATGAGACTTTTCTATCATTAAAAATTAAAAAAATAATTAAATTACTCTCAAATAAAATAAAAATATCAAGTCTCAATTTAGAGTCATTCTTGTGTGCCCTTGCCTTTGTTTCTTCTTTTTGTTATCCTCCTCTTCTCTTCTTCTTGCTCTTCTTTTAGTCTATCTCTTTCTCCTTCTCCTTCCCCTTCTCATTTGTTTTATTTCTTTTTGAGTTTCTCTATTAGCTATGCTGTATGTGGGTGAGTTTTTTCTTGTCCTTAAAAATTTATCCTCTCATATGTGATAGTTAAAGTTGACGTGGGTTAATGTGCATAAATAATAAAGGTTTTTATTTCCTTTTTATGATTTGAGGTCTTCATTTTCTTTGCCATGCGTGGGTATGAATGCTTATTCATGGATAAATAATAAATGATAAATAATATATCATTTTCAATTGTGCTGTAAATACATAAACTAAAGTTATGAATGACTAATATAAAGTTGTAAATATAAGAAAAACAGTTATTATTAGATAAAATATAACATATATATGATTATGATATTTAAAAAATAGACATGTTGATAAATGGCTATTTTATTGTTTTAGGTTGGCATAAGAAATGGTTGACATATTGGGATGACACTAAAAGATTAAGCTCTTCATATATTTTTATCAAAAGGGTTCTAGGATATTTTGATGTAAGTTGTAGATACTGTGACTGACAACAAAATTTTAGATAGTTGTCACTTTTAAGGTTTTTTGTCATTTAAATTAATGAAAATTATTAATTTTTGAACTAGAGTAATAATTCATTTTTGCTGATTTAGTTAATTTATAAAGGGTACTGATAAATTATAATTTCTTGTTGCATTGTTGAAAATCCAAGGACAAAAGTTGTTAATATAAGAATAAAGATTGTGAATGAAAGTTATTAATTTTCAACACCCGATGCATATCAAAATTTATACATGCAGAGTTGCAAATGACTATTGAATTGTTACAAATTTAGAAATAAAAATTATTAATATAGAAACAAAATTCTAAATAGAAAGTTATGAATGATTTTAATTTGAATAAAGGGCAAAAGTGTCATCTCTTATAATTCCCTAATGACAAAAATATCTCTTAGGACTCTAGAGAAATTATACCATTTTGTAAGATTAATATGTCTTTTAGATAATTTAAAGGAATTTTATTATCATTTTTCCAACAATAAAGGAAAAATAACAATAAAATTCTTTCAAGTTATATAAATGATAATATAATCTTTTAAAATATCATAATTCTATTGAAGTCTTTATATACTTTCGAGTCAATAAATTTTAATTTGAAAAAATTATTTTATTTTTACTGACAAGTTATGATTTCTTATTTAATTTTTACGATTCTTTGAATAAAAGTTGTTACTTTATAAATAAAAATTGTGATTAGAATTTGTTATTTTAAAAACTTATTTTTAATAATAGAAATTACATTTAACAAGTTATAACTTCTTATTCAATTCTTGTAATTTACAAAATAAAAATTTATTCCTTCAGCAACAGTTATTATTGAAACTTGTTTTTTTAACAATAGAAATTACATTTGACAAGTTATAATTTTTTGTTCAACTTTTATGATTCACAAAATAAAAGTCATTATGTAACACACCAAATTTTTTTTAAATAATTTAACTCAACCATAGTTGGGTTACAGCCACCCAACACATTTTTATATCAATAATTTTAATATAAAATATTTTATAATTGGCTTCAACTCACACAATATAACATTTCAGATAAATTTTTATCTCCCACATGCCATTAAGCTAAATCACATTTGTTCATCCTTATACTCCCAACAAGTAAACTAAATCACATTTGTCCATTCTTACACTCCCAACAAGAAAAATAAACAATTTAGTCAATTTTCAACACAAACCAGTTATTTGGCCTCATAATCATGCCATTTTAATCAATCCAAAATAAACCAAATATTAAAATTATAGTCATCCAAAGTATACCAAAAATAAAATAGTTTGAAAGGCATAATTACATTTATATATTCATATAATTGTCAATAAACAAAAAGCCCTAATATTGGCAATATAACACATTATAAATCATAAATCAAATACTCAAAAAAAACAATGAATCTATGCCACTAAGCCTCTGGGACTCCTCCACGTGTCACTCATGTCTCTTCTCCTAAAAATTGTTAACCACATAATGAGACTCAAAAGTCCCAATAACCAATACCAATTTATGATAGTGTGTACAAACAGTTAAGTGTGTGCTTACTAAGTGGGAACCAAAAATAATATAATTCCAACAAAATATAAGAAATATTATAATACACACAAACAACCATCCTTATATCCCTCCATTAACCTTGAGCTGTAGCCCTCACTCGATGCTAAATTACCCGACCAAAGGTAGATTAGCCCGAGCCCTTACAAGCCACCTATTGAGCTCCAATAGGGGCGTACCACGTGGCACATAAATACAACAACAATAGCAAGTCTCCCAACACCTCCCACAATAATCAAACAAATTCATAATAATATTGCACAATTATACAATATTACAAAATTCATAATTTTCTCAATAATCACCCAATTAACATGAAGTAACACTAATCATAAATTAAAAGCATGGTTACCTCGTGGCCTTTTCAATAAATTATTCCTTACAATTTCTCTCCCACCACAATCTTCACCAATAATACAATCTACAAATAACATATTATTTATAAATATTAGTTTCAATTTTTTGAAACTAATAAAATAATTCTAATAATAGAATTAAAAATATAACATAATTCCTAATCTCAATCTTAATACAAATCTAGAGTTAATACTATTAAGTAAAATTTTTAACTCCTCTTTTAGCCATCAATAAACATTAATAATATAAAAATCAGCTTCTAAACTAATTTCTATTATTAAAATTTTTTTTTATTTTATAAATTCGCACCTAAAATACCTAAAAATTAAAAATTGAGTCTCTAGCTTAGAATCATAATCCTATAGCCATAATAATTCATTTCTCATCCCAAATAATTATCTAAACCTCAATAAATCAACATATATTCTCAGAACTAGTTTAGAATTTGATTCATAAGCCACAAATTCAAAGATCATCAACAAATTTATATTCTAGAACATTTATTATACTACTAACAACCTCAAAAATCATATTTATTTAACATAAATTCATCCCTCTTTCAAATCCTAAATTTTCTACCACTACAAACTCAGAAACCAAAGAGGAAGGATGACTAAGAAAAATTTTTAAAACACTTACTTAGTCTTGAAAAACTTGAATCACACCCTAAATATCTTATTAAAAACTCTTACCTTAAAAACTCAGATCTCCCGCACTGGCAAAACTAGACGTTTTCTCTGTCTCAGCTCGCGCACAGGGAAGAATGAAGAAACGAAGGAAACAGATGAGTTTTATAAAAATTCAGTGGGTCCTATATTTTTTTATTATTTTTTCTTTCCTCTCTCTCTCCTTTTTTTGTATTATTATTATATATACGTAATGATTGCAGCACGCGGGACACCGAAAGTGCTTCTCTTCTTTTTCTCATACCTTTTTTTCTTTTCTCTTTTTTTTAATAATAACAATAATAATTTAATAATATTTTTTAATTAATTAATTAATAATTTTTTTAAAAAATTTAATTTAGAATTATATCCTAGGTTAGATTAATAATCATTTTCTACTAATTTACTTACCTCTAAATATTTTTTAAAATTTTTATTAATTCAAATTAACTATTAAACTTTAAATTGGGATGTTACAATTATTCCTTAAAACAATTATGATTTCAATAAGAGTAAAATTATTTTTTCATTTTAAAATTTAGGAAAAATTCCGTGAAGACTCATGGAGCAAGCTTATTTATCAATAAGTCTTGTAAAATTTAAAAATCATAACTAAGTCCCTTAAAACTTGAATGTAAATTGAAATTAGGCTGTAAAAATAACAATACCTTTATTAAACATATATTACATTAATCAAATAATTAATTTATAATTACTTCATCACTAATTTATAACTATAATTTCAATTTTTTTACAACTATGATTTTACATATTCAATAATTAAATAATCATGTATTATTATCAGAGTTTAATATTAATTATTTACAACTATTTTATCATAATTTACAACTATAAACTTCAACTTTTTACAACTATAACTTTATATATCCAATAATTAAATTTAAATAGTTTAATTATTGGATATATAAAGTTATAGTTGTAAAAAGTTGAAGTTATAATTATAAACTTTTAATAAATAGTTATAAATTATTTGACTAATATACTATATATGTGTTTAATAGGGACATTATTATTTTTTTATTCCAATTTTAAATTACATTCAGATCCTAAGGTATCTAGTTGTAATTTCTGAATTTCGTGAGACTTAGTTATAAATAAGTTACTCTATAGGACTTATATGTAATTTTCTCTAAAATTTATTGATATAAAAATTCATACAGATTTCAATAGAATTACAGTATTTTAAGATATCATATTATCATTCATTAAAGTCATGGAGATTTTATTGTTATTTTCCCAACAATGAACCTTATTCTATTAATTAGAGTTAGCTATACAAATTGCATGACAAAAAATAATTTTATACAACAGCCGAGAAAAATGGAATAAACATCACCATTGAAAAAATAAAAATGCATTCTTTTAGAATTATTATTTTCATATGAAATTGAATTGAAAGTGGAAACTGGAAACCATAAAAAGCATGAACATTTTAGATCCCTTTTTTGTATATAAAAATTATTTAAAAGTGTGTTTATATGTATATTATTGTTACAAAAGAGTTCAAAGGTGGTAAAAAAAAAAACCAAGAAACCAGAACATTTTTTAATATTTTTTTACCATTTATTTTGCAAAAACTAGAAAAAAATTAGACAATTTTCATCATTAATAATCATATTAATAAAATAAATAAATTTTCACCCTTTTTTTCACCACCTTATATATATATATATATATTAAATAATTATTTAAATATTTTTTATTTTTTTTCCAAAACTTGTTTTAAAAATTATTTTGCAGCATTGTTCTAAGAATAGAAAAAATAGAAAATAGAATCACAGCCTAAAAAAAAAAAAAATCATACCAGCTCATTGGCGTCTTTGAGGTCTGAGTACGTAGGATAAAGAGGAGGCTAAAATCTAGTTGCATTGTATTCCTTCTTATCTCTACTGTAGGACATCTAAAAAAGATTTTTTAGTTCTTGATATAAGATTTTTTATAAAGTATTAATTATATTATTTAATTATGATAGAAATTGTAATACAAATTAAAAAATTTTCAATTAAAAAGAGTTAAAATTAGAAATTTATTCTTATTTTTAAACAATATTAATAACTTAATTAACCACATTTTCTTAATTCTTCCCATGGACATTCATTAAATCTTGGATTTAGAAGAGAATAATTGGCAGTGTCTTTTATCATCAATGGCACATTTGTTTTAGCTTATTTTAAAAAAAAATACTTATTTTTTTAAATTATTTTATAAGTTTTTATAGTATTTGTCTAAACTTTTGAAAATAATCAAAATTTTAATAAAAGTAGATCTCTAATTATTTTAAGAAATTATTTTAAATAGCTTTTAAAAATAATTTAATGTAATAGATGAGAGCGAGTATTTTAAATATGTGGAATATATGAATATATCATAAAATTTAAAAAACTAATAATCATTTTATCATTAATCTCTATAAAATAAATATCTTTTTATAAATATTTAAACTATCTATAAATAATTTTTAATTTTAAATAAATAGGTCCTAGATCTTAGCTACACTTATAAATTAACAATGGACATTCAATCCCTGTTAATAAATGGGCGGCATGGGGGAAGAAGCACTACATTTAGGAATTAACAACACAAAAACTTTGTTTAAAAAAACCCCCTTTCCTTATTGGGATCGAAACTAAGAAGAATGGTTGGGATGACAAACATTCATCTAGTTCGTATTTTGGATACCCGTATAACCATCGAAGAATGAATACCATGTTGTAAACCTCTTTTGGGATGGTTTAGTAACAGCCAACTCCCAATCTTTTTATTTTTTGTAATAAAAAATATCAAATATATTAAAAAAAGGAAAAATGATTTACAATAATATACGTTTAGAGCCATGCTTAAATGAAAGAAATTAAGTGTGTGTTTAATTTTTAGTCTACATTTAACAAAAGATGTATGAAGATTTAACTATTTGTTGAATTTGACAAATATATACTTGATGTGGTTTGAATGCGCTTTTGAAAGTTATCCAATCCAATAAGAACTTTAAAACTTATAGTAATAAAAGAAACAAAAATAAAACAAGAAATAAGAAAATCTACATCATAATTAACAACATATGAGATCAAAGATTAGAGATATTGAGGTTGCAAAGTATAAAAAATATAAAATATTTTTGAGAAGTTGAATATTAAAAAATATAAGGCATTTTTAATTTTTTGAGATATAATCATTGCTTTTTTTAAATGTTCATATTGATAATAACTTTATATTTATTATAAGATATTTAATAAGAATAAATATGAACAGATAAAATTAGTTTGAAAGTAGTTAACTATTTTATTGAGAGTAAGATTCAATTAAAAATGCTTTATATTTTTTAAGGGAGGGAGTAGCTTTTACGTGTTTGAACATTGAGCCCATTTGTTTCATTTATTTTATGAAAAAAATACTTACTTTTTAAAAAAATTATTTTATGAGTTTTTATAATATTTGTTTAAACTTTTAAAAATAATCAAAATAAAAAAACATAATTCTAAATAACTTTTGAAAATAATTTAATACGGTAACTGAGAAAGAGTGTTTTAAAGTGGCAGGATACATGAGAATATCATAAAATTTTAAAATAATATAATAATAAATTATTTTTATAAAACAAAGATTAAGGAAGATGTCATAAAATTAAAAATAACTAACTAATAATTATTTTTTATTATTGTAACAAAAAATAAAATAATATCTGCTTTTTATAACATTTTACAAAATAAATCTCTTTTTATAAAATTTTAGATTACCTAAAAATTAAATCACTTATTTTTTAATCTTAAATAAATATGTACGTTGCCTATGCATAATGAAAAGGATAACCAAATAAATAGAATGCTTTCATAGAAAATTTAATTGCTATTATAAATTTAGACTCCAACTCAAGTTATTAAGAATTACTTACTCTGTTAAAAAATATAAAACATTTTTAATTAAATTTCACCCTCAATAAAATAGTTGCTTACTTTTAAACTAATCTTATCTTTTCATATTTACCTCTATTAAATATCTTATAATAAATATAAAGTCATTATCAATGAAGACACTTCTGGAAAAATAATAATTACACCTTAAAAGATAAAAAATATTTTAAAAATATAAAATATTTTTTATAAGAGGGAGTAACTTTTAGCTAATTGATCTAAAGACCTGGTAGCTTAATCAATTCATGTTTCAAAAATTAAAAAACTAACGTTTTATTTTTTTACAAAAAATATATAAAGAATTAAGTTGATAAAAATTCAATTATTATTATTTTTTAAAATCCCAAATATTCATGACCAAGCACCCACTTGTCCGGCAGAAAGCACGCTCTTCTTCTCAGATTGCTCGGTTCATTCTGATGCAAAAAGAAAAACAGTCTTGTCGCTGTCGACTAGGTCTGATTGTATTGATAGTAATGTCGGTCATCAATCGATTAGGGAAGGAGAAGGGCCATAACCCTGCATTAATCTGGGAATCTCAGCATCGTCGTCGTCGTGTTGCCGGCGACGATCAAGTCGACGGCGCCATCAACCTCGACAATGGATGGATAAAGGGAACTCCTCTTTCCACCCTCCGTAACTTCCATTTCTAACCATCACAATACTATGCCTTGCAATTTTTTCTATTACTTCTTAACCAACTTTTCAATTCCCAATCATGATTTGTAGATCTGCTTGGGCGGGAGAATCTATGGAAGGAGTTCAACAAGATCAATTAGGAAGTCTCTAAGCTTAAGCGTGTAAGCATTTTAGTTTCTATTTTCACTTCTGTTTTCTGAAGTTCTGCTACGGGACTCTTAGAATTTAGTAGCTAGGTTTTGCAGTCAGGAAACGACGAACAATTAACAGTTCCCATTTCGAAGTTCACATTGATTTGAGGTCAATTAAAAAAAAAAAAAAGAGTAATCCACGTCAATGGGAGAACGTGATAAGTTGATAGTGTGTGTGTGTTTATATTTCTGCCTAATGATAGTAAATATATGTGTAATTCCATTTTATTTTTGTCTTGATTGAAGATATTTTCATGTTGTTCCCAAATTAAAGAATTATAGCGCGAATAGATAAAGATAGAGAGAGCCAGAGAGAGGTGGCCCAAGGCATATATATATATATATATTGGGTGAGCTGGACTTCTCAATATTACAAATCAAGTTGAGTTATTTTCCTAATATTCTGGACATGTTTAGGTAATGAGAACAGAAAAATTTATTAGGCTTATGTATAATTCTATTAACAGAATCTGTATGCGCGTGTATTTTATTTACTGGGTCAATATAATCTAATTTAAATAACACTGATTTCTAATATTTTTATTTTAGCCCATTAAATATAATATTTCTATGAACATTGCAACCCACATTAATTATAAAAATATACACATACAAGAAATCACGTTTCGTTGGACAGAATTTAGGTGATTAATCAAGTCAAGTTCTTTTTCAATATTTGTGAGTCATTTTTCATTATTAATTTCTTTTTCATGTAACATGTAAACGTGCACTTTATGCTTTCATTAGAATTTCGTAAATATTTGAATTTGAAGTCTTTAATTATTGTATGATATCATTTGCTGTGATCAATAGCGGAGCTAAGATCTTGAATCAGGAGTGTAGGACAATGTAATTTAAAAATTAATAATTAAAAAAATAATTTTTAAATTTTTTAAAATTAATTATATTAGGCAAAAAATATACTAACATAAGGAAAATTATATATATTTTTATTTGGGCAAAATATATTGAGATTTTTTTGCCAGAAACATGTTGAGAAGGTTGATATCAAATTTAAGTTTGAACCCTAAAATATTTTTCATTTAAAATTTCTCATACTACGTATATAATTTTTCTCATGTGAGGGGGTGCATTCCCCCCTCCTCACATGTACATGTTCTGGCTCTGCCGCTGTGACGATAGTAATGAGCAAAATGTGATGTTATTGTATATTCATTTACATTTTAAAATATTACATTATGATGTGCTCGTGATCTCTGGTACATTGAAATGGAATAATTATAAAGTAAGCATGAAAAAGAACTAAGAATCCGGTGTTATTTATTTAATAAAAATATGTGAACATGAGGAAAAGGGCTAATATGATATAAGATGTACTTTTTTTTTTTGGGAGTAAAAGATAATGTGGTAACTAAATTTCCGATATCTAGTTACAAGTGCTTATGTATATAAATATATATATTAATATATACACATATACTCATTATTCTTTGACGTGGAGCTTGAAATCTCCCATATTCTTAAAACATATCAATATATATATATATATAAAAGAAAAGCTGCCCCATTGTTCACAAGCTGTCATGCCTCGTTTTCATTCTAGTTTTAATTTTAATTATCTTAAGGAAAAAAATTAAAATAAATATGACAAGAAAAAGCTAGTGACATTTTGTCTTGTCTCAGAAGAAAAAGGGATAGGTGGAATGCATATTCCAAGCGGTCCCATGAGAGCAATCACGTGGAAGACTTAGACATTGAGTCAATAATTGTTCTGTGTCTACCAATTCCTCTTCCATTATCCAAGTTTCTTTCTCTTATTATCTTGAGTGGGAATTCCTTCCATTTTTCTCTTCATTCACTCTGTTCTTCCTCAATTCGAAAGATAAAGGGTGAAAAAACAAAGCTTCTGATACCTTCTAAATCTTCTTTCAGAGGTAAAATTGCATTCTGATTGTATTTGTTTCCATTTTGTGTTCATATTACAACTTCTTATATGACTTTTTCTGTATATTTAGTTTACACTTCTAGTTTTTATATACGAGAAAAGCTTCATGTTCTAAAGTATATCTGGTATTTTTGAACTTCTCAAATCAACATGACTTGTGTATTTTTGCGTCTGTGTAGTTTCCATACCCAAAAAACAGAGCAAACTATGTAGTTGAAGGCATCTTCTTACGGTGTTTGAGTATATGGAGAAAAGGGTCAGTAATTTTAATAGTTTCTTATTTCATTGTGTTCATACTGTTATTAGCATCTTGTTTATTTATGTATTTTTGTCATTATAAAAATATTGAGTTTTACAAAGGTAATACAAATAAAAACTTCCTTAATTAAACTAAAGGAGAGTGCTACGTCCCCCTAAATATAACCTAGTATCAATTGAACTATTAAAACACTTTTGGTGAAAACTACACTAATTCATTCTAATCTTAGCCTTCAATCACAATGTTACCCTAATCTATATAATGCTACACTTGACGTCTGAATGTTAAATATAATTTTGTCAATGTGAAATTACTAAAATATGCTCCCCATTGTTCCACTTTTCCCACATCTTCATCCTCTCCATCTCTTCCCCTGCCTGCAAATTCTCAATTGCCAGACCACCCATGCTTGGAAATGAAAAAAAAAAAAAAAGTGCAAAATTCTTAGAGGAGGAGTTCTTGACTATTTTTCTCTTGCATTTTACTTGAGGAAGAGAGCTATAAATATATGAGACTATGACCACAATTTGCAACTAGAATTCCATGAGTAAGGAGTAAGAAAAAGGCAAGAAAATAATATAAAAATAATCTTGAAATCATGCATGGCCTTGTAATCTTTAAAAATTGTTAGTCCACTGTATCCCATAAAATCTAGAAAATAAGAATAGAAGTAGCCATTTCATATAAAGAAGGAAATGAAGTTTGTTTTGAAAGTTGACTTGAGGAAAATAGACCTGTTGGCTCTTTAATGCACCAGAATCACAGCTTAAAATATCATAATTTTAATGAGGATTATGTTGTTAGACAATTATTCTCCAACAGTTCCTGTCCAGTTGGGGAGTAAATACCCAACATATTTTGCTTGTTGATAAATCTTTCAAACTTCAGTGGAGCTAATGCCTTGGGGACGACATTGATAGCTTGGGAATGAGTTGCAATATGACTTAACTCCAGCATACTAGCTTCTAACCTTTCCATGTAATGTCCTTGAATTTCAACGTGTTTAGTTTGATCATGGATTCATGGCTATAGGATTCTTTAGCCAACCTCACATCTACGTTTCCTCATAAGTATTCTTGATTCATCAAATAATTTCTTTAATCACCCACATGCCATGATCAACAGCTCAAAATTCATATCACCACGTTTATGGGCCCTGGTATGGAGTCTACTACCTTGAGTAGGATGAACAACATAGTAAACCCAAATATATTGAAGAACAAAGAAGAGAAGAAACGAGTGACAGGATATAGGAATAGAAATGTTTGAACGGCTGTCCGGTTGTTCAAGATTTTGGATGGAGCCCTATTGGGGGGTGTTTGATAAGGAACAAGTAACCTCCCAAAATTATGATTCTTTCTTTCAGTTATTCTGTTTTGTTGTGAGTTATTGACACACATGATGAAAATGCAATGATTGCCAAAGAAAATTCTTGAGGTTGAGGTTGGCATATTATTTGTCCTTGTCAATTGTAAACACTTTGATTTGAGTTTGAAATTGATTATGAATTATGATACTAAAATTTTTCAGTGATTTGGGGCTTCACTTGTTTCATTCATAAGATAGAGCTAGGTGTGCCTAATACAGTCCTTAATTAGAGTGATGAAACACTTGGTTCCTAACATGGTGGGAATCTGAGGAGTTCAAACATCATTATGAATTAAGGTTTGTGGCTGGGAAGGTTTGCATGGGCAAGAGGGCTTGTGACTCTTTATAAGTTTAGAGACTTCACAAACTTAACATTGAAATGAACTATTATTCTTCTTATATAAATTATGGAAAAATGTCTTTCTGTTTAAAATTTGGATGACCCATCTATGAGTGCCGGAACATTCTTTTGCTGTGGAACTATGTAAAGGCCCCCTACGCTCCTTAGAATGCCCAATCACCCTCCTTAACTCCCTGTTTGGTTGGAGGGGAGGAGCTCCCCTCCCCTCCCCTTGTCCTATCTAAGCAAGGGGAGGGGGCCCCTCTCCCCTTGTTTGGCAAAGGGATGAGAGGAAAAATTTTAGGGGAAGTGGTTCCTCCCCTCCCCCTCCCTCTCTCCCCTGTCACCTCCCTTCCCGTCTATTAAAATCCCTCTCCTCCCCTCCCTTCCAACCAAGCATAGCATAAAGCAAGGATCTAAGAGTAACAGCAATTAGCTTCAAAGTTAGTCATGCAATTACGTTCTTTGGTTTTGCTTCAAGAGTTACTGGCTATCTTAGGCACCTACAAAACATTGGATGAAATTACTCCCTCCGGTCCACAATGTAGGATACTTGCAGCATGCATCACACATATTAAGGAAATTCAGTTTTTTTTTTAAATCTCATCAGAAATTAACTTGTGTTAATATGGAAAGGTATTTCTTAAAACTATAAAATGTCCTACATTTTAGACCAACAATAGCTCATGGAAGTATGTTACATACCAGAGGGAGTAAATCTTTAGATTGATAGATATTAGGTTAATTTTGCTCTTGCTTTGATTTGCCCGCTTATCTATCTTAATGTGTACCACTTCTTAAAATCATTGATCATTGTAGCTATGATTTTCAAGTTTTGATCATATTGTGGATCCACTAACTTCATAGTTAGTATGCTGGAGAGTTGGATAGACTGACTATAACCTCATTTGCATGTTAGATGTTGACCTTCCCTATTAATGCTCCAAGCAACATTCTCCAATGTTTGGTGGATCTAGTGAAAAACGAAGCTCAATACTTATGTTGTTTGGAGAATCATGTTGAAAATTTTGAGAGAAAAAAGAAAATACTTGCTGCAAAACAACAGGATGTGAAGATAAATATTGAAAATGCTAGTGGTGTTTCAAGAGTTAAGAATGAAGCTCAGCAATGGATACATGAAGCTGATAGTCTTATTGAAGTTGACACAGAAACAAAGAAGAAATGGTTTTTTGGCTTGTGTCCTAATTGCTACCGGCAATACCATAGTGGAAAGGAGTTGGCAAAGAAGACTTTGGAGATTGATGAGCTATTGGGAAGATGTAGTTTCAACATAGTGGGAGGTCCAGTTGATCTTCCAAGCTTAAAATACCATTCATTACCAAGCTTTATTGACTTCGAGAGCAGAAAGTTGAAATTTCAAGATTTGTTGGAGGCATTAGAAGATGAAAATTGCAATTTGATTGGATTGCAAGGCATGGGGGGCACAGGTAAAACCTCAATGGCAATAGAAGTAGGTGTTAAACTTGAAGAATCCAAATATCATAGCGTCATCCTTCTTGATGTGTCTAATCCTCCAGATTTCAAAAAGATTCGTGGTGAAATTGCAAGGCATTTGAATTTAACATTAGAGGAAGGAAAGGAAAAAGAACATTCAAAGACAATATGGTCTAGAATTACTAATAAGAAAGAAAAGCTTCTTATAATACTAGATGATGTATGGGAAGAGTTTGATCTTATAAAAGACATAGGCATTCCATCTAGCCACCAGCACAAGGGTTGTAGTGTATTGATAATTAGTCGTAATTTGAATGTTTGTGAAGTAATGGGTTGTCAAAGGATGATTCAACTAGATATGCTAGTTGATAAGGAAGCATTTAATCTTTTTCTAATACATGCCAATACTTCCTCAAGTCGTTTGAAGGGCATAGCACAAAACATTGTGAAGCAGTGTGGAGGTTTACCAATTGCAATTGTAGCAGTAGCAAGAGCTTTAAGAAATCGACCTTTAGCAATTTGGAGGGAAGCTTTGAAAACCTTGCAAAATTCCAAGTCAATGATTGATGTTAATCAAAATTTGACGAAGATTTATAAATGTTTGAAGTTAAGCTATGATAATCTAAAGAATGAGAAGGCAAAAAAACTCTTTTTGATATGTTCTATTTTCCCAAAAGATTTTGAAATTTCTGTAGAACTTTTGAGTAGAATTGGTATTGGAGTAGGGCTTTTTGGGGAAGTGGAGAAATACTGTACAACAAGAAGCAAAGTGCTTGCGGCTATACAAGAACTTGTGGATTCTTGTTTATTATTGAATCTTCAAGATGGGTTGGTAAAGATGCATGATTTAGTTCGTGAAGTGGCCTTATGGATAGCTGACAAAGACATTCAAGTGATCATGGATTTTAAGACAACTATAGAAGCCAATCTGCGATATTTGTTTTGGAACTCTGAAGACTTTCCCAATCAATTTGATGGCACGAATTTGGAGATTTTTATAATAAATGTAAATGGTTCAGAGGATTTGAAGGTCCCATATTCATTCTTCATAGAGATGACAAAGCTCAGAGTATTGCATTTAAAATGCACTTATGTTCACTCACAAATTTTAGATTCATCATTGTTATACTCACTTCAATCATTAATGAATATCCAAACTCTTTCTTTGATGAATTTGAAATTAGGTGACATTTCTATTTTGGGAAACTTACCTAGTCTTGTGACTCTTGAGTTGAATCATTGTTCAATCATTGAATTATCAGAAGAAATTTTGGGATTAAAGAGGTTGAGATTATTGGAGATAAGAGCATGTAAAGTTAAAATGAACAATCCTTTTGAAGTAATTGAAAGGTGCTCGCAACTAGAAGAGTTGTATTTTGTTGATAATGGGAATTTCATAAATGAAAATATAGATTTTCAAAATTTATCTCCTCTTACATTGCAAAGATATCAAATATCTTCTATTGAACTTCTAGAAGAATTTGAAAAGTATGGTTTAATATCAAGATACTTCTTTCCACATGATTTAAGACCTGTAATCTCAGAGGAAACTTTTAAGCAACTTGTAGGAGCTGCTGAGCTTCTTATATTAGGAGGGTATGATGAAACAAGATGGAAAAATCTTGTCCCTGATATTGTTCATATGGAATGTGGAGGCATGAACGATTTAATTATCCTTCATATGTATTCCTGGCCTGACATACAATGCTTAATTGATACTAGAAATCATTATTTTGATGTGATTGCCTTCTCCAAGTTGATTGAGCTACATCTCTTTGAAATGGATATTGAAGATTTATATCGTGGTTCTCTTCCATCTGGCTTTCTTGAGCAACTAGAGACTATGGAGTTAAAAAGCTGTCTAAAGTTGCAGAACATGTTATTTAATGGCAAGTTAAACCTTTGTCACCTTAAGGCCATGGAATTGAAAGGTTGTGTAGCATTGACATCGATTTTCCAACTATCCACTGCTCGAAGCTTAGTGCTATTGGAAGAATTAACAATTAATGATTGTCATGCACTAGAACACATAGTTTTCGATGACAGCTCAAAAGATGAAATAGTGGGTGATGACAATGGTTATGATCAAAAGAGTCATGACTCATTGTTCCCAAAATTGAAAACTCTTAGAATTGCAAGATGTGACAATTTAGAAATGATATTACCTGTTCTTTTTGCTAGAGGTCTTCCTCCTTTGGAAGTTATAAGCATATGTGAATGTGAGAAATTGAAATACATGTTTAGTCAGTATAGAGAGGAGGACCATGTTTTGCATCAAAATGAACAGGCGGTAATGCTCCCTTTAATGAAAGAAATGAAGCTCTCTAGAGTTCCAAGTTTTATTGACATTTATCGAGAACATTGCAAACTCATGTCTTCATCAATGCAAGGGTCATCATCTTCAGTTCCAACAGATATTGCCAATGAGACACTTCTGAATCCTAATGCACATGCTTGCTCTTGGGCTCCTATATGCTGTTTTCCACATGAATCTAAGGCCACAAGCGAAGAGACTAAGGCCAGTGCTACTATTTCTAAGGAGGAGAAATTGGCTGACCTGACAACCCCCCTGGTATGTTACACTAGGCTCTTTCTTTTTGTTTAACATTTTCTATTATGAATAGCTAGCAAAAATCTACTTATTTAAAATACTAGATTGAGGGTACCATACTTAGCATATATTCTAAGATGAGACGTATGTTTATGGTTTTTGAATGGTGCTTCTTATAAATTTTATTATATACATTGATATATTGATGATTGATGATATATGATAGTTAATATTGTGTAGATTGACCATAAAAACTTGAAGAGCTTACTATGAGTGATAAAAAGCTTTTACAGAAAATGTGATGGATTTGAATGTAGTTGTAACACCTCTATATGTCGTTGACTTGATAATGTTTAAAGAGTGTTCTGTTGCACTGCTTAATTATATGTCTAGAATCTTAAAGTTTATGTATCTAGATAAATGTGTGTTGTTTGAAATATAAATGCATTTCATTTATTCAAAAGACTACAAAAAGCCAATGTATATAGAAAAAGAGATCAATAAATCCCTAAATAAAAGCCACTCAATCAGCTATCTAAGAAAACCTATTTACAACTAAATGATAACACATTACAATAAAAAGATATACTCTTGTCTTAATGTGGTTCAAGTATTTGAAAATGCATTATGCATGTTATGGTCATTAAAAGAAAAATCCTGAAATAATAATTGGGTACAGGATAAGGGAGGTGAATGCTATTTTTCTTAAATTTGATAGAAAAACAAAATCTTAAACTATTATCTCAAGCCTTGAAAGAGAATCATTGTTTGGGGTGAACATTGATCTAACAGTAATTATTTTTTGTAGGGATTATATAATACAGCTCAATGCATTACGAGACAATTGTTCCACTTTCGTAATATCAAGAAGATGAAACTTGTAAACTTTCCAAATTTATTATCATTGTTCTCCCTGTCCATTGCATCAATGATAATGTGGGAAGAATTGACAATTGAAAAGTGGGATGATTTAAAGCACATGATAACAAATGATGTAGATGATCGTAATGATCAGATCACCTATAAGTCCATTTTCCCAAAATTAGAGAAGTTGGAAATTTGGGATTGCAAGGATTTAGAATTTTTATTTCCATCCACATTATTTGGAGGACTAAAAAATTTAAAATTTTTGACTATCAAGAATGCTCCTGAGCTTAAATATATTTTTGGGAAATACCCTCTTGAGGATCATTTGTTAAATTTGAATCAAAACGATGAGCTTCAATTTGATCTCCCAGCTTTGGAGGTCCTTTGCCTTGGAGATGTACAAAAGATCATTAGCATTTGTGCCATGAATTATTACTTGACATGGCCGTCTCTACATATGGTTGTTCTAGAGAATTGCAACATTGAATCTTTCACTGATTTGATGGTTTGTTCAGATGAAGGACGATTGAAGTGGAAAGCTATGAAGGTAACACTTCTAATTTCTACCATTTTATCTATTTGATCTTGTTACATAGAATTTTGTAATTTTAGACAAGCAAAATTATTTTTGACTCCTAATTTCTTGAGATTTTGAAAGGATTTTCTTAATGAAATATTCTAGCTAATACATGATTTACAAGAGTTAAATGAAGGATATTTAAATGTTTGTAGGAATTAGATGCATCAAGAGGTGGGATTCCTCCTTTTCAAGCATCTCAAAATCCTTTGCTTCAACCACTGAACAATATTAGAACAATGAGACTTGTGAGTTGTTCACGCTTAGTATCATTGCTAGCTCTACCCATTGCATCAAAGATTTTATTGGAAGTTTTGATAATTGAAGAATGTCATGAACTGAAGTGCATAGTAGCAGATGAGGAAGACGCTCAAGCTCTCATGAACTTCAATTCTATATTCTCAAAGTTGAAAGAGTTACATGTTTCAAGATGCCGTACACTAGAATATTTATTTCCAGCATCTTTGTTTAGATCTCCCACACATTTGAAATATGTGACCATCGCTCATGCTCCTAAGTTGAAATATGTGTTTGGAACGAGCCATCATGAAGATTCATCTCATGAGAGTCAAAATATTGAGGCTTATATTGATTTCCCAGTTTTAGAAAGCTTAAACCTTGAAGTTATACCAAATCTTGTCAGCATTTTCCCTCAAAACTACTATTTGACAGGGCTGTCTCTAAAGTCTATTGTTTTGGATATGTCTCCTGAGTTTATTATTAAATCTTTTACTGATTTCATGAGTGGTCGGCATGCAAGTCAATGTGATTCCACAACCTCAAAGGTATGACTCTCTAATTTTTCCTTCTAGTCTCAGTATTTGTTTTTCCCCCCAATTAACAGGTTAAATTTGATCGATATTACTCAGTATCAAAATGTTATTTGCTAGAAGGTTGACCAATGCATTTATATGCAACAATGTATATTAATTTTAACTTGGACTAGTTATGGATTAAATTTTGTCACAAGGCAACCTGTGGAATTTATTTTCTCTCTCATGGAACTTACAGGTAATTGAGAATCGCATACAAACTATGACAGATCTTACAGTACATTACTCCAATGTAGAAGACATTTTTAATTTGGCACAGTCGAAGGTTGAGAGAAATAGGGAAGGACTTGAACCAGTGACATCAAGCTTAGAATACTTGACTTTGGGAAACCTTAGTGAGTTAAGGAATATATGTGAGGGCCCAAAATATATTTTAAGCCTCAACAATCTTAAGAAACTAAATATTACATCATGCAAAAAGCTTAAAACTGTCTTCTCTATCTCCATATTGAAAAGTCTGCCTGAGTTGTGGAAGCTAGAGATATCTGACTGTGAAGAACTAGTTCACATTGTTGGAGAGGATATTGAGGAAAATGCTAGTGATCGTTTGTCTCATGAGCCATGCTTTCCGAAATTACATGAACTGCATGTTAAGTCTTGTAACATGTTGAAATACCTGTTCTCTATCTCAATGTCTGGTATACTTCCCAACCTTATGTTTTTGAGCATAAAAGAAGCCTCCAAGCTTAAACATGTAATTATTTCACATGTTGAGATGAAAGAGATGGTGATGACAGATGTGCTTCCAGAGCTATATTATCTGATTTTTGAGGAACTTCCTAGTCTTGTTGATGTTTGCCATGGGATTGATTTTCAAGCTGTACGCATATCTTCTGAAGTATATAATTGTCCTAATTTTTCTTTTTATGGTACGCATTTAGAAAAGTCACTCTTTAAAATCAATAATTATTGTCACTCTTCAAAATTGAAAGTTATTGTGCAAGGTTAAATATAACTTTGAAAATTCTACTTGCAGAAAATAGTACTACACATCTTCAAGTTGGCCTTGAAAATCTAGATTCTAAAGTTCAGGTGGCAAAAGACGAGAATCTTTCTTCGCATCTCAATACCCATCAATTTGGTATGAGAAAAGCTGAAGGGAGCCAAGACTTGGAAACACAACAATCTTCAATTGGCTCACCAAACTTAACAAGGGTATATCTATATCAAATACTAACTTAATAGAAATAGACATTTTATGTCATCTTTTACTAATGAGTTCAGCTTAACCAGAATTTTTCCTTTTTTCTTTTTCCCTGTGGTATTTGTAAGGGTATAAATAAGAAATCAAAGGAAATTGTTGAAGAGAACATTATTTCAAAGATGCCAACAATAGAAAATTTATCATATGATTCAGAGTCTGTAGGACAACTCCTATGTGTTAACTAAGCTCTTTACAATATATTCTTTTATGTTTTAGTCTTGGTCATAACATATAGAAGTAGTAAAAAAATAATATTGCTTTCGGATAATAAGGCAAAGAAATCATCTATATTGTAGATTAATAAAGTAGGGTATTCAATGGTTCTAGAGGGTTTTAAATCAAGAAGAACTATATCAAAAAATCAATTAACTGATTTAAAACCAAGAAATGTGACATCAACAAGGCCATAATCTACTCTCTCACTTTTATATCCCTAAGGATGAGATTTTTGTTCTTTCTAATTAGATATATAAATTTAAGTTAAATGGCTTGAACTTACATCTCATGCTTATTCTTCTTTGAGTAGCATGAGTTGATCAGCAGAGAAGGGGGGAAAAAATAAAGTGATAATGATGGACCCACAAGTACTAGTTGACTTGTACACATTATAATGATTCAACTCACATGGAAGATATATTTTCAATACGTTATAATCATAGGGAAATCCAACTTACATATCAATAGTTTTGTGTAGGTTGTCGAAGTGACACCTAAAGAAGGGCCATCATCAAATACCTCACATCCTTGCCCCTTGGATTCTACAAAGGTGGGTCTCTTGCAACCTTTTTGACATATAATAGTTGTCTTATTCCTTGCCCCTTGGAAATCTAACTCAATGATCAATGGTTTCCAGCCAATGGCATTGGTTCCTATGAGTCCCATTCTCATTGCCCTTCCTACTGAAGGCAGTTCTTTTACAATCATAGAAATTTTTGAAGAGGAAGAAGAAGAGGAAGAGGAAGGTAAAATCATAATGTCTCTTTTTTTAGGTAAATGATAAGAAACTTCATTAGTACCAAAATAATAGGCTTTATAGTTACAAACAAGAGCAATTGGAAGGACAATTAGAAGCCCTCTTTTTGGAGGGGTTTCATCTAATTCATCCTTCATGCAAAAACCTACAAAGAAAACAATCTTAATATAAACCTAATCATTCACAAAACCAAACTTTTCGCAGAAAACTCTCTTCAACAAGCCTTTGTTTTTGACTTGCACATCTATTACATCTAGCTCTGAGTTCTTGTTTTATCACTCTAGACACTATCTATATAGTGAAGTTATTCCTACTATGAATACGAGTGTCTCTCTTTCCATGTATGGTATATCACTG
This sequence comes from Prosopis cineraria, assembly GCF_029017545.1. Taxonomy (NCBI): domain Eukaryota; kingdom Viridiplantae; phylum Streptophyta; class Magnoliopsida; order Fabales; family Fabaceae; genus Prosopis; species Prosopis cineraria. The sequence continues at coordinate 34,295,965 of NW_026555337.1, read as the reverse complement.
TAGCAAATTTCTTTGAAGCAAATATTCCTTTGGTTTCTTATTTTGGGTATGATAGGTGGTTTGATAACTATCTGCCGTTGCCAACGGGGCATAAAGGAGGTGAGTTCTTTGATACCAGAGGGTCCACAAATCACTTGTAGAGGGGCTCCTTTACCTCTCATCAATGCTCCTTTGCTTGAGACTTCTATTCAGGGTACTTTCCATGATCTTTGAACAAAATATTTCATCATTTGATTTGCTAACTATATTACTTCATAATTTTTCATAGGTGGCCATTTTGTGCTGCCCACAGTGATGATTTTGATTGAGCAAACTTCTGAAATGATTTTCTATTGAATCTTGTGCCATTGAAAGCTTCAACAAGCCTTGAGAGAAATGTTTCTCTTAGACATCCGAGAGAACTTTCTCTTGGACAAAAGTCCAAGAGAAAAATTTCTCTTGGCATTATTCAAGGGAACTTATTGAATTTCTCTTGGAAATATGTGAGGGAAAACTTCTCTCAAATTTTTGAGAGAAAAATGATGCAGAATTATTTTCATTATATATTCCCATTCCATTTTCCTATTTCTGCCAAACCTTTTTCGTGGATTTGATTGAAAGAAAAGTTCCCCGCCATTACACAGGTGCTTTCTTTCTAATTTTCTAACACTTTTCTCTTAGAATTTCTCACTATTTTTTTTTCATTTTCTTTGAGAAATTCTACAAGAAATTCCATAATAGAGCCTTTTCAATAGTACTTTTCTAAAAAAAATCTAGACAGTTATTGCTTCTTGTAGTGAGACTCTTCCATTTATCCTTCCAAGACTATTTATGGTGAGTTTCTTTGATGTCTTTCAATGAATTTTGTTTGAATTATTTATTTGTAATTGAGTATACTTGTTGGAATTTCTGCAATTTCTTCTAAGGTAGAGGTAGGTTCTATGTACAACAACAACAACAACAACAAGCCTTTATCCCACTAGGTGGGGTCGGCTACATGGATTGCAAGACGCCATTGTGCTCTATCATTTATTAAGCTTTTAGAAATATTATTAATTAAGAGATCACGTTCAACAACTTCCAAGAGTGTTCTCTTAGGCCTTCCTCTACCTCTCTTAATCGGACTCAAAGTTATATGTTCCACTCTTCTCACTGGTGCCTCCCTTGGTCTTCTTTGTACATGCCCAAACCATCTCAACCGATTTTCTACCATTTTTTCCTCAATAGGTGCCACCCTCACTTTTTCACGTATGTGCTCATTTCGAATTTTATCTTTACGTGTATGTCCGCACATCCATCGTAACATTCTCATCTCTGCTACTCCAACTTTATGCTCTTGCTGTCCCGTTAGAGCCCAGCATTCACTACTATATAACATTGCCGGTCTGATAGCAGTACGATAAAACTTTCCTTTAAGTTTATTAGGCACCCTACGGTCACAAATAACTCCTTTAGCTTTTCTCCAATTAAACCACCCAGCTTGAATTCTATGTGAAATATCTCCACTGATTTCGCCATCATTTTGAATAATGGCTCCCAAATATCTAAACTTTTCCACTTGAGGTATAATTTGATCTCCCAATTTCACTTCGAAATTATTTTCGAATAGTCCTTTACCAAATTTACAATATAAATATTCCGTCTTACTTCTACTCAGACGAAAACCTTTCGACTCCAATGTCCTCCTCCATAACTCAAGTTTGCAATTAACCTCTTCTCTTGTCTCTGCTATAAGAACTATATCATCCGCAAAGAGCATACATTTCGGGATTTCCTCTTGAATATGTTCCGTCAAAACATTTAAAATCAAGTTGAACAAATAAGGACTCAGAGATGATCCCTGATGTAGTCCAATCTTTATAGGAAAATCCTTTGTTTGACCACTAGGCGTTCTTATACTAGTTTTTACCCCCTCATACATATCTTGTATGGCTTTAATATAAGCAATCCGTACTCCCTTTTTTTCCAACGCTTTCCAAAGCACTTCTCTTGGTATACGGTCATAAGCTTTTTCCAAATCAATAAAAACCATGTGTAGATCTTTATCTTTACAACGATACTTTTCCATTAATCCCCTTAGTAGATAAATCGCCTCTGTAGTTGATCTACCTGGCATAAAACCAAATTGATTCTCAGAAATACTTGTCTCCAATCTCAACCTGTGCTCAATTACTTTCTCCCACAATTTCATTGTGTGGCTCATGAGTTTAATCCCTCTATAGTTAGTACAATTCTGAATATCTCCTTTATTTTATAAATAGGAATTAATGTACTTCTCCTCCACTCATCAGGCATTTTCTTGGACCGTAAAATCACATTAAATAACTTAGTTAACCATCTCACCCCTTCTTCACCTAAACATTTCCACGCTTCGATAGATATACAATCAGGTCCGTTAGCTCTACCATTTGCCATTTTCTTAAGAGCTTCCTTTACCTCCTTATCACGTATTTTTCGATAGAATGACAAATTTTGTTCTCCTTCACCAGTTACTAAATCCTCCAAGTTACTAGATGAATCCTCTCCATCATTGAAAAGTTTAGAAAAATAAGTCTCCCATCTATTTTTAATTTCATCATCTGTAACTAAAATTCTTCCCTCTTCATCCTTAATACACCTTACCTGTTCTAGATCTCTTGATTTTCTTTCCCTACTCTTGGCAATCTTATAAATATTTTGCTCTCCTTCCTTCGTCTCAAGGTTCTTATAAAAAGAGGTAGGTTCTATGTAGATGTGAGAAATTATGTAATGGATTTAAGGATCCTTAGATTGAAACTCACCCTCTTTATAGTACAAAGGACTTGCATGTTGGCGAAACAAATGGTTTATCTTAATTAATTTTGGATAGTTTCATCCAAGCTTTGCTTCATTCAGAGGGAAGTGATCAAGATGATGTTGGAACTACTAACCAGTTGATTCGAGAAGCTGTTGATACTATTCAAGTTTCTAAGAACTCTAATGCACTTGCTATTGTCCCGAGCAAGGATGGTAATGTTGAAACCATTGGGCCCCTCACCACTTTTTTTGAGCATGCCAGTGATGGGATCACTGAGGAAGTGAGTCTAGTTCAAAATGAATGTGAGGTAAATTCTTCGTGCTTTGATGACGATGAGATCACTAGAGAGAGTGATGCTTCTAGTTTTGATGAACTATTGAGGGATGATACTAGTGAGCACGGTGGCCAAGTAAATAGAAGTGGGGATTTTGGTGCTAGTCTAAGTGCCTTGGAAGGAAGAGAACGAGAGTCTTCCTATTCTAAAGGTCATACACCTAATCTCACTACTATTGGTCATGCTACTTTGCAAATTTTTTGTTATATTTGTTTTCATAATTTGATGATTTTGTTAGGTCGACCTATTAAATATGGCATGAAAAAGTCAGATGTTCAGGTTTTACCACCACAGTTGCCTTCACCTTCACCTCTTTCTTCTTCTCTAGAGACGACGCCTCCTTTCTCCATGACTGATTATGTTTTAACTGTTCCTGGGGTGCAAGAGATAGTTAATATGATGAATTTAGAGGGTGTTGAGCCTTTCTTGCTTGCAAAGGTGTTTAAGAGTCACCCACAGCTACGTCTTCCTACAGAGAATCGAAGCACTCGAATTTTGTTCTTTTCCTATAGAGTGTTGTTGGATATCTTGAACATTTTGGCCACTAGAACTCCCTTATCAATCACTGAGTCAGACAAGAGGTTATTGGCAGAAAACTTGGAGGATGCTTCTACCCTTGGTTTTGACAACAATTGGCTAGAGTCTATCAAGACCAAGGTATTTGGTTGTGATATATCTGAAGCTCATCATGCCCTAGAGCTTCTGAAAGGATTGGATAATAAGCTCAATGCCATTGAAAAAGAGCTTACAACTATCTGTGAGCAGGAAGAAGAGGCTGCTTTAGCCGTGCAAGTGGCTCAAAAGGAGTTAGAGGCAGCCCAAATCCATCTTGACTCAGCACAACTCGAACATGCTAATGTTAAGACACGTCATAGCCAGCTCTTGGAGGCACAACAACACATTTTGGCTCAACAAGATGAATGTTGGGAAGCCATTGCTGCTAAAGATAAGCATTTTGATTTATAATTAAGATTTTATTGTGTGCTTTGTATTTTGTTTTCTCTGTTGTGATTAATGTCATACTTAAAGTAAGGGCCGTGAAACATAATGCTGCAAGATTTGTGCTGTATATAGTTGTCTTTGTTCAAAGGTTATCACATGCAAGTATAAACTTTACGCATGACTTCGATTGAGTTTTGATATTTGATACTATCTGCCATTTGTAATTCGCGAGTTTATCAATGACAGGGCATTTTGTTTACCAAAAAATACCCAATTGCTGTGCAATGTGATGCTAACATTTTTGCTTAGAGGAACAAGTAGGTTGACCATTGTCTCCTTTCTCAAGTCTGGGAAATATATGTGCAGTGGAATATAAGGTGAAATTTCCTAAATTTGGTGTTGTTTTTATTAAATTTTTTTTGTGCATTGTTAATGACCAAAGTCTACATTGTATTGAAATTGGGAGAATTACATTCAGGGTCCCCAAATGATTTACAATAGCAATGAGGGCTTAGAACAAAAAAAAAAAAAATAGCATGAATAGTACAATTAAATCGCTGAACCTTGTCTTGTGCATCATTGAACCTTTTGTTATTTTTGGTTCTCAGTGTCATCTTTTTTCCATCTGGGCCTCTAAATGCAATTCTTCCTTTTTTTCCCCCCGAAACAAGCAAATATTTGTTATTTTTGATAGACCTTTGCCTTGGAGATGGTAGAAATTGCTATGGCATCATGTTAGAGCATGAAATAAGCATAACTTGTCCTAATTACCTCCAATTCCAATAACATATTTTGGTACTCTTATTTTTTTAAATTTTGGTCAACATTTAAACCTCCATATCTTGAGTGAAACTAGTTTTTATTTTTAATAGAAGATATTCCTACTTTACCAAATTTAAAAATGGACTATTATTGTTTCAAGAAGTAGGGCAGTTGAGATTTTTTTTTTTCTTTTGGTTACTCATTATGAGAGGCTAACTTTTTCCGTTAGACACAATCTTTCACAGTGGTAATTGAGAGTTTTAATGTGATGAAGAAAAGGAACACTGATAGAAGAACAAGGAGCTCACCTCCCTTTTTATTAAAAAATAAATTACATTATAATAATTTTAAATATAATTTGTTTTCAAATTATGTTGTAAATTATTTTCTTATGATTTTATAAAAAAATACGTTACAATATTATTTGTTCGAAAAACATCTCATTTGTTATTGAATAAGCTTAACCCTCTATTGATTCAGGCCTAGAGAATAAAAGGCAATAAAGAGAAGATTTGCCAAGCGATTTTTGCAAGAAAACTAAGAAAAAGTCTGGCCTTTACATTCAAGAGTTTGTTTCACACTCCCAACATCGTGTCAAGTACCTGTGCAGTAAGTAGTGACACTACCAAAAAATGATTTTACAATTTTTGTTTGAGATGAAGCTATTCTCAAATTACTCTTTTTTTATTATTATTTATAGGCATCCTCCTATTAGAGAAAATCTTGTTTGAGCCATGAACATACATTAAATATGAACACCTCTCTCAGTAAAAATTTAATTAATCATATTATAAAAGATTAATATTTTTTTGCCAGGCTTAACTCCCATTGGCTCTCAAATTACTTTTATTAAGGTTTTGGAATAAATTCAACAGATTTTCGGATATCATGAGTCCCTTTTATTTGTCATGCGTGAGGCCTATATTACTGGGCCTCACAGAATAACAGCTTAAACAACGATGCGAGACCAAGGATTTACATGGAAATACACGTGATGTTGCAAGAATTGCAGATTTTCGAATATCCCAGATCAGTCCCTTTTCTTTGTCATGCATTAGGCCTTTGATTAAGGTTTTGGAATAAATTCAACAGATTTTTGAATATCCCAGATGAGTCCCTTTTCTTTGTCATGCATTAGGCGTATAATACTGGGCCTCACAGAATAACAGCTTAAACAACAATGCCAGCCCAAGGATTTACAGCCCATGGAAATACACGTGATGTTGCAAGACTTGCAGTGAAAAAAATAACCTGTTTCATTATTGATTTGTATACCCTCTTTTTTATTCATTATTATTAAACTAAAAATATATAAAATGTAAATTAATAAACTAACTTAGGATTATTATATTATTCAACAATAATGTTCATTTTTTCCAGCTTGATGTAAATAACGTTAAGTTTCCTTGGCGAATATAAGAGAGAGTTGTAATTGTGAAAAAAGGTTGACAAGATGGGAAATGAAGATAGCTAACTAACCTACTTTGAAAGGCTATATGATAAAAATACAGAAATATATATATATATATATATATATATAAACCACTCACGTTTCCTACTACATAAATTTCAATTTAATACTTGTTTTCAAAGAGTATAAATGTTAACTAACGTTGATATTACGTACATTGGAGCGTGTGAATGGTTCCTATTAGATAAATGTGTAACCAAGATACAGTAGTTTTTTAAAGTTATCCCCATTAATAAATATAAAATACACGTTCAAATGTACATTAAAATTTGTACTGCATTGTAAGCATAAAATTAAAGTTATCCCATTAATACAACAAATCAAGGAGGCTGAATTTTGAGAGACACACACACAAAGCATATCTTCAATAAATTAAAGAAGTTTCATGGCTTCTTTATGCTTTTCTTGTCCTCTTACTCTTGATCCCTAAGAAGGAAAAAGTATTTTAGGATGCTTGAAATTCATTAGAGAATTGATAATGGAAATAAAATAATTTCAAAAAGTAGCGCGCACACACACACACACACAAAGCAAGAAGCAAAGAATACGGACTATGACATCAAGAAGAGATTGATGAAACTTGTTCTTCTTTTTGGCCAAACAAAGACTAAAAGGATCATCTTTGAGTGGCACACACTCTTGTGAGATTCTTGCTCTCATTATAATTAAGCTACGGAAACAGATACCTCTCTTTACAATTCATTCATCGATCACTCTGAGTTCAAGTAGTTTGGCTTCTTGCTTTCACCAATCATCAATAAGTTCGATCCACTAATCACTGTCAAGACTCATCAATTGTTGCTTCTTCAATCTTTACAATCAAGGTGTGTATAACTAAACTATATCTCTGTGTATGTTTATTGTTCTTTGCATTATATGCATAAGAATGATTTTCAGTGATATCATCAATAAGTTTGATTAAAATGTTAAATGCTTTCTATGCTTCACTTATGTTAGCATTTAATTATATGTTAAAATCTTATTGGTTTCTTTAACCTTTTTGGAGAGTTAATCAACTTAACAGTTGACAATTTGTCGGGATATATACAAAGCCTCAATAGAAAAATTTGCAGCATATATAGAATTAAGAGTGGGCAAAAATATCCTTATAATGGGAAACCTAAAACTTTGAGAAGTCTAGGTTCTAACTTTTTGCGGCCGTCATGAACTAATGATCTTGAAATACTTTTTGTGATTGTAGAAAAACTTAATAATAACTTGCAACATGAATAGTAAATTTCTTACGCTATAACTTATCCATGTAATTTTATTCAAAATTAAGGGTTAATAATATGATATGGGTCCTATATGGAAAAGTTTTACATAAAAATGTGGTTTATTTATAAGTTCAATGAACACTCTCATCTAAAAGACTCATCATTTAGGACAAGCTCTTCCTTTTATGTTTGTTCTCATAAGTCATAACAGAATATTATGAAACATATATAGTTCAAGTATAAACCATATATATCATGTCATTCCAAAGATGAAAAAAAATGAAAATCATAATTATCGATCCTTATAGTTTTATCAGGTTTTGTTTTTAGTCCTTGTAATTTTTTTCACTGTTTGTAATCCCTATAGTTTCAAAAAGATTGAGTGACATTTATTTTTTAGGTCTCTATAATTTCCATTTTTTCATAATTTTAATCCCTATAAGGATTAAAAATACTGAAAAAACTATAAGAATTAAAAACAAAATTCAATGATATTATAAGGACTAAAGATTATGTTTTCCTAAAAAAAACTTATTATATGGTCAATGCATGTATTATCGCTTTAGATAATATATATATATATATATATATATGCTTTCATTTAAATTATTATATAATTTTCCTCTTGCCCTATACATTTGTAATGATTCTTCAGTCATTAAAACTAAAAATTTTGTTGTAATTTGCGTGGCAGATTCTACATTATTGTCATCCTGCAGTGTGAAGATTTTCCATTTTCTCTTCATTATTTCGTTCTTCTTTAAATTAAAAAAAAAGAAAAACCAGAGGTTTCTTGCTGAACAACATTGAAATCTCTCCCAAAAAAGGTAAAGATTCATTTTGATAGCTTTTTTTTTATAGTTATGTCTATTTTGTAATTTTTGTCTTTAACATATAATAGGTTTGCACTTTTGGCTTTTTAATTCTGATCAATATACCTGCAATAATTATAATATTGACCTTTATTGACAATTAACATTCGTATGATCATAACTAGATAAGATGTTCTAAATTTGTGTATTAAGAATACCTCTTTTTATTAAAAAAAAACAATTTATAGCTATATGAGTGATCAAATTTTCACAAATTCTCCCCTCTATGTTAATTCTGTCCTCATCATTCTATAGTTAATAATAATTATATTATATCAGAAGTATAAAATCATTCATAATATATTTGTTATAAAAGTAATAGGATTTATTGAGTTTTTTATAAGGATGAAGGCAACATGAATTTCACAAGGAGAATAACATTATAAAAATGGGAAAAAATGACAGTGAGTTTTATGGCAATAATAGCAGTCTCTCTCTCTCTCTCTCTCTCTCTCTCTCTCTCTCTCTCTCTCTCTCTCTCTCACTCACTCACACACACAATACTTAGAGAATATTTTTAATAAGAAGTTATTTAGATATTTAAGCTTATATGATTAATGTACTTTTCCACAGGAGAATACTTAACATAGTGTGATTCTTTTCCATACTGTTAAGTTTACAAGAAAATGAAGAATTACAACCAAACAAAGAATTAAAGGAAAAATAATCTCAAGGACTATTGAAGTTAAAGAAAACAGCCCAAAAATAAAACAAGAGGAAGAAAAGATTGATCATATCTTTTACCAAAGTACAACAGGAAAAATGTTAAAAGCTCATAATTACTCTTAAGTTCCACAAATTATTTACCTTTAAATTATTTTTTTATGCCAATTAATGAATGCTATATATAATCAGTTTAAATCTCATACCTTTTATGTAATTTTTATCCATTTTTCTTTTTCTAGTATTAATTTATTGCCTTTTTGTGTTTGGCAGATATTCTGTTGTTTTATTCTGCTGTGAAGAATCTCTTTATTTCTTCATCACTTTGTTTCGCTCCAAATTTGAAAAAGAGGAAAAAAAAAAAAGTAAAAAGGAGATCTCTCTGTCCAACAACATTGAAATCTCTTTAAAAAAAAGGTAAAAATATATTGATCATGTTTCTTTTCATTTTATGCGCGCGCGCACACACATATTTGTATTTGTATTTTGCTACATGTTGTCATTCAAAATTTATAATCATTTTCTTAGAGGTTCCTAATTTTCTTTTATTCGCATAAATTAAAATAAGAAAGTTTTAATGCATGTTTCAAACCTGATGCTGGCAGCATCACATCTTTGCTTTTGATGCAAGGCAAGATTCAACCCAAGTCAATTAAAAATATGATACCCTAAATCTTGTCAAATTAAATTAGCATGACCTTTTTCGGCTGCACTTTTTTTTAATTAATTTCTTGGGTTATTAAAATTTTATTTATTTTTTTAATCACTACACATATCTTATATTTGTCATGCATGTATTTTATATTAATTCTTTTTCGTCAATGCTAAACTTTCTTTGCATTTTTGCTTAACAACAGGTTCTGGGCTTTAGTTTTTCCCGCGTGAAACGTAAATTTCTTCATCAATCAGCTTTAAAATCCCTATAAGAACACATTTTTGGTTGTGTTTCTTTTTATCAATGTTGTTGATGACATAATGGGCATTTGATCACTTATCTTTAAGCATACTTGCTGTAGCAATAACATCTTGGAGCATGTAATAATGACAAAATTTTTTTTATCTGATTTAAGAAATAAGATATATAATTAACTCTTTAAATTTGTAATATTAAAAAAAATCTTATACATATTATAGTCCATTCAACAATATTATTAGAGGAATAAGACGGCAAGAAAATAGAGGAATAAGTTTGTTTGACTAGCTCAGGTTGAGATGAGACGCGAACAATATCAGAAAAATCAAACTCTTTTTTTTTTTTCTTTTTGAATCCGTTACAGTGGGGAGAAAATAAACTTCAGACAGAAACATGACAGAGTCCCAAAAGCCCAGTGCCAGAAGCGTCCTCTTGTAACAAACTCTTTTGTTGTGAAAAAAAAATAGAAATAATCCTTTTGAATCAAAGATTATGATTGGTTCCCATTGTAACAATTTCATTTTTTTAAAAAAAAATTTAAAAATAAATTTATCAACAACTTGTCATTTAATTAAATATGGGATTTTAAAACTTCCAAACTAATATTGGGCCACGGCATTAAAACCCAATTATTTCTACTGCAAGCCAACAAACCAAATCCCTTTTAGATAAATTTTATATAAAAGAAGGTTCAGCCCAATTTTATAAATATATCAAAGGATAAAAATTTATTGTTTAATTCTAAATTATCAATATACTTAAAAAAAAAGGGGTAAGAACACATTTTAATAGTGTTTCGGGCATTTGATCACATATTAGAAATAATCCTTCTGGATCTAAGGTTTGTTTGGTACACATTAATATTTAAGTTAAAAGGAATTGCGATTTCCTTTATACAAGAGAAGTAAAAAAAATAGCCTCACAAGCTTAGGTCAAGGAAAGGTTTCAAGCAACATAAAAAAGAAAAAGAAAACAGAAAACAGAAAAAGAAAAGGCATTTTCTACCATAGAATTAAAAAAAAAAAAGCTTTGTCATAGCTTATAAAACATTTTAACTATTCTGCACCTGCTTGATCTAAAATATTTTAAATATTGATTTTCAGAACTAAGTAGTTTTGTATGTATGTGTCATTTCCCTTTAAAAATATTAGCCTTCTATATTGTATTAATTAACTATTTTGAAACTGTTTGATCTAACATATTATATTTTAAGTATTGAGCCTCACAAACTTAGGTCAAGGAGCTTTCCCGCAGCCGCAACCTCAAAACAAGAAAAAGAAAAGAAAAGACGTTTTCTAGCATAGAATAAAACATGCTTTGCCACAACTTATAAAACATTTAACTATTTCGCGCCTTCTTGATCTATGTATTATTGTATGTATGAATATGGATGGATGGATGCGTGTAAGTATCATTTCTCTTTAAGAATATGAGCCTTCTATAATATATTGAAATGGCGCCCATATTTTGAAAACTCAACTTGTATATATATTTTAATGATGGGACTATCACTATGATTTCTTCCTTTCCTTTCTTGCATTTTTTTTTTCATACGAAAATTTCAATAAAAAACGAAAATAACAAATTGAACTACTCTTCATTCTTACCAAACATATTTTTACCCAAAAATAAACGAAAGTAAAGAAGCCTTCCATCAAGATGGTTAGAGAAATGTCACTTTCCTTGGCAACCTTAATGTTTGTTCTTGTTACAAATTTTGTATCAATTATATTCTATTACCAAAACTAAACTTTTTGTGTGTGTGTTTGACAGATTTCTTGGTGTTGTCTTCTCGTGTGAAAGATTGTTTATTTTTGACGTCTTTGATACTTTGTTCTTGTTTAAATTTGGAAAAGAAAAAAAAAAACTCAAGGAAAGCAAAAAAGAAACAACAGTGAGATCGTCTAGAAAGAGGTAAAACATATTTGTTCTATCATATTTCTTTTGCTCTATAATGGAATGTATATTAGTGTCTCTTTTGAATCTCATACTTATGCATTCTGTACTAATCACACACAAACACACACACACTATACTTAGAGATTATTTTTAATATGAAAATATTTAGATATTAAAGCTTATATAATTAATGTACTTTTCTGTACTGGAATGCTTAAATTAGTGTGATTTTTCTCTGTACTATTAAGTTTACAAGAAAATGAAGAATTACAACCAAATAAAGAAAGAAAAAATAATCTCAAGGACTATAGAAATAAACAGCCGAAAAGTAATACAAGGAAGATCGATTATGTCTTTTACCAAAATCTAACATGAGAAATGTTAAAAGCTCATAATTACTTTGAAGATCCACAAATTCTTAGCCTTAAATTAATTTTTTGATGCCAAGTAATGAATGCTACATATAATCAGTTTAAATCTCATACCTCTAATGCAATTTTTATCGATTTTTTTTCTAACTACTAAATTATTGTCTGTTTGTGTTCGGCAGATATTGTGTTCTTTTCCTCTGCTGTGAAGAATATTTTCATTTCTCCATCAATTGTTTTGCTCCAAATTTGAAAAAGATAAAAAAAGTTAAAAAAAGAAGAAAAAAGGAGTTCTCTTTGTTCAACAACATTGAAATCTCTTAAAAAAAGGTAACAATATAATTGATCATGTTTCTTTTCATTTTATTCTTATATATTTGTCTTTTTCTATATATGGGTTTAATTTGTCTACTAGATTATTTAAAATCGATAATCATGATTTTTTTGCTGCTGTCTTTTTTGTTTGAAAAAGAAAAACAACTGCTTTGGTCATCTACTAAAATTTTATTCTTTTTAATCACTTCGTGTCTTATATTTGTCAGGCCTGTATTTTGTATTGATTTTTTTCGTCAATGCTAAACTTCCTTTGTATTTTTGTTTTATAACAGGTTTTCTGTGCTTTTGTTTTTCCGTATGATAGTAAATTTCTTTATCAAACAGCATTAAAATCCCTAAAAAAAGGGGTAAGAACACATTTTCATTTTGTTTCTATAATGAAAACCTGGAGTGTGCAATAATCATGATAAAAAAATTTATCTGATTTAAGAAATAAGATATAATTAACTCTTTAAAGTTGGAATATTATGAAGATTTTCTTATACTTATGGTCTATACAATAATATTATCAGAGGAATAAGTTTGTTTGACTAGCTCAAATAAAAAAAGATGAGATGAGATGTGAACAGTATCAAAAAATTCAAACCCTTTTGTTGGAAAAAAATAGAAATAATTCTTTTGGACCAAAGGTTATGTTTGGCACACATTATTTAAGTTACCAAGGAATTGATATTTCCTTTATACAACATAAGTAAGCCTTATAAACTTAGGTCAAGAAAAGGTTCCCGGCAACATAAAAAAGAAAAACGGAAAAAGAAAAAAGAAAAGAAAAGAAGGTTCCTATCACTGAATAAAAAAATGTATTGCTAGCTTTCTCATGGTTTATAAAACGTTATTTTAACCCCTCCTTGATCCAAGATATTTTCATTTTTTTTTCAAAAACAAGTGTTGTTGTATGTATATGTGTGTTTCTCATGTCTCTTTAATATTAGCCTTATATATTATATTGAAAGGGCGCCTATTTTTTTGAGCGCTCAACTTGTGTGTGTGTGTGTGTATCGATAAGAGGAATTAATATCATCACTTTGATTTCTTCCTTTCCTTTCTTGCATTGTTTCTTACTAAATTTTCAATACTGAAAAAAATCATGAATTCTACCATCTTGCCAAACACATTTGTAGACCAAAAATCACTTTTCACCAAATATGAAAAGAAGCCTTTCATCAACATAGTTAAAGGCTTAAAGCAATGTCTCACTTGGGAATCATAATGTTTGTATTTGGCACTAAAATTTTGTATCAATTATTCTCTCACGAAAACTAAATTTTGTGCGTTTGTATTTGACAGATTTTGTGGTGTTGTCTTCTCGTGGGAAGGACTAGTTTATTTTTCATCTTCAATACTTTGTTCTTCTTTAAGCTGGAAAAAGGGGGGAAAAAACAGAAAGCGAAAAGAGGTAAAACATATATATCCTATCATATTTCTTTTGCTATATGATTGAATGCATATATTATTGTCACTTTGAATCTTATACTCTTGCGTTTCTGAACTAATTCTACTCTAGTTAATGCTAAAATTGCGTGATCTCTCTTTTTTGCCAGATTCTGTGTTCTTGTATAAGTAACATTGAAATCTCTACAGAAAAAGGTAAGTGTGAATATATTTTAATTTTTTGTCCATGTTTTGTCTTATATATATATATATATATATCTGTCATTTGTTATATATATTTAATCAGTTTGAACTTTTATCTTTTGAATGTTAGCTTCTATAGTCATGCGTGAAAAAATTGACCGTGTAGATAGATAATTAATTGCTTTGAACTTCAACAAGAAAGACAAAAGATATTTCTTATTATAGATCATTTGATGATCTATTTATAATAGGTTTATAGTTAGTATACTAACTATTCACTCCTTTAAAGTGAATTAGTAGTTAGCTGATGATCTACAGTAATACTACATTGAGATTATTGCTATAAATATTGGGTGGCTTGAGCTATGGAATTTTGAGTTCACTTAAGAGACCACCAGAGCTACCTATACTACCATATTCTAGTATTTGGCCTTGGAATATGACTACAATAATACAGAAAATTAGCAATGAAAAAATTCATTTCTATTCAAGGAAAAGTCTGCGACAAACCTATTTTGCTACATATTGTTCAGTTACAAGTTAGGGTGTTGTAATTTTTTTTTGATAGAAAATTGTTTCTACAACAAAATTTCATTGTTTAGTACTCATGAGAACACTTTTAGTTTCATCCACAATCGTGACACCAAGTTAGGTTCCAGAAATATACAACCTTCAAAAGTTGATCCATGACCATCACTGTTAAATTTCTATTGAGTTTATCCTTATCAATAATATGTCATTGACATAGACCAATAGGTCTTTTAATTTATTGATGGTAATGAGTGATCTTATTTGCCTGTGAAACAAGCATGTGGTGCTTGCTATTTGCAGCCATTGGTAGGGAATCCCAATAGGTGAGGGCGGTGTAAACCATAAGGCAAATGAGGCAATTTGACTTAGGCCTCCAAAAAAATTTCTTAACACCCCTATTTTATACATATGTAAGTATGTATGCATTGTTATATGTTTAATTGCATGTCAAAGAGAATAAAAAAGTATTGATTATTCTTCCCATTGAAAAGCTCCAATCATTTCCAATATAACATTAGTTATTGAATAGAGTTCATTATCTACATAAAAAAATAATAGTAAGATCCATAATATTTGTCGAAACGGAACCAACTCTTACGATTGACTAAGTTCCATGATATTTGTCGTAACAAAAATATCACTTGCTGCACACTTTCAACCATGCCCTTATTGTCTCTCCTCTCTCTTCTCTTCAAGTTCTTGCTAAATCATATTTAAGCGCTCAGTTGTATAAATAACTAATAAAAATATATAAAGGATGATTCTATGTATATCTTTCTCTCTTTGGTCTTTTCATGAGTTGTGACACTTGGAGAGTGATTGACAAGTGAGAATTACTTATCTTCAATTATTCGATCCAATTATGATTCCGTAATTTAAAAATTGAAAGTGATTTTTCACTACAAATTATGTTTTGAGACCACTTTTTTACCCTTCTTAAAAACGTCTCTGTTGATGGTTTATAATTAATTATTATAGATTATTTTAATTTATGACATAAGTATCCTAATAATTATTTAAATATTTTCATTTTAATGACACTATATTTCTACAGAGTCTTAGTCCATGATTTTTTATGTGGAACCAAAACAAATGTCTACAAATAAATCTCAAATTGGCCACACCAATTTTATTTGGATTTTTTTATGTGAAACCTATATAATTTAATATTTGTTTGAAATAATTTTATTTTGCGCAAGGAAACTAGTGTTATCTGATATTCTTTATTTTTTTTCCTTAAAAAAATATTTCAGATGATTGCTCCAAATTATGTGGAAGTAAAAACAGTAGTCTAAATCTTGTCCAATCAATGAATATATATATTTTTGGTTTATTAATGAATATTTTCTTTTATGATAGTTAACTATACACAAGTAACATAATTATATTTTTCTTTTTTTTTTTGAATTAGAAAAGTAAACACTAAATAGTGAAGTTATAATTACAAGTGGGATCAAACTCGTGATCTCCCACTTATAAGAAAGCTTACATGCCACTAGTTTATAAGGCTGCCACTGGCAATATAAATATGTTTTTCATTCATTTATTCTATTCCACTTCTCAGTGAATGATTAATTTATAAGAATTTCTAAAACATAAACAACCAAGCATATATTTAATTAAAGTGTAAATAGGCAAACCTACTATTAAGATAAGTAGAAAAATGAACAAAATAAATGAAACATTAAGGGCATGTTTGGTTTTTGATTTCAAAAACTGTTTTCTATTTTTTTTTCTTGGTTTCAAACTCAGGAATTCTAAATTAAATCCTCAAAGATTTACCATGAAGATAAATTTGTTGGTAATTTTTTTCTATTTTTAAAAATAAAAATTTTTAAAAATCATTGGGATAAGTGTTTTAGATTTAACTTTTTCAAGACTGTTCTCAATTTATTTTTAAAGACAAAAAAATGGAAGCATCTAAAAGTTCTTTTCATTTAATTTTTCTTGTTTTCAAAACACATTACATATGACTATTGGAAAATCAAATATAGTTAGCTTGACCAATTTTTATTATAAACAACCATAATTAATTGTCTCCAACTATCACTATCTTCCTATTTTTTAATTTTAAAACTGTTTTTATATTAATATCACCAAACAAATTTTCATTTTGTTTTGTTTTAAAAAAAATTCTAAAAATTGTTTTACAAAATATTTTTTAAAAACAAAAAAAAGAAAAAAAACCAAATAGGCCCTAAGTAACCATTCAACCTTATAACTATTACCTCTTCTTACTTCCCATCAAATGGTTCCATTGTTTCACAATCTAAGGGGTCTTTTGCTTTTTTAGCAATTCTTTTCTTTTTTTTTTTTCCATTTTCTTTTGGATCTCAAGTTACTTTAGCAACTCCTTTATCAGGCTTATAAGCTATCATAATCCAACTTGAAATCATACTAGCCCTATTTTTAGGATAGAAGCTATCTAGCATGACGTTTGTACCATTTTATGATTATATGAGTAACAATATGCTTTTACTCCTACTCTAATTAATCACTGTACCTCCTTAATTTACATGTCTGTCAAATTCCTATATCATTGTAAATTTGGCTTTTACATTCAATTAATAATGTGGCCATGCATTATTTCATAGCTAAATTCTAGATAGTAGGATAGACTAACTATATATCCTCATATCCATGTTAGATGGAGGGCTGCCTTCTTGACCTTGCAAAGGATCAAGTCCCAAATTTGGTGAATCTAGTGAAAAATGAAGTTCAATATTTATGTTGTTTCAATAGTTATGTTGAAAATTTTCATAAAGAAAGGGAAAGGCTGGTTGCAAAGCACAAGGATACCAACATGAAAATTGGAAAAGCCAAAGGTGTTTCAATAATCACGAATGAAGTGCAACAATGGGCAAATGAAGCAAATAGTCTCATTAAAGATAACACTAAAGCAAAGAAGATGTGCTTTTTTGATTTATGTCCTAATTTTTGGTGGCAATATCAAAGAGGCAAGGAATTGGCACAAAACTCTGCAGATTGAAGACCTCCTCGAAAGATGCAATAACGTGAGCATAGTAGCAGGTCGAGCTGATGTTTCAAGCATAAAATACAATATGCCACAAATCTTCCTTGATTTTGAGAGTAGAAAATCAAAGTTTTAAGATCTAATGAAGGCATTAGAAGATGAAAATTGTAATATGGTTGGATTACAAGGCTTAGGAGGAACAGGCAAAACATTGATGGCATTAAAAGTCAGTGAAAATCTTGAAGGATCTCATTTTAGCAAAGTTATCTTTCTTGTTGTGTCTAAGCCTCCTGATTTCAAAAACATTCAACGTGAAATTGTGAGACAATTAGATTTGAAATCAAAGGATGAAAAGGAGGAAGAACTCTTAGAGGGAATATGGTCCCAAATCACTAGTATGGAAGAAAAGCTACTTATAATACTAGATGATATGTGGGAAGAGTTTGATCTCAAGAAAAAGTTAGGGATTCCATCTATCTCCCAGCATAAGGATTGCAGTGTACTGATAACTACATGCAACATAAACATTTGTCAAAATATGGGATGCCAAAAGATCATTCAACTAGAGAAGCTAAATGAGGAGGATGCATTAAATCTTTTCCATGCAAATGCTAGTATGAATAATTCCAACATTTCTAAGAAGTTAGTTTGAGATATTGTGAAGCAATGTCGAGGAGTACCAGTTGCAATTGTAGCAATTACAAGAATGTTAAAAAAATTGCCTGCTAATGATTGGAAGGTTGCTTCGATAACCTTGAAGACTTTTATGTCAATGCTTGATACCGATGATGAAAATTTAAAAGATGTTGGTAAATGCTTGAAGTTAAGTTATGACCACTTGAAAAAAGAAAAGGCCAAAGAACTCTTTTTGATATCTTCCATGTTCCCAAAAGATGAAGAAATTCCTATTCAAGTTTTAACTAGAATTGGTATAGGGTTAAGCTCTTTTGGAAAAAATGACAAGTATTATTCAAAAGAATACTGGAAGTGCATGTTGCTATAGGGGAACTCATAGGTTCTTCTTTGCTGTTGAGTGGTGAAAGAGATCTTGTGAAGATGCATGATTTGGTTCGTGAGGTGGCCTTGTGGATAGGAGACAAAGATATTCAATCAATCACGGATTCGAAAAAGTCTATAAAAGAGAACTTGAGATATTTGCTTTGGAAGAATGATGATTTTCCTAGTGAATTTGATGGAAAAAAATTAGAGTTCCTATTAATCTTTCTAAGTAGTTCAGAGGACTTAGAGGTCTCAGAAACATTCTTTAATGAGATGAGAACGCTTAGAGTTTTCATTTTGGATCATTATAGTTACCCAAGAATTAAAGTTCTATCATTGGTAAATTACTTCAATCATTAAAGGATATTCGAACACTCATCTTGAAGAATTTAGAGTTAGGAGACATCTCTATCTTAGGAAACTTGTTGAGTCTTGAGACTTTTTGGTTTTATGATTGTTAAATCATTAAATTACCAATAGAATTTTTGAAATTAAAGAAGTTGAGATCATTGTAGGTAGAAGGATGTGAAATTGAAGAGAATAATCCTTTTACAGTGCTTGAAAAATGCTCACAATTAGAAGAGTTAACTTTTATTGGTAATGAATGTGATGCTAAAGAAGAAGATGCAATTTCTTAAAATAGATCTCTTCTTACATTAGATAAATATTGTATATCTTCTGATGATCTTTTAGATTATTTTGAAGATCTTGGTTCCATGTCAAGATACTTTCAAATGGACAAACTAAGTCATTTAGTCTCAGATGCAACATTTAAGAAACTTGTGGAAAGAGCCGAACTTCTTATCTTGGAAGGCGAGGGTGAACAAAGAATATGGAAGAATCTTGTCCCGGATCTTGTTGCAATAGATGAGGGAGGAATATTGAATGATTTGATTGTTCTTCATTTGTGCTCATATCCTCACATGGAGTGCTTTGTAAATGCTAATAATCTATCTAGATTTTTTGAGAAATTAGAGATTGTAGAGTTGAAAGATTGTGAGAGATTGAAGAGCATATTTTCTAATGGTAACTTCAACTTATGTCGTCTCAAGTCCATAAGATTGGAAGATTGTCTAATGTTGACATCAATTTTTCAGCCATCCACTACTCAAAGTCTTGAGGAACTGGAAGAATTAACAATTAAAGATTGTAATAAGCTGGAACACATCATAAATGATGAAGATGGTGATAGTAATCAAAAGAGTTACAATGACTTACCGTTGTTCCCAAAATTTAAAAATTTTCAAATTAAAGGGTGCAACAAATTAAGAGTAATATTGCCAATCCTATCTCCTGGAGGCCTTCCATCTCTAGAAAAGATATGTATATGTGAGAGTGAGCAGTTGGAATACATATTTGATAAGTTCCAAGAGGAGGAAGATCCTATTCTCCCCTCACTAAAAGAGATGAAACTTTGTGGAGTACCAAGACTAAGTGGAATTTTTAGAGAATATGAGCAACTCAAGAGTTCATCAATACAAAAGCTATTATCTCCACTTTCAAGACAAAAGTCCAACAGGATACATCAAAGTCCTGCCACGTGTGCTCTCTCTTGGGCTCATGCATGCTGTTTTCCCAATAAATGGAGGCCTGCTAATGAAGAGACCAATCTTGCTGTTTCTAAACATAGACCACTTGACCACACAAACCTAATGGTATGCTACACTTGCCTTATTTCTTTCCTTCAAGTGTCTCATATATATATATATATATATATATTGTTCAAGGAATATAAATATAAATTGCCAACTATTTCAAAGAAGAAAATGGCTCACAACTGAACAAAATAAGCTTTGAACGTTGAAAGTATCTACTATATGAATTGCCATTATTTAAAGGTAATTTGATTTTTTTTTTAGATGCATGATTGAGTTAACTTGTAATAAGATTTTGCAAGCACATCTTGTTTTAAAAAAAAATTGGTAAAGAAGTAAGGCTAAAAACATCCACAGATATATATATTTGCGTGCTTATGCCTCGTGTATCTAGAAATTTAAAATTAATTGAGTATAATCAAATATATATATATATATATATATAACTAACATGCTATATATATATGTAACTGAAAAAATTTGGCATGTATATTTGCCAATTAGATGAAGTGCTATTTTCCTAGATTTCATATCTCCATGCATTACTTAAAAAATTAAATTAAGTTGTTTAATTGTTGAATAACAATGCTGGTTTGTAGGGATTACTTGTATCAAAGAAATGGATTGAAACTGTTGCTACCATTGGGAGACAGCTACTCCATGTTGTTCATATCAAGAAGATGGAACTTGCAGATTTCTCTTTAAATTCAAAATCAACACTGTTCACTTTATCCATGGCTTCAATGATATTATGCGAAGAATTGACAATTAGCAAATGTGATAGATTGAAGCACTTGGTAACCAGTGATGAAGATGATTATAAAGATCAAAAAAAGTGTAGTTCCATTTTTCCAAACTTAAAGAAGCTAGAAATCAGGGAGTGTAATGACATGGAATTTTTATTTTCATCCACAATATCATTAGAAATTAAATATTTAAGGTCTTGGACGATCAGAGATGCTCCTAAACTAACACATGTTGTTGGGAAATACTATCATGAGGATCTTTTAGCAAATCAAAATCAACAAAATGAGCTGTACTTTGATCTCCCTGCTTTGGAGTTCCTTTGCTTTGAAGGTGTACCAAATATGATAAGCATTTGTGTCAAGAATTATTATTTCTTGGTACCGCCATCTCTTCATACTGTTTCTTTGGACAATTGTGGCATCATATCTTTTATTGATTTTGATCCTTTGGTCGAGGGAAGAATGCTTGAATTGGGAAATCATAAAGGTATCACTCTTGTTAACTTACTGTTATTTGTTTTGCTTTATGCATCATAAATGACTTTCTTTGGTTAACAAATTAGATCTCTATTATTTTTCCCAATTTTCTGATTTTACTACATGATTAATGCCTTTTTTATTTTTAAAATCTCAATTATTGTCTTAATTTACTTGATATATGTCTCCATTTATTTATTATAATAATTTAGGTTATATAATTAGAGTTGGTAATATGGGCCAACTCACAAGTTATGGGCTGGCTTGCAGCAGATTGTGGGCTTGGTAGAATAAGTTGGTATAACCCACATTCTATGTGGTCTATACGTCCACCAACCCATTTTTACGGACTAACCTACTAGTAAAAAATGCTTTACTATTTTTTAGTGTTTTTTGCAATAAACAATCATATTTTCTTCATAAAACTAATTATTAAAATAACAATACAACTCCTTCTAAATCCTTAAAGAAACACAGTACAAATTTAAAATACATTAATACAATCCAAAATAATATATATATACTATCAACAAACAAACATAGTAAAAAGTTTAAATTCATAATATTAGAGGCTTTATTAGAAGTTGAAATAACATTAACTTGAGTAGATTTTTTCAAAGCTTCATTTGCTGACAAAAAAAAGTATTTTCCTTTTTTCTTCTGGAAAAAGTGGCGGGAAGGGGGTAAAAATATCTACAATTATATGGTCTGCAAGAAAGGTAGAGTCAATGTTTGATAATTACGCTCCTTCTCTCTGTTTTGATTTTTTAATCTCTTTCCATATAACATTTAATTTTATAAAATTAGAAGATTTGGACTCCAAAAATAAAATGAATCCCGTACACTTCCATTTTTTTGTGTTATTTCTCATACAAGTTATAACATTAAGTACCATTGTGGGTCGTCAAATTGAAAAAAAAAAATAGTATCTTTTCACGCCGTCTTCAAGAATGACAAAATAATGTTGGCGAAATATCTAAAATATTTATTTTGGATTTTTTTAAAAAAATGGACGAATAAAAATAACTTGCTCAGAAGAAATGTTAATAAAATCAAGATATGAAAAATTATTTGTATAACATGTTTTGTTTAGAAATTTGAATGTATTGATTTTTGGAAGAAAAAAATAAGTGGGCTAACCCACTAACCCATAAGTTAGCTCACTGCGAGTTCAAGTTATGCAATGTAAGCCAAACCCAACCTGCATTTAAAGAAACTCATTTTTTTCAACCTAACTTGCCTTTTTTGGCAGGTTGAGCCCAATAACTTAACATATATTACTAGCTCTAATATACTCTTATATAATAATTTACAAGAGCTTTTTTTTTTCAATGACATAATATTCATATGTCTGATTTATTTAGGACTGTTCAAAGTATAGCACGGTGACAAAAACTATTTTTTAAGATTTTAAGGTTGATGAAGAAAAAGAGAAATATGGCAATTATATTAGTATGACAACAAAAAAGTGAACAAATCAAAATTTGACCAAAATGATGGCTTTTTGACAAAATATAACTAATTACTAAACACCAGTTAAGCTTGAAAATGAATTTTGTTTATTGTTTGGTTTCAATTTGTTTGTCAGCAGGAAACAAATGCATACAGAGATGGAGTCACCAACTTACAAGCAGTCCAAGGCCCATTGACTCAATCATTGAAAAATATCAAGGATATGAAACTCCAAAACTTTTCAAAGCTTGTATCATTGTTCACTCTACCGACTGCCTCAACGATTTTGTTAGAAAATTTGACAATCCGAAGTTGTCATCAACTAAAGTACATTGTAGAAGATGAAGACAATGCTCAAGTTTCCACGAATTGCTGCTCCATTTTTCCAACTTTAAAGAAGCTAGAAATTGATGATTGCAAAGGGTTGAGATTTTTATTTCCATCCTCATTATCATTATCTGTGCAACTTAAGAGTCTCAAGTCTTTGACTATCAAGGGTGCTTCTGAGCTAAAATGTGCCATTGGGAAATACAAACATGAGGATCATTTATCCAGTTAAAATCAACATCATGAGATGCACTTTAATCTCCCAGCTTTAGAGTCCCTTTGCTTTCAAGATGTCCCAAAGATGGTAAGCATTTTAGATTAATTGCTTGTCTTGAAATGCTAAGCATTGGCTATACAATAAAATACTACATAGAAAATTAAAACAGAACAATTTAATTTGTTCTTAAAACTGTTACAAAAAAAAGGAAACATTATCAATCAATTATTTAAATTAACATATAAAATTATGTCATTCAGTACCAAATTTATCTTATATTTCTATTTTCTTCCTATCCTAATTTTCTTTTCTTTTCCAAAATAGTATATTTTTGGATGTTACTTATTCATTGATAGATATGATGAATAGAAAAAGAAATTAATGCAGAAATTACATGTGAGTGTATATGTATGAGTATACATTATAATATGAAATTTCCACAAGAATTAAAAGTAAATAGAAAAAAGAAAAGAGATTAAAAGGTAGACCTTAAACTAATAGGTTAAAGTGTATTTTTGATCTTCTAATTTTATATAAGGTTTCAATTTTAGTTTTTTAATTTAAAAAATATATTTTCATATATCTAACCCTAACACCGCTAGTTTTTAATGTTTATTTTTTTGTGTCAATCATTGTTATTTTAGAAAAATTAAACTTAATATGTTAATATTTGAGAATATTTTGTCAATATTTAAAAGTTTAATGTATAAATTTTGTTATAATGAAGCTGACAATATTGGGGTTAAAAGACTAAAAAATACTTTATAAAATTAAAAGACAAAAAAGAAACCTTATGTAAAGTTAAATGACTAATGTTCTTTTAAAATAATTTTTATGTGCAGATTTTGTTGATTATTGTTTGCATTGATATGCATATAATTTATGCATTTGTAGGGACTAGATTTATCCACAGATGCAGTTCATCGAGCTTTTCAAGCTACTCAGAGCCTCACAAGGCAATCATTTATCAATATTAAGAAAATGGAACTTGTGAATTGTGCCAACTTAATATCATTATTTGCTCAACATGATGCTTCAATCCTTTCCTTGGAAGAACTGACAATCAAAAGATGTCATCAACTAAAATGCATTGTAGCAGATGAGGGAGGTCCTACAGCTCATATGAATCACAAATCCATCTTTCCAATGTTAAAAAAACTAAACAGTTCAGAATGCTATGCAATGGAATATCTATTTCCAGCACCTGCTTTTAGATCCCACATGCATTTGGAGTATCTTAGAATCGATGATGCTCCTAAGTTGGAATATTTGCTGGGAAGAAGCTCTTATGATAACAATTTATCTCATCAGAATCAGAATATCTAAACTTGTATTGATTTCCCTGCTCTCAAAACACTATGGATATATAATGTGCCAAAACTTGTTAACTTGTGTCCTGAAAACTTTTGTTTGAGAGGGTTATCTCTGGAGTTCATTACACTGGATATTGATATTTCTTCTATGTTTAGCATCAGATCTTTTAATGATTTTATAGTTTGTGATCATGCAACACAACAGGACTCCACAACCACAAAGGTACCACTCTGTTTTACCTTCTCTCCTAGTCTTATTAGTAATTATGTTGAGCAATCTTAGTAGATGTTATTTGATAATTTTTGAGTCATGACTTCATATTACAAATTAAAATTGAAAAAGATAATATTCATTTACATTAATCAATATTGAATTAAAAAAATGGTGAAGAACAATTGCCTCTGTTTTGCATGTTTAATAATGCACAGCGTGGTTGAATTTTTAATCACTTCACACATTCACATATTTGAATGCTAATGGTAAGCTAAGTTTAATAACAATTGCCCACAAAGTTTATTAACATATTAATGTTGAAAGGTGAGAATGACATATACTCCTCTTTCCCATTCAATAAGTCCTAGCTAATCCCCATTTTTCGACAAAATAGAGTCTTGTTAAATTCTCATTTGCTTAACACATATATGCATTTCAGTGTTAATGTTTGGTTAGTTAGCTTTTCCATATTTGGCTAAGGATAAGGAGCATATTGTCATGCTATTGAGTTGATCTAATTCAATAATTGTTACCATATGAAATGGAATCATGATCTGAACATCAATACTCCCCTACTGTTACTAATCCATGAATAAGCAAGTCTTCGGAACTCCCCGTTAATGGCCATGATTAATAGCTTGTAACATATGTAACTCCTTTAACCTATGTTAAATGTTTTGTCTAATAATTTAGACGAAAATGTCCATGTACGATCAGTATAAATAGGTTTCAAAAGTTGTTCAAGGATGATCAAGCAATAACAGAGTAATTTCTTCCTATTTGATAGCGTTTAATTATCACTTGTTCTGTCGAGTTTCTATACCACCATATCTTAATTAACAAATGTATTTTTCACTAATTTTTATTTTTGTTAATTGAGTAAGAATAATTTTATATACTTTAATTTAATTCGATTCTTTCTTCCTCCCCTATTTTCTCTGATGTTAAAATGGTGAAGGACAATTGCCTCTGTTTTTCATGTTTAATAATGCTAGTGCTGCAATCACTTCACACGTTCACATATATCAATGTTAATGGTAGGATAAATTTGATTACAATTACCTACAAGTTTATAACATATTAAATGTTGAAAGGTGAGCATCACACACTCGCCTTCCCCATTCACTGTGTCATTTGCTAGTGCCTTTTTTTTCCAACAAAATAGAGTCTCTTGAATCATATTCTCAATTCACTTGACACATTTTTGTGTTTCAATGTTAATGTTTGGTTGATTAGCTTTTCCATGTTCTATCAAGGATAAGGAGTATACTGTTATGCTAGTATATGTTTGATCTAATTCAATAATTATTATCAGATCTTTAATATCAAATGCTTTTATCTCTAATTTTTATGATTAAAAAGATATGAAAATTTTTAGAAAATAAAGATTTAAACTAACTTTTTTTAGAAATGTAAATTTGTTACCAATGACTTATATTGCGGTATGGAGGAAGTATGTTTTTTAGTGTTAATGATTGGCCAATTAGATTTTCCATAGTTTGTTAAGAATAAGGAGTATTTTTGTTATACTTGTAGGATGATTTAATTCAATAATTGTTGGTGGATCTTAATATCAAATGTTTTTCTCTAATTCTTATTTTTTTATTAATTTGTTCAGAATAATTTTATTTACTTCAATTTAATTTGATTCTTTCTTCCTCCCCTATGTTCTATAATGTTAAATCGGAATGTGATATTAATGTTGTATCTTTGTATTTTACAAGCAACTAAGATGCTCTTGCATGCTTTAAAAGTGCTTAAAATAAAAAATTTCAAAATAGAAAAGATTTTCAACTTGAAAAATCTGGATACGAATAGGAATGAAAAAAGACTTGAACCATTAACATCAAGTTTACAAGAATTGCTGCTGACAGATTTATGGAAGTTGAGGAATATATGTGTGGGCCCCAAATACATTCTGAGCCTCAACAATCTCTCTCTGTTGGTAATCAGAGGATGCAAAAAGCTTGAAGTTATCTTCTCTACCTCTACATTGAGAAGCCTACCACAGTTATAGTGGGTAGAGATATGGGAATGTGAAGAATTAGTTGAGATCATTGAAGAGGATAATGAGGAAAGTGCTGGAGATCATTTGATTACCTACTGATCATAAAATCCCTTCGAAAGAAAAATAGAGAGGGAAGGGATACTGTAAATAACATCATTCATGGAGTCACAACACTAAAGCTTGTTAGGGTTTTAAAATGTCATCAAGGATCGGATCAATAAGGGAGTTTTGAAGTTCCCTAAGGAAGAATCTATAGTTGTAGAAGAGGACTCATTCCCACCATTTGTCGTAGTTAATATAGTAGAAATAAACTCTGGTAAACGATGATCTAAGAGAAATAATGTTAAGTAGAGAGATGGGAGGCCTTGGAACATCTGAAACAAGGAGAAAGTAAGTCAGGAAAACTCAAGGATAGTGTCGGACCACCTGGAAAAACCTAAGGATTGGTCTAGTAGGAACAAGTCTTCTAAATAGGACATTAGCCCGAAAGGATAAAATGTCAAAAGCCTGAACAATTCCAGAGTAGTTTGAGATCATCTGGGAGAAACCTAGAACATAAACAATCAGCAGAATGTACAGAAAAATAACAAATGACCCTCAAGATGGGATGTTGGCCTGAGAGGATTGATAATGACAGAGCCAGATGGATCTAAGATGGTCTGGAATCGTCTAAGGGAGCTATCTAGCAAATTTGACTTCTTTGTTAAGTGCTCAGTGCCATCAAGGGCTGGTGAACCATTCACGAGAACACCAACAGGCAGGTATATAGGCCCTGATGGCCTACTATTAGCACCATTAATGACATCAACAAGCAATATAAAGCTTCCTTCAAAATCAAAAGTCACTAAAGGCTTAGGCAAGTTTGTTATGCCATCTGGCAACGTACCGCCTCTGAAATGAAGAGTCGTGAGGCACAAGAAGTTCCCAGCTACCTTAACCAAGACTCAAAAATGATGCCTACAATGAAAATGGGCTGCACAGAGATACCTTGAGTAGCAAAAAACTGAGGCAGAGGAAAACCTCAACGTGCAATAAGAATTAACAAGTTCAGGAAGAAGTTTATTAAAGATTAAGATGAGGGGAGTGAAAGCTAAAACCAGCATGATGGGACCATTCACATTGGAGAAATACCTTTACCTCTGAACCTTTGCTGTGTGGTTTCATTAATGCTTCTTCTCAATTTCAATCTACCAGCAGTAGGACTCAAACAAGCATGAACAAACTTCCTCGGGCCTGGTATATATAGGCTCATATCAATATTGCTCGATGGAGCCAAGGGAGGAAGAGGAGTATGAACTAATAAGGATGCAGGAGTAGAAAGAAAAGGCTATAGAGCCTGTCTACTAAGTCACCTTGCAAGTTGTAGAAGGAAAGCCAAAACAAGCCGTTCTAGAAAAACCAAGCGTTAAGATGATATGATACTTAAAGCCTTTGTACATTAAGACATATCTCGACTAGAGGCTAATGACTAGGATCCTTATGGACAACGGCTCAGTGATGAACATACTACCAGCCCATATAATGCTTAAGATGGGGTATGAAGAGCATAAGTTGATGCCAACTGAGGTGTCCATTATAGGATTCA
Source organism: Prosopis cineraria (assembly GCF_029017545.1). Lineage (NCBI taxonomy): Eukaryota > Viridiplantae > Streptophyta > Magnoliopsida > Fabales > Fabaceae > Prosopis > Prosopis cineraria. Next base: position 34,267,420 of record NW_026555337.1, on the reverse strand, counting down.
CTAGGACCGCCTTTAAAGTCCTCAATGTACTACCTTTACAAGTTGACATTAGGACCAAATCCTCACTGATGACTTTTTTTGTGATCAGTATCACAGCACAGTATCAGGCCCTTTTAGGTTGGGATTGAATCCATGCCAATGAGTGTGTGCCTTCCTCACTACATCCGGTGCTTCTCATATGGAAAAGCAAAGAAGTAGAAATGGTCTAGGCTGAAGATAAGCCATTCATAGCAGTCACTGACTTTGTGGATGTGAGATATTGTGATACTCAGGGAATCCTTTTGTGTAGAACAACAATGAATGCTATAGTGCCTCTAACATCACAGAGGCATGAGCCCATCATAGATCTAGACAAAAGAAAGGCTGTAGCAGTTTTGGCCATTCAAAGGTTATGGTTGCACAACATACAAGAGAGATTGAAAGACTATGGACCCAAAACCTTTGTGCCCGAGGTCGTATATGAAGATGAAACCTAAATGATAATGCAACTACACGAGCTAGGCATTGCACCTCTAAAATTTAAAGATATAGCCCTAGAGGTTCAAGATCCATTGAAAGAAGTAAACCTTGGATCCCTAGAAGAGCCGAAGATCACTTTTATTAGCTCACTACTAAATGAAGAGCAAAAGAATTCCATTAAACAAGTATTACAGGAATTCAAGGATTGCTTTGCATGGGACTATGATGAAATGCTAAGGCTAGTGAGACAGCTAGTCGAACACAGGCTTTCTAGAAAGCTAAATTATAGACCACACCAATAGCTCGATAGGAGAATGTCGATCGAGGTAGAACTACGAGTAAAGAAGGAGATCAAACACCTCCTATAGGTCAGATTCATATAGCTTTGCAAGTACGCCCAGTGGCTCTCAAATATAGTCTCAGTAATCAAGAAAAATGAAAAGTTGTGAGTTTGCATAGATTTTCAAAATATAAACGTGACCATACTTAAAGATGTGTATGCAATGCCTATTACATATAGGTTGATAGATGCTGGGGTTAAGAATGCTCTATTATCATTTATGGACTTTTTTCTCCAAATATAATTAAATATTTATCATGAAAGAAGACGTTCACAAAACTGCTTTTAGGTGCTTGGGCTCTATTGGAACATTTGAATGGATTGTCATGCCATTTAGCCTAAAAAACATCGAGTCCACCTACCAATAAGCTATGAATGCTATCTTCCACGATATGATAGGAAAACATCTGGAACTGTACATAGATGATATAATGATTAAATCTAAAAAGACACATGACCATATTGAGCACTTGAGAATGAGTTTCCTTCGAACGAGGGAAGTCGGCCTTAAATTAAATCACTTAAGTGTGCTTTTGATGTAACTGTAGGTAATTTTCTTGGATTCCTGGTCCACAGAAAGGGGATTGAAGTAGGCCAAAACAAAGCACGAGCTATCTTGGAGGCAAAGGTGCTAAGCAACAAGAAAGAGCTTTCAAAGGTTCTTAAGACAGGCTAATTATCTCAGTCGTTTCATCTCAAATCTAGTAGGAAAGATGAAAGAGTTCTCTGAGCTCTTGATACTTAAAGACGTTGAAGAATTCACCCAGACTAGACATTATCAAGTGGCCTTTGAAAAGATTAAAGAACACTTGACAAAGCCTTCGGTCTTAGCAGCCCCGAGGAAAAATACCCTATTTTTATTGTATTTAGCTTTCATCACCACATCCATAGGTCGTATGTTAGTCCAAAATATTAATGGGGGATGTGAGTAAGCGGTCTATTATTTAAGTAGGTAGTTAACTCTCACAGAGACTAGATACTTAGCTATGAAAATAGCGTGTTTGGCACTATATTATGCTTGTACTAAATTGAGGCATTATATAATAAATACAGTTGTGTATGTGGTTTCCCATTCTAATTTAATTAAATACATGCTTAGTCATATCCAATCATGATGGGTCGTATGGGAAAATAGAGCTTAGCCTTAGTAGAATTCTCATTAATATTTTTGCTTTAAAAATTAGTAAAGGGCCAAGCATTAGTAGATTTCCTGGCTGATCACCCCTCAACCGGGCTCCCCAAAGAGAAGCAAGAACTACCCGTGTTCTCAGTAGATCTGGGGCCCTAGGTGCTTAAGTTTAATGGTTCTAGTACTGTACGAGCATCTGGGGCCGGGATAGTAATAACCTCTCCTACTGGGGTAAAAATGATATTATCTCTTCAATTAGATTTTGAATGTACTAACAATCAAGCGGAGTACCAAGCACTACTTACAGGACTCAAAATTCTTCAGGAAATGAAAGCCCGTGATATGGTCATAGGAGGGGATTCTCAATTAGTCATTAAAAGATTAACTAATGAGTATAAGTGTATGAGTTTGGCTCTAGTAATGTATTATGCTAGGGCTTCTCAAATCTTAGAAGAGTTCGAGACAATAACATTAACTCACGTTCTCTGAGCTCAGAATTGGAAAGCCAATAAACTGGCTCAAATAGTATCAAGGCTAAGGCTGTCACCTGAACTCACTAGAAAGATAATTGTGGTGGAATAGAAAGAACATCCCTTGATCGCTTAGCGTGGTTTGACAGTACAATACGGCACGGTCTCGCAAGGGTTAGCCCAGGATTGGTGAGATGATTTCAAGAGTTATCTACAAAATTCCAATCAATGATACCCTTACAAAATGAGGATACGTGCTCAAAACTTCATTCTAATTGGAGATAAATTATACAGGAAAGGCCCCAACAAGTTATTATTTAGGTGTTTGGCCTTCACTGACTATATAGAGGTTTTAAGATAGGTACATGAGGGAGTATGTGGAGCCCATTAGTTAGGGCCAAAGATGTAATAGTTGGTGTGTAGAATGAATATTATTGGCCATCAATAACTAAAGATTGTATTGAATATGCTAAAAGATATAAAAAGTGCCAAACCCATGGGCCAGCACAACAGGTGCTAGCATCAGACATGCATCCAATTATCAAACTATGGCCTTTTCAAGGATAGGCTATGGACATAATAGGAAAGATCTATTTGGCCTCATCCAAGGGCCACTCATTTATCTTAGTGGCCATGGATTATTTCACGAAGTGGGTAGAGGCCATCCCTATGAAGAAAGTGGAACAAGATGATATCATTAACTTCGTACGTGAGCAAATAGTGTTTCGATTTGAGATTCCTCAAACGATTACAACAGATTAAGGAACAATGTTCACTGGGAGCGACTTCAAAGCTTTCGTTGAGGAAAGTAGGATTAAATTATTGACATCCTTGCCATATTACCCTTAGGCAAATAGACAAGCTAAAGCTTCTAATAAGATAATCCTCAGAATTCTAAAGAAGACAATAGAAGAAAACCCTAGAGGATGGCACGTATGATTGCCCGAGACACTATGGGCATACCAGAAGTCAAAGAGAAAGGCTACGGGCATGAGCCCATATGTGTTGACATATGGGCACAAAGCCGTTTTGCTTATAGAAATAGAAGTCCCTTCTTGATGCATTGCGAACAGTCTAGAAAAACTATCTGAAGACCATAATGAGGCTGTGATGAACAAGTTAATTGAGTTAAATGAAATTTGTTTACAAGCATTGGATCATATGATTGCCCACAAGAAAGAGGTTTCAAGGATATATAATAAATAAATAAAAAGGAAACACTTTTGGGTGGACAAGCTCATGTGAAAACTTGTGTTACCACCTGATTCTAAAGACCGACGCTTGGTAAATTTTCACCTAACTAGGAAGGACCGTTCAAGATAAACAAAGTACTTAAAAGGAATGTGTATGTGTTAGCTAGCATCAATGAAACTCCACACAGATAAGCTATAAATAGAAAATATTTAAAGAAGTATTGGCCATTATTATAGTAAAGTCTAAAGCAATAAAGGATCCGAGGCTTAGAATGGCCTCAAGGCATACGAGAGGCATACAATAATAAAAAATAATTTGCTCTTTATTACATATGAATTGTGTTACAAGGGATGTATAGTATAGAATCATGAATAAAGAATAAAGAATGAAAAATAAGGTACATATCTATTATTTACAAATAGTAAACATAGTCTCCCACGTCGTCAAAGCTGAGTCTAGCTCTTCAGATAAGGTTTGATGGCAAGTAAGGGCCATCTCGAGTTCAAGCATGGAATGAAACTTTTCATTTGAAACGGCCCATGCCTTGTCCAGAGCCTTAGTTGCAATCTCCAGTTCAGACTTTAGCTTTATCCCGTGCCAGTTCCTCTTCAACTGCTGCTAGCTGGCGCCTCAAGTCTGCCACCTTAGCTCATAGCACCTGGAGGTGATCCACGTGAGGGGAAATCTCCTGAACTCGATCAGTGGTAGCAGTAGTCTAGATTTTGGCAGTAAGATACTCGTCCCTCACAAACCAATTGTTTTTTAAATAGTCTAACATAAGGGAGAGCTCTTTACGGCACCAATTGATGATGTTATAGCACGTTGGGACTTGATCTCAAAGGAGTGCTAGCTCAAGCATAGAGACTGCCTTCTCCATAGCCTTGAGAGCTTGAATCATCTCCTCGTAATTTTGCTCGAAAATGAGGAGTGGGTCTCGGCTGAGTTGAAACTACACGACTCTCCAAGCATTCATCACCATGTCCATCATACTTTTGTATCATCTTTTTGCTCTCATTTCTATCTCTTCACAAAACAAGATTTCTCTCTGTAACATTGTTCACATCGCTCAAAGATCTTCATGGTAGTATAGTAGTACGCAGATTACATATTCATGGTGCATTTCATTTTTTCTGACATAATTTAAATAACTTTTGATGCTTTAAAATGACTTTTACTCTCACTAAATATCTTTGTATTTCACCACGAAGAAATTTCATTGTAAGCATAGAAGATTAAGGATCTATTTAGATAACTCTCAAAAATACATTTAACCTATATTCAAGATGTGTTTTTGTTGAATCTAACAAATTGTTAGACCTTTTAAATAAATTTTTGCTAGACGTAAACTTAAAATCAAACCAATGCTAAAGCAAATAAGTTTTTTCAACGGAACCAATTTAATGCACTCAAGCAAATTTCAAAAAGAGAAGAGACGAAAGAGTAAAGAGAAAGAGAAAATGACAAATTTTTCTCTCCTTTTGTTGCGTCTTTTTTTAACGCAAAATAATGCCATCCAGATGTGATGCTGACCTTTCGTGCCTTTTGACATGTGAGATGTTAGAATATGTGAAATCTTAGGGAATTTGAAGTGGAATTAAAAGTTGTTTTTATCACCCCTAAAGCTGTATCAAAATTTGAAGACTAATTAAGATTGGGATTGTATATTGAGCCAATTGTAATTAAAGAATAGCTAATTTTTTTGCAGGGGGGGGAGGATGAAAGATCAATAAAATAATTTTACTTAATGCCAGTTTGCAAAAAGGGATGCATATACTGTGATATGTGTGGAATCGGAAAATGCTGACCACCAGTAAGTTTGGCATGCCATGTAAAGGAGGGTAAATTGGTCAATTAAAAAATAAATTATAAAAAATTGAAAATTACCTAAAATATCCCAGACCAATTTATATATATATATATATATATATATATCCATCATCATTACCGACACCCTGTGGAAGGCAGCAGGAGAAAGAAAAAGAGATGGAAAACCTAGGCACGACTGGAAAGTGAATATGCACATAACAATAAACTAAAATCAATGAAGCTCATTTAACCACAAATCAATAGAAATTGAAGGCCAATGTAAACCGTATATAACAATGAAATGCAAAGTCAGAGGCCGAGGGAAGACTGGGTGATCGGACAAGAAGTGCAGAAATGGTGGACGGTGAAAGCATCACTGAAGACGAAGAAGGCAGAATTGATAAGAGGACAAAATTGGCATTTCATTCCATTCCTTTCGACTATTGGACAAAATAGAATATCTTTCTTTTATGTTAGCTCAGACGTGTGTTAAATTTAAATTTAATTTTTATTTAAAAATTGGAATTTCACATAAAAACTTAACTATATATATCATAACTTTCCGTTACAATTCAAAAAATTGCTGAGATTTAAAAGAAGGAAAAATTGCCATAAAATCTCTCGTTGAGTGGGAAATTGTTTATAGGCTTAGTGTGCAAAAGTGACAGACTTGGTATACATTTGTTCCTTAAACTGGTTTTGATCTTTCAAAATAATTTTCCTTTCAAAGAAGGATTTTATGGTAATTTTTTCTTAAAAGAATTAGTTTTCAATTTTTAGAGGATTATTTTCACAACTTAACATGATAAAATATCTTCTTCCAACATTCATAAAAGATGGAGGACCCATTTAGATTTCAATTGGATAGAATTGATTATAAAAATAATTAACAAATATAATTAATTTTAATTATAATTGACTATATTATAATATAATCTATTTGGATACTATTTTCTTAAAATTAATTTTAATTATATAAATTATTATAAAGGACATTCCTTTTTAAAATTAAATTATTGTTAAAGTTATATTTAATGTCATTAAATTTGTTGAACTTTATTTAAGAATTAAAATATATTATTTAACAATCAAATTGAATCTATAAGCAATCTTCAAAACTTATTTTAAAATATAATTTTGATTCAGTAATTAATTATCCAATTTTTTGACTGTTTGGATAACTTTTACTAAAATCGATTACTACCCAAAAATCCATTGCATGATCTATCCAAACAGGCTGGAAAACACCTGTATGACAATTGCTATGGAAGCACCTCCTGAATGTTTAGCCATCATGAATTATGATTTTAAATACAGTTCCAGGGTCGTTACCTTAGCTTCTTGTTCCTTTTTCAATCTTTAGATTTTTGCCTTTTTATGTTTAAAAAAATGACGAACAAGAAACGGTAAACTTTTTAAAAATGAATTCGTTGTTTAAATTTTTCAGATGAAAATAATTATGAGATTTTATTGCTTAATAAGCACGAGAAATATTCACCACAATATTGTTTTTTTTTTAAATAATAATAGTGATACATTGAATGTTTCATCTGAAAAAGGAAGACAGTAAAAAAGATAAGACCCGTAAACAGTCAAAAAGCAACATCAAGTCAAGGACAAGACGTGCATGTACATAACCCGGACACTTACAAGGATATGTGCGAACATGTGACGTCGTCAGAAAGGGGCGGTTTCATGAGCAAATAAAACTTTTAATTCTTGGAACAACTTTTTATTTTATTGATAAAAATATATTTGTAAAATGCATTGAAACCAAAATCTTTATATTGTTTAGAAGTAACATTAAAGGGTTTTCAAATACAACAAAGAATTAACAAAATTAATTCTGTCATGAAGCCAGGGAAATTCATGGTTTGATACTTAAATTAATAATGCATTTCAAATAGTGTTAATATTTTTAAATTATCATAAGTTTAGGAAATTGAAATATTTTCTCTGCAATATACGGAGATCATGTAGTGCAGCTAGGAACTTTAATCTTTGCACTTTAAATTGAGAATCAAACAAGTGGGACCTTTGGGAGACCACTGAAACGCATAATTGAAGCACTATGATTGAATGGCTCTTATCTTCTTCTTCCATTAATCACTCATATCACAGTTTTCTCTCATCCTTTTGCTCTCAGTTCTATCTCTTCACGAAACAAGATTTCTCTCTGCACCATCCTTCAAGTCGCTCAAAGATCTTCATGGTAATATAGTAGTACACAGATTACATATGATAATCTTGCATGTTTATAACTAAATGCTTTTCATTTTTGCAGGACTTGTCTCTGGCTTTGCTGTAATTCGTGTGTTCTACATTAATTCCTCACAATTATTCCTTCCTCTCATCTTATTTTCATTCAGAGCTTCGTTCGTCTATAAACAAAAAAATAAAAAAAGGTGAGAATACTTTTTAATTATGCTTTTTACGGCAGAAATGCGTTCTATTTCTGTTTATTATATATGGTGCTATAGCAATTTGTTCCTCTTTTTTTTAACATATTTAGTTTACTCTTTTACTTTGTTTTTTTTCTATTTCGTTTGAGCCATGTTTTTCCCCCCCTGAACCCTTTCTCTTAAAAAATCATAAGTCTCATTTTTTCTATTTCGTTTAAGCCATGTTTTATTTTCCTGAGCCCTTTCCCTTAAAAATCATAAATTTCACAAAAAAGAGGGAAAGAACACTTGAAATAGAAAATTTAAACATTTATACAAAGAAAATAAAAATCATTACTCTCATTTTTACACTCGAGAAAATAGATTTTTTATTCTGCCCAAGCTAATGGCTGATTAATTTCTGGGTCACTAGTGGCTGATTACTTTCTGAGTCGATAATCCTTTTTTATCTTCGTCACTCTGTTCTTCTTCAAATCCGATCTTATAAGAATAAAAATCCAAAACAGGAGACTTCTCTGTGTTCCTTTTTCTTTAATTTGGTTATTGTGTTTAATTTATCAAGTTTCTATTGTTTTTGTGCTTATGCAGTCATTTTTCCTCTTGATTGATAATTTACAATGTCTTGCAAGACGTTATTAATAAAAAAATAATTATAAAAATAGTTTATAATTTTGGTTGATTGTCTTCCCATTTTTTCAAAATTATTTTGTAAACCACTTTTTAAAACAAAAAAGTGTTTGATTATGTTAATTTGAAGATAATTTTAGAATTTTAAAAAAATCAACTTGCGGTTGTAATCGCCAATAGTTAGCATAATAATAGTGGTTGATCATAACTCACAGTAGTTTAGTCACTTTTTCTCTCCATCTCTTGTTTCTTCTCCCTCTCCCTGTGCCTCTGTGTTTACAAACTTAGTTTTCTTTGTTTTTTGTTTTAACTTTACTTTTCTAATGATCAGTCCAGAACCAAGAAAACCCGTGGGTCCATCTATTCTTGTGTGGGTATATATAAAAGAAAAAAAATATAATTATCGATTCATATAGTTTTATTGAGTTTTATTTTTAATTTTTATAATTTTTTAATATTTTTATTTTTTATTATTTTAACAAAATTGAGTCAGATTTGTCTTTCAAGTTCATATAATTTCAATATTTTCAGTAGACTAAAAATGTTAAAAAAAAAATGTTGGGGCTAAAAACAAAAGTTGATAAAATTACAAGATCAATGATTGCTTTTCCAAAATAAAATTTAAATGAGCTGAAAAGAAAATCCTAAAATCATTGCGATTTTGAGCTATCTAAATTTATTTTTATATTATTTAACAATTTGATATTTTAATTTTATACATATATTATTATATATAATATTATTTTTATTTTATTATTACATTACTAATTAAATTAATAATCTAATTGGTTACACCATAAAAATTGTAACTAGTTTGCTTGGTTAGGTTTGATATCTAGCCTATTTTTGAAAATATTGAAAAATATGAAAATGAGATAAGCTGAGAGTGAAAATGCACAAGACACGACACAAAGTAACAGACTTGTTTGATTTGGTTTTCATTTTTTGTTCTTGTTTTTTGTTTTTTGTTTTGAATTGAAAACTAAAATGCATTAATAAACTGAATATAAAATGGACTGTTTTGCTCAAAAAAAGAGAAACTGAATAAAACTTAATATAACCGCTTAAAACATAGAGATAGACTAGTCATCATTTGGCTCCTTCTGAAATCCAAGGTGGGGAACAATAAAAAACAATATAAGTTCTAAAATTAAAAAATTAATAGGAACTACCCACTCCCTACTTCTTAGATTACAAACAGTACAAAGAATTTGATTTTTGTTTTTGAAATGTATAATTTGTAAATCTTTTTTTCAAAATCATTTTTGGAACAAAACAAAAAGAAAATATGTTTGACTATACTAATTTAAAAATAATTTCAGAATTAAAAGATTCATTGATAGTAGCAGTTATAAGTGGTTAATAGTGATTGTGTAATATTATACTTTTTCAACCATAATTATTTAAATCTATCAAGGTAATTAAGGATCTATCATGATAATTAAAACAAAACTTGTATATTTTAAAATGGCGACTTTCATTGAAAGAACAAAAGTTATCTTTTGAAAGACAGTAGCTTGGTAGAAAATTAACATACTAATTTAAATAAACTTTACCATGCATGGTAGAGAGAATTTCCCTCGTTTATATAAAACAAGTTCGAAATACTATGTGGAGAAAAGATTTTATAATAATAGAAAAACTAACCTAAGTAAAATGGGGATCAAATTATTGAAGGACCTTTTCGTAATTTTATTAAAGGACCTTTTCCTGCTCTTTTCTGCTGGCATGTATATGGATCACTTGACTAGCTGAGTTATTGTAGCACAAAGCTGCCTCTCTTTCCTATTGAACAACAGTGGATGGGCTTGTGAGTAATTATTATTTTTTTTTTATAAAAAAAAGAAGGGAAAAGACTAGCTACAGTGTGTCTTGAATTATTGAGAAAGAAACAAAGTGGGACCCTTGGGAGATCACTATATCGCATGGCGCTTCGAATGAACGACCCTTGTCCTCCTTCTTCCATTAATCGGTCTTATCACACTTTTCTCTCTTCCCTTTCCTCTCATTTCTATCTCTTCACAAACAACATCGTTTAAGTCGCTCAACATCTTCATGGTAGAAGTACGCAGATTATATACATGCTAATCTTGTAATTAAGTTTATAACTAAATTCAAGCTCTAAATATATATTTTTATTTTTGCAGGACTTGTTTTCGGTTTGCTACTCCTGTTTTCATTCATAGCTTCGTCCATCTTTCAACCAAAAATATAAAAAAAAAAAAGTGGTAAGAATACATTTTAATTATGTTTTTATGCTGAATATGCCTTCTAATTATGTTTATTTATATATAGTGCTATAGTTACGTTATTTGTCCGCTTCTCAATATTTTGTTTATACTGCACTTTTAATTTTCTATACTTGTGCTAAATATATTTTTTTTGATAAATTATTCAATATCCTTTAATGATAATATCTTGGATTTTATCCTAAAAAAGACACCCCCCCCCCGGGGGCGCGTGTGGAGGCCCGTCAATTAAATCAAGGGGACATGTTCATGCTTTGTTGTTGCTCTCTAATCAATTCTGCATGTTCTTCCAAATTTTTCTTTTGTTTTTATTTTCACTGGTCGCTTTTTGGTTGAGATTATGTTATTATGTATATGTGTATGTCTTCTTTTTTACATTTTTTGGTTTACTCTTTCACTTTTTTGCTGCTTAATTCTACCATATATAATGGGTCACTTTAATCTATTCACATAGTTAATACTTCATGGTTTTTTTTGTTCTGGAACCAATAAGTTTCTACTTTTTCCCCCTATTAAAATATAGTTTTCGTATCCTTTAAAAAATCATTACTATCAAAGAAGAAGGGAAAAGAACACTTGAAATAAAAAGTAACATAAAAAAATTAAATATATTGATGCTAGTTTAATGTAGTTAAATGTAGGGTTAAATGATAATTTAGACACAGCAAAGTGAGGGAAAGATTTTTCAATATATAACTTCTTATCTTTTTCCATGCACTCGTTTTCCCTTCATTAGTTCCTTCTAAATGTAAGAATAATACAATCAAATGGTGTTATCAGTCTCCCTCCCTCCTTCTCTCTCTCTCTCTCTCTCTCTCTCTCTCTCTCTCTCTCTCTCTCTCAAACACATCATAGTATGGAAATCATGGTCAATATATCTGATTGAACAATTAAACCTTAAATCCTTAAATTAATATCTTCACCAGTTTAATAAAATATTTTATTTATAACTACTCTCTCCATCTAAAAATGTAAGGTATTTTTAACCGAATCTCATCTTTCAATAAAATAGTTATTTACTTTCAAACTAACTCTACCTTTTCATATTCACCTTTATTAAATACCCTATAATAAATATAAAGTCATCATCAATAGGGGTACTTTAAAAAAAAAAGGCAATAATTATATTTTGAAAGATTAAAAATACCTTATATTTTTAATATCCAACTCCTTAAAAAATGCCTTACATTTTTGAATGGAGAGAGTAAAGTTTTTCATAGATGTACTTTTGTTTCACTGAATTTTATAATGCCAATAATTTCATTAATCAATCTAAATTTCATATTTATTTGTATTTGTATTAATTTTTATTTTAATATTAAAGTTTCAATAGAATTCTGAAGGTTTTGTACAAGTACGCAAATTAAATATTGTTGATAATCCTATAAGTTTAAAACTAAATTTCACGCTCTAAATATATCTTTTTATTATTGCAGGACTTGTTTCCCGTTTGCTATAATCGTTTGTTCTACATTAGTTCCTCACAATTATTCCTTCGTCTGATCTTTTTTGCATTCATAGCTTTGTGCATCTTTCAACAAAAAGATTAAAAAAAAAAAAAGGTTAGGATAGTTCTCATTTTTGGTTGCACAGCACTTTTAATTTTCCATGTTTCTGCTGAATATATATATATATATAGATAAATTGTGCAGTATCCTTTAGGAAAGTGACATTAAAGTCCCAAAATAATGAATTTATCATAGTTAGATGCCTAACAAAATTTTTAAAACATTAGTTGTAAATGTTGATTCTGCTGGTTATAAATTTAGGAGTCCTAACTACGCATAAGACATTTAAATTTTAGATTGAATAAAATACCCTAATCTTCCCTTTATTTTATTTTAATTACATATATCTCTCTTTCATTTTTAAAACCTATACAAACTTTCCCTACTACGAATAGCTACAAAATACACTAAACAACAAAAGTATTACTAGTTTAAAGAAAAAATCTATCATTTTTGTGAAACCACATGGTCATTTTAAAAGTGGTCCTTTGTTTTTCCTCCTGATCCTCACATGCTTTCACCAACTCTTTTGCCCAAGAGCTCCTTTAGTCACGGTTAAAAAAAAAATCACCACAAAAAATTTAAAAGTCGTTACTAAAAATTTTTAATAATAACTTTTCACCACTAAAACTCTCATTATTAATAGTTTTTGGTAGTGATAAATATAATTGCTATCAAAAATATATTTTATTTGTTGTTGCTAAAAGTTTATTTTTAGCAGAGCTTTTTTTTTTTTGCAAAAAAATAGAAGAGTTGCTTCATGCCATATCACCCCACCACATGTGTGCCTTCTCATGCTACATCGCTTGACACCTAACTCAAGTTGCCTCGTCAGATGTGCACCTCCTCATGCCATGTCATAGACACCTTACTCCACATCACCTTACCACATGTATGCCTTTTCATGCCACATCACACACCACATCACCACATTTGCTATGTCACTCCATGTCATCAACACCTGCCACATCACATATTCATTACAAATTACAAAATTTAATAAAGTCAAGATTTGAACCCTTAACCTTTACTTCCCAAATCTTAAGTCTTTCTTTTTCTCCATTTGAATTGAAATGCAATTGTTATATGTGAAATTAAATATATGTTATTTAACTATATACACATATTTTAAATAATTTATTATTAAAAAGATATACATATATTATTTTTTATTTTTAATTATTAATATGGTAAAATAATTTATATGACTATATGTATATGTTATATTTTTTAAGGTTAAGGTCTATTTTTATCCCTAAAATTTCTCTCGAGAGGCAATTTTTAGCCCTGTATTGATAAATGCAGCAATTTTATTCCTGGACTATTTTTCTGAAGAGCGCTGGATACCTTATAAAAGGGTTTTTTTGCTACTAAAAAAAAATATTTCAACGGTAAAATTGCCTCACTTATAAGTATAGGAGTAAAATTGCTTCTTGAGAAAAAGTTTAAGAATAAAAATGCATATTAACCCTATTTTTAATAAAATATTTTTTAGCAGCAAATGTTATTTTTGACATGGAAATGAACTTAAAATGAAACAAATTTCAAATATTAAATAATTTTTTTATAAACATTTTAACCAATTTTTAAATTTTATTGATATTTTTAAAATGAAAATAATTAAGTTTAAATGTATTTATATATGTGTGTGTATTATATTAGCTTATGTTAAATATCTTTTACTTTTATCTTCTCCACAGTTTTCTCAAAAGTTAATAAATAAATGTTAAAATTTTTATCTTCTTCCAAGTTAAAATTTTCCCTTTTTTATTAAAAATAAATTTTATCTAAATAATTATCTTTTATCTACAATTTTTTAATTATCTTAAAAAAGTATTTTAATAAAAAATTTTAATAGTCATTTTGAACAATTTTAAATTTTTAATGAATCCTAATAACTTTTGCAATGCAAAATAATTACAAGGATCTCAAATTTGATTGATCTAGCTTACCTCTAATTATTCTCTACCTTACAACAACAAGGTAGATTTAAATAATTTTTCATATTCTTCTTAATATTAATTTATTATAAAAATCTTATTAATAATTTCTTTTTCATAACAATAGAAATTAAATACTAGGTAGAATCACAAGACATATCCTAGTAAAAACACCATATGTATACTAGGCCAAGCGTCAAGTATGTAATGTGTCAAGTACTCTATAATGTCATTTGTATCTCACGACATCTATACAACTTTAACATTTTAATGCCATTTATATATTTACATGTAAGTAAGTATTTATGTATAACTTAGCCTAATTATAATTGAAAGTAATCATCCATTTAGATTTTAATTATATTATATTAAAATACTAGCTTAATAAGATCATTCTTAAAAAAGATGAGCTATATATGTCTAAAAAAAGATTATGTACAATACAAAATTTAAAATAATTTAATAACTAAATTTAAAACATCTTCATTATTATTTCTTTTGTTTCTTAATCCTATATATCACTTATTTCTCATTCTATCTATAAAATAAGAAATTTAATTTCATAAATATCTTTTGAATGATTTTATTTAAATTTAAATTTTTAAAATAATTCATAAGAAATTTTTTTGATAATAATTTTATAAATTGTTTCATATAATTTAAAATTATATTTAATTTTTAAAAAATACTTTTAATGACAATAAATGTTGTTATCAAAAATAATTATATAAATTATTTTAAATTTTTAAATTATTTTTTAAAAAATTAAAAGTTATGTCGTCATCAAAAGTTTACTTTTAACGGTAACTTGTTTGGTCACCCTCGAATCACTGCCAAAAGTTATCTTCTTTATTTTTTTTTTGGTAGTTTCCATGAGTCTTCATGGCCTCCTTTATCGTTCATGGTTGACTCTCCATTGTTGTTATATTTTTCTTCGACCCAACTTCCTTTGCTCCAAAATGAATGCATGTATATTCTCTGGTGGTCCGTTTACATTTTCAAGGTTAACAAGATCATTGTCATGTCCAGCTTCTCAAAATCTTATGCAACTCATTATAAGTGAGAGGGAAGACATAATATCACCACAAAAAACAAACAGACTGTTGGTGGCAATAAAAAATTACCTCCAAAAATTCAAAAGTCACCCTTAAAAATTTTTAGCAGTAATTTTTTGCTGTTAAAAAATTATCGTTATAGTTTTGACAACGATAATAAAATATACTATTTGTCACTGCTAAAGATTTTTAATCACTAAAAATATTTTTAGTAGCAACAACTGTCGTCACTAAAAGTATCGTCACTAATAGTTTTTGACGACGATAATAAAATATACTATTTGTCACTACCAAAGGTTTTTAATCGCTAAAATATTTTTGGTAGCAATAACTGTCACCGCTAAAAAGACTTTTAGTGGCGGCATGACATTTGTTGCCGCAAAAACTTTTTTTTAAGAAATAACTTATTTTATACCATATCACTTTACCACGTGTGTATCACGTGATATCACGTCACCTATCATATATGTAACAGATAATGCCACATCACTTGCTATCTTATGCCACATCATAAGCCACGTGTTTGACAAATGATGCCATATCATCCCACCATTCATGCCATGTCACATGCCACATGTGCATCTCCTTTAACCACCTTATCTACTATGCCACCATCTCGTGCCACATCACTTGTCATGTGTATGCCTCCTCAAGCCATCTCATGCACCACATCACCACCACACACACATGTCACCTACCACCTATGTGCCTCCTCAAGTCACCTCATGCACCATGTCACATATTTGTTGCAAAATATGAACAAATTAAGATTTGAATTCTTGACCTTTTCCACCATCAAGCCTTAAGCCTCCCTTCTTTGCCAATTGAATTGAAATGCATCTACAATTATCATATGCGAAATCAAATATATGTTATGTAATTGCATATACATATATCAAATAATATATTATTAAAAAGACACACACACACACACACACACACACATATATATATATTATTTTCAATTATTAATATGAAAAATGATTTATTTGAATATTTAAATTATAATTTTAATAAAATATTATTTTTTACCTGTAAATATTATTTTTATTAGGAAAATAAACTTAAAATAAACAATTTTTAAATATTAAATAATATTCTTATATACATTGTAACCAATTTTAAAATTTTATTTTATTTTTAAATGCAAATTATTAAGTATATAATTTACTTATAAATATGTATTATATTATTTTATGTTAAATATATTTTACTTTTTTTCTTCTCCATGATTTTCTCAAAAATTGATAAACTAAATGATTAAATTTTTATCTTATCTCAAAATAGCTAAATGTTTCCCCCTCTTTTATTAAAAATATATTTCATTGATAATTTTTCAATATCTTAAAAGATTATTTTAATAACAAATTAATTTTAACCACTTAAATTTTGTTAATGGTCATTTTGAATAATTTTGAAAATGAATACTAATAAGTTTTACAATATATAATAATTATAAGAATTTCATATATGATCAATCTAGTTAACATTTAATTATCCTTAACCTCATAGCAAGGTGAATTGAGTAGTTATTCATATTAGTCTTAGTAATAATTAGTTATGAAAATGTTATTAGTAACTTCTTTTTTTTTTATAACAATGGAAATCTAAATATATTAGGAGGAATTACATGAAATCCTTGTCTAAAAGCCATTAGAGCTTAGTAGAAGAAGTAGACACCATATGTGGATCAAGTTAAGTATCAAGTGCACAATGTACTAAGTAGTCTACAATACATTTACATCTCATGACATTTGTACAATTTTAATATCCCAATGTGATTTATGATTTATTTTTGTATGTAAGTAATAATTTATATATAACTTTACCTAATTATAATTGAAAGCAATAACCCATCAAAATTTTAATTTATCATATTAAAATACTAGCTTAATAATATAATTCTTAAAAAAATGAGTTATATATGTCTAAAAAAAGATTATGAAAAATACAAAATTAGAAATAATTTAATAATTAAATTTAGCACATCTTGACTATTATTTTTTTGGTTTCACGATCCTCTATATCATTTATTTTTTAATTCTATATATAAAATAAGAAATTTAATTTCATAAATATATTTTGAATGATTTTATTTAATTTCAAATTTTTAAGAAAATTCATAAAAATTATTTTAAAAATTTAAGTTATAATTTTACAAATTATTTCACATAATTTTAAATTATATTTAATTTCTTAAAAATAAAAGTGAATTATATAAATTATTTTTTTATAAAAATACTTTTGATGGCGATAAATGTCACTGCTAAAATTGAATTATATAAATTATTTTTAATTTTTAAATTATTTTTTGCAAAAATACTTTTGGAAAGTAAATTATATAAATTATATTTTATAAAAATATTTTCGGTGGCAATAAATGTTGTTGTCAAAAGTAAGCTTTTAGTGGTGATATATCAAGATTGCCACCAAAAGTTTAAAAAAAGTTTATTTTTTGTGGCGACTTTTGATAATGACAATTTATTACTTTATGACAACTTTAATTTATCACTGCCTACTTAAAGTTGTGACTAAAAGTTACTATTAAAAGTTATTATTATTTTTTTATAGTGATATAAAATGAGGATTAATTCAAATCTTGAATTTACTATACAAACGCTGGATTAATTTGATTAGGTGAAGGTTTCTTCATTTTCATGCTTCCGATTTTTTCCCTCACTTGTGTCACCACGCTCACCAATCCCTTAGAGGGTCAATCAGTTCCACAACCCTTTCACTCAATGAACGGTCAATCAGTTCAGTGACGCTAAAAGGCCCCAAAAATAAACTGGCAACAAACGGCTACGATCTGCCCCTCAATGAACGGTCGCAATTCTTCCTTCTCAAATGAAAACAGTGCGTTTAGGTGATGGGAATCAATTCTACTTGAGTTTCTTCAAAAAATTTCTTTTATCTTTTTTACATATTTCGTTTACTCTTTCACTTTTTTGCTGGTCACTTTTAATCTACTCTCATAATTAATACACCATGTTGTTTTTCTAGAACCCATAAGTTTCTACTTTTTTCCCCCTAAAAATATAATTTCCCTTAAAAAATCATTAGTCTCAGAAAATAAAGGAAAAGAACACTTGAATGAAGTCAAAAGCAACAAAAATTTAAACATTAATATAAAGAAAAGCGGATACTCTTTTTTATTAATTTCTCTCTTATAGTTTGAATTGTAAAAGATCAAAAAAGGGAGAAAGGGATGTCTTTTTCAACACTTCAATTTTTTTTAAAAGTAACTGAGAATATATTCTGATTGTTTCTTTTTAAACTCTAATAGGAGCAGTTATAAATGCCTGAATTTTACGAGTTTTGAGCTAAATTAAACATGGTCTATATTTTGAATTTGGTTAAATTTGGCAGGATTTATTTTTGGTGCTTAACTTGCTTTTGATGGAATCTTCGTTTTATTTTCCTCTTCTTCAATTGCTTTGATATTCATTAAAGGAGGTTTGCATCATCTAACAATTTATATCTGGAAAAAAGAGGTCAGTACATATTATCACATGTTTTTCTTCATTTTGCTTTAATATATGTTGTCAATTTGTTTATTGCTAGAATATACAGGTTATTTTTTTGTAAAAAAATTAAAATTGTTTAAAAGACTAAAAAAAATTGTTTGAATTTTTTTTTTATGAAGTTTCTATTCCATGCTAAAGTTTTTGTACAGTTTTGTTCAACATGATTTCATTATAATGCTGATCATTTAATTAATCAACCCAAATCTCATATATATATATATATATATGATATTTTTTAACTAGTTTCTTCTTTAACATTAAAGTTTACATGCAGTATGAAGGTTCTGTATTCTTAGTTTATTTGGTGGTGTTTTCTTTTACTATTCTCTTTAGTCTTCATCTCAGTTCAAATCTATAAAAATTTGGTAAGAATGCATTCTTTTTTATTTTCTAATATATTCTCAATTATAACGTTCTAACTTTTTGATGGTGACTTGTATTATATATAATTTAAATGTATATAAAGACTAAATAATTGAAAATGTTGTAGAAGATATATATGATAAATAGTGAAATGCATGTTCCATGGGATCCATAAAGGGGAAAAATTTTCTGTGAAAATCTTGGTTAATTTAATCTATCATTCTAATGGTTCTTGAAGTCACTCATGCAAGGTCACTTTAACTATATATATATATATATATATATTTCTGTAATTTCTCTCTATAAGCTAAAGTTTTTCATAGATGCACTTTTTATAACATATTTTATAATGCTAATAATTTCATTAATCAATCTAAATTTCATATTTATTTGTATCTGCACTAATTTCTATTTTGATATTAAAGTTTCAACGAGATTCTGCATGCTTTGTTGTGTTCATCTGAAGTTTTGGTAAGGATCAATGCATAATGTTTTTTTGCCTTGGTATTTACAATTGTGCCTTTCAACATTTTTATGCTGTCTTATATACATTCTAGTCGAAAAAATTGGAATTATAAATAATTGAAATGGAAAATTTTATGAAAATGGGGGAAGTGGAATGCATGATCAAGATGATCTCAAGAAATTATTAAGTGACGCTGTAGCTTGACAAAAAAGAAAACAAATCACAAAAGGTACAAGGGTGGAAGAAGACTAGAACAGTGAGGAGCATGGACTTCATTAGAAGGCTAGCTTAGGAATAAAGGGGCTGAAGTGTGTGATTTACGGACGTGGAGATAATTGTTTCATTAAAGAGTCAATAGGGCGTGTTTGAGACTGACATGTAATTGCCTGTTGGAGAATATATGAAAACAAATATGTTCAAGATTGAGAGATACTTAGGATTTGTTTGTTTTTTATTTTTAAAAACTTTTTTTTATTTTTAAAAACAAAACATTAAAAATTTGTTTGGATAAATTTTTTTCATTTAGTTGTTTTCGAAACTGTTTTTATTTTTTATTTTTAAAAATAAAAAAATAATACACTATATTTGATTATTAAAATTATAGTTACCTTGACTAATTTTTATTATTAATCACACCATTAATTGCTTATAATCATCATTATCAGTCCATTTTTTAATTTTAAATTTTTTTTTTCAATTGGTATAAATGAATATTCATTTGATTTTGTTTTAAAAATAATTTTAAAAATTTTATTACAAAATAGTTTTTAAAAACAAAAAATGATAACAAAAACCAAATAGGCCTTAATTCTTTGAAACCTTGTTCTTAGGTCAATAATGTAAGTTTCTATTGGTAGCCTCGGCACGAGAGACTTTGGTGCTCGCAAAGAGAACTATTTGAGAAGGGAAAATTCTGTGTTTATTATAAATGAATTACTTTGATTTTTTGATAATTGTTTGTATCTCATCAACAATGAAACAAAATATGTTTGATAGATGTAAAAATCACTTCTTCTTTTTTTACTAATTATCCATAGTAAAATCTTTAAAATTAGGAAAGTATATACATATACATATACACACCCTGTTCTTGGACATAAAGCCCTCTTGGACTTGGTCCAAACATTTTTCAAGGAGAGAGAAAATCTTATGAAAGGTTTGAGTTGGCAAATCAAGGGATGAACAATCAGAGAATTATAGGCTAGAGTAGCGGAAGGATTCAAGATTATTCTAAATGATCTTGAGGTGAGTGATAGTGAATATATGGTGGATGGTATAATCTAATATCAGGAAAAGTAGCTGACACTATTAGAGAATATAACTTTAAAATTCCCATCATTTATTGCGTATATATGTATTAATGAAAAATAATGTTAGGAAAAGTACATTTAAGGAAAGCGTCTTTTAGAATTACATGACTTTTAGTGCTCTGTGTGCTGTGTGAAATGTATGCATGCCTGCTTGGTTCTTCTACTTAATTAGAATAATTTGAGGTTTAGAAGTGTGTGGTTTATGTATATGGAAATATGTGTTTCATCAAATAGTTAAGAATGTCAAGACATTAGTATAAATTGGGAGTGAGTGCATGTGTCTAAGATATTCAAAGAGGGATAAAGAGTGGATTGTTCAAAAAGTTAATTGTATGTATAAATATATTATGTTGTGATGTATCCTTCTTCCAACGAGAGGTTTTGGGTCCTCCGCACTTTCTTTATTCTAACATATAGTAAAGCAATGACACTAACCTATATATTAACAACTAAAATCCTAACAATATGATAGCCATCGTAGACCTACTAAAATTAGCTTTTATCCATGTTAGATGGAAGGCTTCCTGCTTGACCTTGCAAAGAATGAAGTCCAAAGTTTGGTGGATCTAGTGAAAAATGAAGCTCAATATTCATGTTGTTTCAACAATCATGTTGAAAATTTTAATCATAAAAAGGAAATCCTATACGCAAAACACCAAGATGTGAAGAAAAAGTTTCAAAGAGGCAAAGGTGTTTTTAGTTTCAAGTTTGAAGCCCAACAATGGGCACGTGAAGCAAATGGTATTATTATTACAGACGCTACAATAAAGAAGAAATTCTTTTTTGGCTGGTGCCCCAATTGTTGGTGGCAATATCGAAGAGGTAAGGAGTTAGGAGAGAAGACTAAACAGATTGAAAAATTATTGGAAAGATGTAACTCCAATATAGTAGCTGGTCGGGTAAATATATCAAACATAAAATACCTTTCTTCAAAAGATTTCATTCATTTTGCGAGTAGAGTCAAAGTTCCAAGATCTAATGAAGGCATTACAAGATAATAATTGCAATAGGATTGGATTGCACGGGATGGGCGGAGCAGGCAAGACTTCAATGGCAAAAGAAGTGGCTTGTAAACTGAAAGACTCTGAATTAATTGACAAAGTCATCTTTCTTGTTGTGTCCAAGCCTCTTGATTTCAAAAAAATTCTAGGTGAACTTGCAAAAGCTTTAGATGTGGATTTAGAGAAAGTGAATGAAGAAGAACTCTCACATACAATATGTGCTAGAATCACTCATATGGAAGAAAAGCTACTAATAATACTAGATGTGTGGGAAGAGTTTGATTTGACAAAAAACTTGGGGATTCCATCTGACCATCAACATAAGAGCTGTAATATTTTGATAACCACACGTAATTTGAGAGTTTGTACAGAATTGAGATGCCAAACGATTGAACTACAGACGTTGAACGATGAAGAGGCACTAGGTCTTTTTAAAGCACATGCTAGTATTAATAAATCCACTCGTGGTTTGAAGGGTATGCCAGAAAAAATTGTGAAGCATTGTGGAGGAGTACCGGTTGCAATTGTAGCAATAGCAAGAGCATTAAAAAATCAGCCTACATCAGTTTGGAAGGATGCTTTGAAAACATTGGAAGATCATGGTGTTGATCAAAATTTGGAAGAGGCCTATAAATGTTTGAAGTTAAGCTATGATAACTTGAAACATGAAAAGGCCAAAGAACTCCTTATGATATCATCTTTGTTCCCAGAAGATTATGAAATTCCAATACAACTTTTAATCAAAATTGGTATAGGATTGGGCTCTTGTGGGGAAAATGATGAATACCACTTCAAAAGAAATGAAGTGTGTGCAGCAATAGCGGAACTCATTTATTCTTCTTTATTGTTGAATGGTGAGGAAGAATGCGTAAAGATGCATGATTTAGTTCGTGAAGTGACATTGTGGATAGGAGATAATGATATTAAATCTATTGTGGATTTGAAAATTGCTATAAAAAAGAGCTTGAGATATTTTCTTTGGAAGAATGATGATTTTCCTGTTGAATTTGATGGAGAGAAATTAGAGGTTTTATTAATCTTTCTAGATGGTTCAAAGGATTTAGAAGTCTCAAAAAATGCATTCTTGAAAGAGATGACAAAGCTCAAAGTTTTGATTTTATACTGTAGTTTTTACAAAAGAATTCAAGCTCTATCATTAACAAATTCACTTCAGTCTTTAAAAGATATTCGAACACTCATCCTAAAAAATTTGAAGTTAGGAGACATCTCTATCTTGGAAAACTTGTTGAGTCTTTAGATTCTTTGGTTTGATGATTGTTCAATCATTGAATTACCAATAGAATTTTTGAAAATGGAGAAGTTGAGATCATTGGATGTAGAAGGATGTAAAATTAAGAAGAATAATCCATTCAAAGTGCTTGAACGTTGTTCATAACTTGAAGAGTTAACTTTTGTTGGCAATAAGTTTGATATGAAAGGAAAAGATGTAGTTTCTCAAAATGAATCTCTTCTTACATTACATAGATATTGTATATCTTCTGCCTATCTTTCATATTATTTTGAAAAGCATGGTTCCATGTCAAGATGCTATTTGTTCATGATATATGTAAAATTTCAAGTAATGGTGCAATTTAAAAAAATGCCTTTAAAGAAACTAATATAAAAATAATAATTTTTAAATCCAATTCAGTTGGACTTTATTAGAACAAATAACAAGCATAGATACACAATCTACGAAGGTAAATAATCAATCAAGTATGGACACACAATCCACAAGGATAAGTAACCAGTCAAGCACGACTAAAAGCCATAAAACAAGTATGGCAGGAGTCACGAACCAAGCGCAGGCACAAGGCCCACGAAAACAAGCGTGAGTACACTACTCACGAGTCACCAACCCTCTAATCCATATGTGTTGGTTAGCACCTCCTACAAGCACCCTATTAGCTAGATTTACCATGGCGTATCAAAGGCTAACGGAACTGCCGTTAGCAACTAGCATTTTAAACTCAATTTCCCTAATAAAAATCAAGCATGCATAAGGCAAGAAAGCAACTTTAAAATTTTCATGTTCAATCACGCTGTTCAATGATTATTTCCCATTGCTCCACTTCACTTTCATATCAAACATGAAATTAAATAATCAAATTGCATTAACACAAATTATTGGTAAAATCAAGATATACTCATAAATAAAACAATTATTGTAAGAATTTTAATTTAAAAAAAAGATATTGACACAATTTATAAGAAAATAATATTAAAATTTAAATAAAGAAATTTTCATAAATACATTACTAGAAATTTATTTCAAACGCTAGCCACTCGCCTAAGAATTTTTCAAGAATATTAAAACTTGTTTCTCTTAACTTTTTTTTTTTACTTTAATTTTAGTGATGCCTTCAATTTTCTGACAAGTAAATCATAATTTTAAAATAATTTATTAAGAAATTTTTTAAGTATTTAGTGGGCATTTAAATTCAATCCAAACAAATTATATGATTTTCAACATTTAATTTTTTCATCAATTTTTGACTCAACATTCATAAAATAGCATCTAATATTATTCAAAATAACACCTAATTTTTTAATTCAAATATTTTCACAAACATCTTGAAGGCATCCAAATTCAACTCCCAACCATCATCCAACTATTTAATCAACTTCTAATATGAACTTAATCATTTAACATTACCCCATTGCCAACTTAAAAATATTGCACAACAACAATTAAAGTATAATTCAATTCCTCAAAATTATGACAGCAACTTTGATGGGTAAAAGCAGAATTTTCAACCGTAGAAGAGAAGAAGTTCCGCCTACACTTATAATTACACGGCCAACTTCAGCTGCGGAGGAAGGAAAAACGAAGGTTAAACACATACATGAAGCCGACAGTTGAGGAGAAAGAATGGATGGCAACCAAACACACACATATTACTGTCGGCTACTAAACAGAAAAGCGAACAAAGAACAGCGAATAAAGAAGGAGAATCCAACGACTTCAACTCTCTCAGCTGTGAATTTTTATTTTTAGTGAAGCAAGAAGACGGAACACACACACCCACGCAAATCTGGAAGGAGCAGAGCAATAACACAAACCTGGAGAGAGCGGAGAACGGTGACAGAAAAACCAGCGTCTTCACCACTACCAGAAGCCCATCACGACAGCAAGGAAGAATAGCCGTCGATGGACAGACGAGCTGTAAAGCCACTCAGAAAAGTGAGTAATTGGCAGTGCGAAACAGGGGATAGGAAGAATTCGGGAGCTGGACCTTTAACAATGGTGGAAGGTGTTCTAACACACACTCACACCATCGACGGCAACAGGAATGACACCGGAATAATGAAGGGGAAGGGAGCGATCTCTCTCGGCTCTGGAACTTTCAAAAGGGCCGAAGGAGGGGAAGGAAAAATTGAGGCGGTGCGTGCGTTTGACGAGGGAAGGAAAGAACAAGAATCTGAGCACTAAAAATTAGGAAATTGAAAAAATTACAATAGAGGATACAATATTTTTATCTAATTACATAAAAGACATGGGTACTTTAGAAATTTTCCCATAATTTTAAACTAAAAAAAATTAATCTATTATTTAAAAGAATTCAAACTTTGAATCTTCTGATAAGCTATTAGCATAAGTTCTACTTATCCACCACTCTTCAATTTCTATAAAAATAATTTAAATAAACTATAAATTGAGAATTTTTTTTTTATTTAAGGTCATTACACTTTTTCACCAGGAACACTTGATATCCTAAACTTTTTGTGAGATCAATATTACCCTAAAACTTTTCAAAATGTTGCAATATTGTCCTGCCGTTAGAGTTGACTGTTTGTTGACTGTTTTGTCTAATTACACTTGCCACGTGGCATTTTTTAAAAATTAAAAAAATGATAAAGGTGTAAATTTACCTTAAAACTTTTCCTTTGGTGGTGCCTAATATCCTTAACTTTTTTTTTGAAGCAATGTTGCCCTACTGTCAGAGTTGACCATTTTGTTTGATTCACTTGCCATGTAGCATTTTTTAAAACTAAAAGAAAAAAACAATGCTTCGTCTTCATCAGCTTCTTCTTCATTCACAACACTAAAAATGCAAAATAACTTAGAACACTAAGATGAAAAATCAAACTCAAATTTTCAATGTAAAAAACAATCAAGCCCAAATTTTTAACATAAAAAAAATTAAAGACAGGGGGTAGAAAGGAGGAAAATAAAGAACATAACTCAAGAACCTAACAATTCAAGAACAGCTCAAAATATCAAAAAAAAAAAGAACAAAAAATTAACAATTCAAATTGACCAACACCAAGTAGGGAGAAGTAACAACTTAGTAAGCGATAGCTATAGGACTTCTCATTTAGCTCTTGTCATGCAAATGCCAATGGTGGAGGAGGGAGGAATGAAGAGAAGAAGAATGGTTGACTATGAAGGAGGAAGAGTGATGTGCAATTGAGATACAAGGAGAGAGGGGATGACATTTTTTTTTAAATGCCACGTGGCTACCACGTGGCAAGTAAAGTCAAATAAAATGGTCAACTCCGACAGCAGGGTAACATTATATCGTTTTAGAGAGTTTTAGGGCAACATTGCTCCCAAAAAAAGTTGAGGATGCTAGGCACGCCCAGAAGAAAAGTTAAAGTGTAAATTTACACTTTTATCATTTTTAAATTAAAAAAAAATGCTATATAGCAAGTTTAGTTAGACAAAATGGTCAACTTTGGTGACAGGATAACATTACACCATTTTGGAGAGTTCCAAGGCAACATTGCTCCCACAAAAAGTTTAGGATACCAGGCGCCTCTAAAGGAAAAGTTTCGGGATAAATTTGGACCTTTATCTTAATTTATATATTGCAGTATTATAAGGATCCTTACATTGAAGAATTTGGGCATGCACAAATAAATGAGATAATTGAAGAGTGGTGCCAGTATATATTTCTAGTGTGATCATTGCATAAAGACAAAAATCAAAGGAGTTAGCAGAAGTAGAATTAGTGTTTATATTTTTACTAATTTTCATTAATTACTTAATATCAGTTGATAAATTACTTTCCTTTAAAAAAATTCTATACATTGATTACTTGATAAATTAAAATAAGAGATTAGTTTTTGTTTCATTTTGCATTAATTATAATTCAATTTCAATTGATATTCATGTATAAAAATGTTGGGATTGTTGTTTGGTTATTAATTGTGTAGTTGTTACAGGGAGGCTACTATAAAAAACAAACCTCAATACTTTAAAAAAACTATAAAATAGATGACGGGTAAATAAGTTGCTCGTCATTTATAACTACAATAAATGATGGATAAATATTTAACTATCATTTATTCTATGGTAATTCTTCCTTAACCAAACAATAAATGATAGGAAAAAATTTACTTGTCATTTATTGTGACTATAAATAATGGGTAAATAATTACCCATCATTTATTCTGACAAAAGGCACAAAAAATATATTTTAAATGACAAGTTATTTAACCATCATTTATATAAATAAATAAATAATAGGTCAATAATTGTCATTTATTTGGGAAGGCTTTAAATAACAGTTCATTTATAAGTAAAAATAATCGTTATTTTGTTGTTTTTTTTATAGTAGTGATAGTTCAACGTTCAAAATGTCATTTAATCCTTAATTTAATTTTAGACTGCTTTTTAATTTAAAGTAAGCAAACCACTTACATTCTTCAGCTACAAAGATTCATAAATGAGGTATGGCTTTTGCAAATAAGCTCATCCGTGCAGTTTTTGACTGAAAATGTAATTTTCTTCAACGTGTCTCTTGAGTTGAAAAAAACAAGGGTTAAAAAAAGCATAACTGCTCCATTCCATTATTTCAAATTTAGTTTCATTTGTTCACCATTTGTCTCACAAGTGACAAAGTGCTTTGGCTATTCAGGCAATTTTTTCCCATTCAATGAATCACGTGCAACACATAGCTCATATGTCTAGTTACTAAATCTTCAGCTTTTTTTTTCCCCGTCAAAATTTCGTTGTAAAAGAAGGGTGGAATAGACTAAATGGTAATTACAGGAAAATTTTGGGAAAATTACATGTTGACCGCTGTTGAAATTATTTCTTGATTGAATATATATATATATATATATAATTATAATTATATACGTTCACTCAAACAGAATATATACTCTCTAAAAATTTTCTTAGGAATTTTTTGATAAAAATTTCTCAGGAAATTTTAATTTACATATAGAATAGTTATAAAATTAATTAATGATTAAAAAAGCCTCATATTTTTTAACAGAGGAGTAGCATGCATTATGGCTTGGAATTAAAATATTATGCTAATTAATCATAAAAATAATATGCACTGATTTCCCTAAAATATCCCTCCTTTTAATTATTTATGTCTAGAACTACCTTGTTGATTGCACGCATCATCAAGGATGGTTTGGAAGAAAGTATATGAAAAATAAAGAAGATTGATATCTTATATTTGTTAACTAATTATTACATTTAGAACTTGAGAAATAAGCTGGGACCACTATAGTGAGTCTAACTTATTCAACAACAAATGAGATTTTTTTGGGGATAAATAATATTGTAAAGATGTGACTGGTTTTTTTTTTATAAAATCATAACAAAATTAATTGCTGTATAATATGTAATAGAAAAATAATTAAACATATTGTACAAAAAAAATATTGTTATAAAAAGTAAGATAATTATTTTACAATCATAACAATCTACTCTCTCTGGTCCAAATTATAAGACATTTTTTCCCAATTCATCTTAATTCAAAATATAAGACACTTAGTAGGTTTTAAATTTTTTTTCTATTTTACCCTTATATTTATTAACTTGGTTTATTGTATAATCTGATTGGTATTTATTACATTTTTCTCACTCTTTATGATAGCTAAAATTTTATTGGTCTACAAGGTAGATCACTCTTTTTTATGTTATAGTACTTCATTAAAAAAATATTATTTTTTCATTTAATTTATTATTGACTGTTGGAAAAAAAAGGTAAAAAGGAAAACTTATAATATTTATAATTGAAAATAAAGATATAATTGAATTTTATTAGTATTTGAATTGTAATTAAAAATTTCTTGTATTTTGAATTGAAGGGAGCAAATGAATGTTAGAATGTTTGGGCGTTGATATATTTCCACTAACAATGACATTTAATATGCGCCCACCTTTGCTCATCGTCATCGATAATGTTGTTGACAATGGGGACGCCGTGAAATGCCATGACGCTTTTTCCCAACAATCATTGTTCCTTTGCAACTTTTGAACATCCTCAATGACTATCGCTCTCTGATATGCCTCTTTTAGTTGCCGGAGGGCGTGCGTGCGGGTCACTGATTTTTTTTTTTTTGGCAACCATCTGTCCAGTTTGTGGCCGTTTCTTTATATCACATCCTCGTGCGCATCATTCTTGATGTTGTAACCATATTAAATAGGGAAATTTACATACAGATCTTATAGAACAAACTAATTTATAAATAAATATCGTGAAATGTGAAAACTAAAGTCAAGTCTCTTAAAACTTGAGTATAATTTAAAATTAGACTATAAAAACAATAATACTCCCATAAATATACATTAACATTAATTAAATAATTAATTTATAACTATTTTATTAGTAATTTATAATTATAATTTTAACTTTTTACAATACAACTGTACCTTTACATATTCAAGGTTCGATGGAGATTGAAGCTCTGCTCATCAAGGATCGCAGATGCTCCGTCCAAGACAACGATCACTTCATTGATATGATGGAGAAGTACTTCGAAAGCCCTCAGGAGTTCAAGCACTGTCAGGTAAGGATAGCCCAAATGAGTGGGTGGGTAAGTTTGGTTGCCTAGAAAGTTTTGTTCTTGTGAAGTTTTTTGTTTTAGCATTGATTGGGTTGCCCAGAAAGTTTGATTCTGATCCCACCGTTCATCAATGATTTTCGTGACCAAGAGCTGCAAAAGGTGACAAGGTTTTTTCAAGCATCTAATTATTATGATGATATGATTGAGGACTGCTATGGAATACTACCTTGCCGAGGAAGAATGTGCTCTGGAGTACTGAAAAAAAAAAATCAAATTCTTTTGTTTGTGTTTTTAGAATTCTTGCTTATGCTCCATTGAAGCCAAAAAAGTAAAAAATAGAGAGCTTAATGTTGAAGAGTTGAACAGCAAGATGTTCAATGTGGAAATGAAAGTAGGGATCGATTCTGTATTACTAAATTCTATATGTTCATATGAACACCCATGTCTTACCGGAATATATGTTTCTTAATTCCTCAAGGCGTCCAAAGAGGAAGATAGAGAGGGAAAAGTGATGAAGAAGAGAGAGGAAAGAAAATGAGAAAGGTAATTGGGCAATTTCATCAATGAATTTAATTGCAAATGAGATCTTTGAGCCTATGGAGTTATATCAGAATTATTTGGGCTTTATTTGCAAATAATATTATGGACTTGACAAATAATGCAGGGGCCAGGTCCGGATTGACACAATTATTGTATACATGATGGATTTAATACATCATGGACGTAAAAAAAAAAATATAAAGTAATCGTCATTCAAGAAGAATATTTTGGTCATTTTGTTTCAACATCTTATTACATTTTAGTCTCAAAAATCCTGCTGTGTATTTTCAAAATTTATTGGATATGATTCGAAAACAACTAACTATTGTGGTCTTTTGATGAAATAGTTGGTCCTTGGGCAAGCTATATCCCGGGTGTAAGAGTTCCCTTGAACCGAAGTCATAAGTGCTGAAAATAATTGAAGGCGGTGTCATGTTACAAGGAGAACGGCGGATAGGGGAAAGAGAAACAATAATTAAGAAAATAAAAGGAGGGGAATAGAGATTGAGGGGAACAATACAATGGAGATGTAGGGATATAATGTTTTGAATAATTATAATATGATATTTTCAACACCACTGGACCGTAGCTATATTATTTGTGGAGAAGAGCTTTTTGTCTTCGTTGCATGGAAGTATTGGACGCTCCTTCAATATTTGTACACACACATACAGGGAGAGATCCGTTTGATGATTATGTGTGCGTAGCTGTATGTAAATCTATATGTATAGTAGAGCAGAAGAATATATATGACTTGGAGTGGGAGTATCATCATCATGTAGGGCACGTCCTTTTTTAGGGATAAAGTAAGAGACACATGCGTCGAGTGGAGGATTGGCCCACACCAGTTCTTGTAGCTGTATGTTTAATCTCTAAACCTCCCTCACTTCATCGGTTCTACCTTTCATATGTATACCGACGGTTAAACAGGTAGTAGCTGTATGTTTAATCATGCATGAAAATATTGCCCCTCATAAATAGTTTGTAATAACCCATATTATAATTATAAAGCTATATCAAATGATAAGATAAATTTATTGTATTTTTATTAGTTGTTGGAGGAAGAATAACAACATGCGTTGCATTGATGGCTTAGTGAAATTTCTATTGGCACTTGTTATTTAAGTCTTGTGTTCAAGTTCTCACTGTGCACGAAAAGGAAGATTTTTACTTTTGCCTCTTGCACGAAGTTACAATTTTACCCCTGAACAAAAAATATATATATGAGAGTGGCAGAGGTTAAGTTGGGCAACTTTTCATTCTTTCTTCTCCATCTTCATTCTTCGAAGATTCCAGATCTAGAGAAAGAGCTCAGTCTTCAATTCAACCTTCTTCCTCCTCTTCATTCTTCCGCCGCTGGCAACCATGGGGTGTTGTTCGTCCGCTGCTGTGGTGGTTCCTTGAGGTCACGATTTTATTCTCCCTTCCTCGTTTTGGTTCAGTCGAACAAGAGGGGGAGATTGACCGAGAGAGCACACTGACCAGCAGCACCCTCGTTCACTTATCCAAGCTTCCTTCGTAGTTCAGGCTGTCGCAAGTGAGAATTGGGTAATGTTCCATCATTGCTCTGTCATTTTTTCTTATCTGATGTCCATTCATCCTCCCCTGCTTCTCTGTTGATGTGCTGCTGTGGGGGTCATTGTTGTCGGTCTTCTCCTCCGTCTTCCCTTCTTCGCACGTCGCCTGTAACATTCAATTTCTTCTTCCTGATTCAAGCAGCAGCATCTCCTTCTTCCAACTCCCACCATTGTCGATCTGAGCTTCAAACCTTCTTTTTCTTCTTCACTGCTTGTGTAGTTGCCGCTTCAAGGGAGAAACTTCGAATTCATTTTCTTTTATAGGTGGCTTCGTGCATGTGTGAGCGCTGTAATGGTTGAGACTGAAATTCTCTTGTCTTGCATTGCTGATTTGGGGGCTTTTTTTTATTTTTTTTATTTCCTCCTTATTTGTGACTATTATGCTGATGGGAGATAATTTGGGTGAAATTCAAGTAAGCCAGAATGAAGTTTTGCAATCCTTAAGTAGGTGTTTATGATTTAAATTTTATGGGGCTGTTAAAATAAATAAATAAATAAAACAAATAATAATAAAATGTGTTTAGTTGTTTAGAAGCATAGTCATGCAAATATTGATATTGGAGAATTTTGGAAATTAAAAACTTGAATAAGTAGAAGCTTGGTCATAGTTTAAGGTTTATTGCCTACAAAGTTTTCAACAAAATGACTAAGAGGGATTCTTGTTATATAATGACATTATATATATGATGATAATATTGTTGATTGATTAAATAAACTATCATTAGAAGACAATTATTTTTATGAAATTTGGGAGGCTGGTTGATTCAAATATCTATTTTGTAAAATTTGTGGGGGTTAGAATCAAGGAGGAAAAATGTTTGATTTGAGCTTAAGAATTAATGTATGAAAGATGTTTGACAAAAATGTCTATTAGAAGAAGTTTTTATCTAATTAAGTAATTGATGAATTCCATCAATTCTTATGAGGATGCATTTGGTATGGGTTAGTTAAGTCAACTTAGCCTTGTAGAGGATTTTGATTATGTGGTTATTGGGTGGATAATTGCGTTTTGGAAATTGCATGGTTGATGATTTATAAATTATAGTGTTGATTTATGACTCATTTTGGAGTGCATATAAGGTGTTTGATAAAGTGGGTTATAGAAGTATTTTTTAAATTTATAGAGTTGGGTGTGCACGCATGTAATGTATATATCTTGATTAAAATTTAGTTACTTGTGCTTGAGGTGAGTTGGAAAGACAAGTATAATATAGACAAAGCTTTGGACGCGCGCGCACGCAAGTATTGTAAGGATTGAAGGACTTAGGTATATATTGGATTGATTTGGGAACTTAGTGACTATAGTGTTGTTATGGGAAGGGAGTTTATTAAACTTGGATAACAGTCACTAAAATTTTATTATTGAATAGGGGATTTGAAGAAAAAATCTCGATTAAGTTAGTAAAGAAGGATTGAAGCTTTAAAGAGTAAGTTTTGCGTTTGGGAATATTGCAGGTAAGTGGATAACGTCCCAATTAATTTATACATTTGCAAATTTTCTTTTATCAAATATTATTTTCAACAATTTATAGTTATCACTGTATGTTTTTCTAGCATTGATTATTGTTGTTAATTAAATTTCTTTATCTCTTGAAGTTCTCATGATATATATAATACTTATAAGATGGAAAAAATGCTTTTATAAATTTTAGTACTCTTTTATTTAATAAAGACAATCATGGAAATTGGTGAAGAAGTGTATGTTATTTGTGAATTTTTATATTTAAAAGGATTGATGTTTTAAACAGTTCATGCGAGTTTGATATTGAAAAGAAAAAATTTTATTTTGAAAGTGATAATTTTCTCCTATATTTGAAAAGGAATTTCAAGGAGACTTTATACAAAACATTGATTGTTAATGGCAGTTCTGTTAGCTCTTGACGCGCCATGGTCAATGATTAGTTAGTTTGATTTTCATGAGCTCTGTTCTCAAGTTTGTTATTCATGGGCCTTGTACTCACATTTGTTTTTGTGGCTTCGAGCTGTGTTTGTTAGCATTATCCTCATGAATTGTGTGCCCACATTTGTTTCATGGCTTTGACCACGTTTGGTTAGTTACTCTTATAGATTGTGTGTCCACATTTGTTTTTGTGGCATAAATCGCATTTGGTTATTTACCCTCATGAACTGTGTATTCACATTTGTAAATTATAATGATAAATCCCTTGAAAATATATGAAATTTTTATTAATTGGTGATTTCATACGTAATGGTTTTTAATTTAATAAATATTGTCATTTTTATTTATTATTTAATCATTTTAACTTGTCAAGATCAAATGATACAGCTACTTTGTCATTAAAGATTCAAATGTTCTTGTTATTGAAGTTATATAGAACTTTTATTTTTAGTTTACAAATTTATTTACATTGAATTACTTTTTCATTTAATTTATATAACTATTGTATTTTATTCATTTAATTTTACAAAAATATTATGGTTGGGAGTTATTTACTGAAAAAATATTTTTGTTGGTCTCAACTAGCTTGTACCTCCATCAGATCATTTAAGGGATTTTGCTACTGGATTAAAGTTGTAACGCCATTTTGGTTAATATCTGTTTTATGTAAAATTTTAATCTATATATTATACTTTTGTAAATAATGTTATAGGTGCTTCACATAGGCTATGATTAGGTTTTTTTAATTTGTAAATATGTTGTCTATTGGCTAGAAAGAGCTAAGCTCCTATAGGTTATAATATTTCTTTGAAAATTTGTATTATAATATTTTAGGAGATTCCTGTTATAGGGAAGATTCTGTCAAAATTTCTACAAAATATTAAGGTTTTTATTTAAATAAAAAGTATTAAAAAAATAGAAAATTTCTTGAATTAGGCTTAAGGGATGTGTGTTTAGATGCATGTCCGTGCCGGCCGCTCCCCTATTTTAGGGTGTGATATAGTTAATTAATTGCTTCAACAAGAAAGGCAAATGATTTCTTTTTTACAGATAAAGGTGCATTTTTGTCTCTAAAGTATTCTTCAAGAAGCACCCAACACTTTAAACTATTTGTTGAAATAATTTTACCCTTAAAATAATTAAAAAAAAGCATTTTTGCCTTTGGCATCAAATTTTTAACATTGACTATTAAAAATATTAACTGAAATTCCAACATTGACCATTAGGGAATTTAACAGAAAGGCCAAAAATGTTCCCTTTTAATTACTTTAAGGGCAAAATTATTTTAACTAATAGTTTAGAGTGTTGGGTACTCTTCGAAAAATATTTCAAGAGCAAAAATACACATTTACGCTTTTCTTATTATAGATATGGATGATATATAATAAGTTTATAGTGAGAATGCTAACTATTCACTTTAAAGTGAATCAGTAGTTCGCTGATGATATACAGTAACACTGCATTGAGATTATTGCAGTAAATCTTGGGGGCTTGAGTTGTGGAATATAATTTTGAGTTCACTTAATTGAGAGGCCACCAGAGCTATACTACCATATTCTAGTATTTGGCCTTTGCATGTTACTACAATAATATAGAAATTAGCAACGAAAAAAATCTCATTGCTATTGAAGAAAAAGTCTGCCGCAAACCTATTTTGTGACATAATATTGTTCAGTTACAAGTTAGGGTGTTGCAATTTTTTTTTTTGATAGAAAATTGTTTCTATTGAAAATTTTCATTGTATAGTCTTGAGACCCCTTGGAGTTTCATTCACACTCAGGACATTAAGTTAGGCTCTAGTAATATACAACCATCAAAGGTTGACTCATGACCATCCTTGTTCAATTTCAGTTGAATTCATTGACGTAGACTAGTAGGGCCTTTATTGACTGTAGTGAGTGGTCATATTTACTCACAAACAAGTACCCTGAGATTACATACTTTTATAATTATTCTCTACTTATTTTTTGCATTGTATTATATAAGTATATAATGATTTTATTATCAATGTTATTACAAGTATTTCCTTAAATATATACATACTAAACTATTATATCAACAGCGCCACCCATTTTTCATGATATTTGGAGAAAAAAATGAAGAATTTTTTAACCATTGCAATGACAATATGTAAAATCATTGTTAACTTTAGATAAAAAATAAAACTAATGGATAAATATGTCTTTTAGATTAAATATTCTTATGCATGTCGACAATTAAAATTTAAAATTGATGCATATCTATGTGTCTATATAGTTTGCTTTAATTTTTTATTGAGCTCTTATAGTTTTATTTGTTGGAATTATGTCCTTATACTTTTATCCAATAATAAAGCCCGTTAATCCTTCCCGTCATTGAGCCCGTTAAAATGGTTTAATGACTAAATGTGACAAGGGGGATGATGAGATGG
Source organism: Prosopis cineraria (assembly GCF_029017545.1). Lineage (NCBI taxonomy): Eukaryota > Viridiplantae > Streptophyta > Magnoliopsida > Fabales > Fabaceae > Prosopis > Prosopis cineraria. The sequence continues at coordinate 34,231,392 of NW_026555337.1, read as the reverse complement.
ACTAAAATTGTTGTCACATAGTATTAAATGGGTTTTCAGGGCTTGTTTGAAACTAACTTTGTTTTATTATTTTAAGAATTAGTGTCTTGTAGAACATGTTATGAAAACAAAAAAATAAAATAAAATAAAAATAGTTATTTTTTGTATCCTTCCTTATTCTCTAGAATAATAATCCCAGAACAATAGCTAAAAAAATATTTCCATTTTTCTATTCTTCAAAATAATATTTGGCTTTTTTGTTCTTCAAAATGCTTTCTAAAAATATATTACCAAACAATTTTTCTCTGAAGACAGAAAATTATCCAGAATAGGTTGCCAAACAAACTGTCATTTTCTTCAACTTTATTTTCATCCCTCATGCGACCCTAATTGCAGTTGCACTTTGCCTTCTTCATCTGTCTAGCCTTCTCTACTCCTAAGAACCTCTCCCTCCCATGGAGTTTGAACTCGAAAACCCCATTCACCACCACTATTGCATACTGCAACTCTAAAACTGGGCCCGTTTGGTTCTCTAATTTTGAGTATTTGGGCAAGGGCTTTCTTTAGACCCTCTTGTTGCAAGTCGCAATAGGTGTTCTTCCCAAATCCCATCGTTGATAGATTATGAAGATAGAGAGGGATGAGATTGAGATAAAAGTGATGAGGAGTGCTTTCAAAGGTTCGACGCAAGAATAGTGAGGCTTAGGAACGATTGAAGACGGATGAATGATGTTGGTGGTGCCAGGCAGGAATTGATGAATCATTGAGGAGGACACAAGTAAATCTAGGTTGGTCAAGGTGAGATCGATGAAGAAAGAGGTGACAGGCAATGGCAGTGGAATAGATCCACCTCATCATCGACTTGTCACATTTAGTCCAACTTGGTGATGAATCATCATCCGTTAACGGTGTTAACCTATTTTAAGGGGTTTAATGATGGGAAGGACAAACAGGGTTTAAGGGATAAAAGTATAATGACTTCATTCCAACAAACAAAATTATAGAGACCTAATTAAAAATTGAAGCAAAGTATAAAGACTCAAAGATATGTTTTCCCTGTTGAAAATTATTTAATACAGTGAAGTGCTATAGTCAACATTGTGAAACAAGCATGTGGTGCTTGCTATTTGAGGCTATGTATATAGGTATATATAGCCTTCTCATCTATGTCATAATTCAGGAATGCATTATTCACGTCAAGATAGTATATATTCCAATTTCAAGATAAAGCTCAGTAGATTAGAGTGCATTTTAAATTGAACCATACAAAAGGAGGGACTAACTAAGAGTATGTTGATAATCGTACAATCAGTATCCATATGATAAGCCTAATGAGCAATATAATGAGCACAATCATATGCCTCCATGGACATTTCAAAAGTAACAAGCTAATCTAGCATAACTAGGTTTCTAATCTCATTATGAGTTATTCAGTCCTCATAGAGGAATTTTATGAAGAAACATATTTGAAGATGTGTGTAATTAGGTTTAGAAATGGGGCAGTATATGAAAGTGAGAAATTAATGTCATTGGTTATTTCAAAGGTGATAGGCTTTAGCTAGTAAGGTAGTGGTAAATTTGCATTTGCAAGTAGTGTGAGGACCATTTCCATGATATATATGTGTTATAAGTCCTATAATGAAGAGTCTCACAAATTCAATGAAGTGGGGTTCTATAAGTTCAAGGGATACTATCCCACCCAACAAGCTAATAATCTTTTGGTATGGACTTTCTCTTTAAGGTGGAGGCACCAAGGATATTGACTCTTGAATGAGGTGACATTGTCATGAGTCTCACCTTAAAAAGTTTCACAAATGAAATGAGATTTATAAGTTCAAGGAGCTCTCCCACCTAATAAGAAAATCTTTTGATATTGACTGTCTTTTCAAACTTTTGCTCATAAATTGGTGTTTTATCATGAGGTGATGTCACAAAAAAGGCTTCACATGAAAGGTTTTGAGAGGCAGGAGGCTAAGTGAAGTACAGTGAAATAGAGTTTCCAAACGACTTTCGAATAGGGTGACATTGTTATGATTCATACACTGATGAGCCTCACAAGATAATTTATACCAATAGTTAAACAAATAGTAGCTTTTATTGTTTTTTTTTATTGGTTTTCAATCTAGCTTCCTTTATTAATTTTTGATTATATTAGATTATGTTCAAACCAATGTGACCATTCCCTTACCTCATCCCTTGAACTCATTTAGAAAGAGTTACACGAACAAAATTAGTTGTTTATAGGTCAACATAATTTTGTCAATTGCCTCTTTCCCCTCCATTGTTTCTCTCTCTCTATTTTTTTTGGAAAAATTACACTGAAGTCTCACGTGTTGTCAATCTCCTTAGTTTAGTTGTCAATGAATCTTGTAGTAATTAATTTCTTGTGTGGGACTTGAATGTAGTCAGAATGGATCCAAATAATCTAACACCAACAGAGCAAGAGTTATCATATTCCAAAGGTGATCCACCTTATCCCCCTACTGTCGAGATTCAAGTGTGTTGCATTAATTAGTTGACTTCATTCCTTCCTTTGACATCTAAAATTAAGTATTTGTCATCCTTCATATTTGACTTAGTAGTCTCATCTTTTAACTATAATAACCTATAAAGTTTTGTGAAAAAAAAATGATATTAAATATATAATAAGGTGTATCAATTATAGTTATATTAATTTTGGCACCATTATGACAATATGAAGTGTTGGTACAGTGAGAGTGTGTGTGATACCCATTACTAAGATCCCAAGTGCAAATTTCCTAATGCTAAATGAGATTTTATTTTTGGTTTCAGCTCCTCCAAAATTACTAAACAGCCCTCTCTTCCATTTGATTATTATTCTCTTCTCTCCTTTCCAATACGCGTGTACAAAGCTAAAGAGAGACCTAAAAATTTTGTCTGAAAAGCTTCTAGGTTCAGCCGAAAGACACTACCCATCATCTCCCTCTCCTCTGTTCTGTGCTCAGTACTGATACAATAGAAGTGGAGGCTTATCACTGTTTTAATACGTCCAGGTCCTTCTTCATGCTCCTGCCTCTGTTCGTTTTCTTTTTCGTGCTGCTGTTCTATCTTGCTGTGCACATCTGGGTCGTTGGCTGATAGAAGAAATCAGGTTGCTGGAGTGGGTGTATTGATCGCGAATCTGAATCAGTGCTGAGTTCATTTTTCTTCTCGTGAGTGACAAAAATCTCATCTTCTCTTCTTATTTGGTTGACAGCTTCTTGGTTTCTTCCTCCTTTATTTTGTTCGTCTATGGTTGGGAAGTAAAGGAAGAGCTGATATGGTGCTGTGGAAGGATTAATTCATGGGTTGAGGCTGAAATATTGCTATATTCTTCTTCCCCTGTTCAGTTGTAGATTTAGTTTTCTTCCTCCCTCTATGTGTGTGCACTGTCGGCTAACTAAGGTGAGAAATTTTTGCATTCTTTCAATTATTGGTCTATTATGCATGTGAATGGATGGAATAATAGAGTTGGATGCTGAAAATTGTTCTTCTTTGTGCTGCTGCCATGACTGTATGTGTGGAAAAAAAATATAATACTTGAATTAAGTTGAAATATATAATAAGAAAAGGGAGATGATGATAGTGTGGATTTAATTCTCAATTGGAAATAACTAGATATCGGTAAAAGCTGAAATTTGGAAGGAAGCTTTTGTAAATTAAAAGATGAATTATTAAATTTTGTCTACTAATCTTTATAGGTCGTGTGGAGGAAGAGGATCCCAATAGAAATTAAAGAAAGAATATTTTGGAGATTTGAAACTGCAACAGGTAAGTGAATAGCATTCCTTATAATGATTTATTAAAAATCTTTTATTGAAATATTTCATTTTTATGAATTATGTTAGTTTTAGAAATTCTGAAACAATGATGAAGGATAGTTACATTATGATTTATGCATTTTTTTAAGAAATACATTTCTAATGTTGATGAAGACACCTTTGTTTATTGAATTTCAAAATTTCTTGGTTACATGATTAGTGCAAGTTTGTACATTCGCTATGATGTATCAATTTGGCAAGTTTCATATATTTGAAGCAATTCATGAGAGTTTGATCTTGAGAATGAAAAATTTGATTTCAAAAATAATTATTTTTCTTGCATGTTTGAAATGGGATTTCCAAGAGGACTTATACAGAACATTGCTGCTAACGGCAGTTTTGTTAGCCCGTAGGGCGCTGTGGTTAAGCACTAGCTAGTTTGTTTCATGAGTTTTATTCTCACGTTTGGTGTTCGTGGGCTTTGTACCCGCGTTTGATTCTGTGGCTTGAGCTGCGCTTGGTTACTTACCCTTATAGGCTGTGTGTCCATGTTTGTTTCATAGCTTCGGCTGTATTTGGTTATTTGCCCTCGTGGACTAGTGTGTCCACATTTGTTTTCGTGGTATAAGCTGCGTTTGGTTATTTACTCTTGTGGACTATGTGTCCATGTTTGTAACTTGTTCTGTTGAGTTCTCAAGATCTTAAATGTTGATTAATATGTATTTTCGAAATTTACATGATTTTGGCTAGCAAATTGTACCATTTTGAGTTATACTTGAGCAGATTATTTTCTTAAGTATGATAACATAAATTTTTTTCAATTTACTCTTATTTTACAAACATAGTTATGACTTACATGCTTATAAATTTTGGTGGAATTACTTTTAATTAGCTGACACTATTATTAGAGATTGTTGATTTAAATTTTAAAAATTTTAACATGGGAATGCTATTCACTGGAAAATTATTTTGGCCTTAGATTTGTTAGCTGACGCTGATCCCACCATCGACCTCTAAAAGGCAACTAGCTACAATGGGTGGACATTTTGATTGGTATTGTTGCTTTTAATGTAAATATAGAATTTGTATGTCCTTTTGATTTGAAAGAAAGAGTAGATGCTCCACATAAGTTGTTGATAAATCTTATTTTTGATCTGTATATTGGTTGCTGGCTGGAAGGAGCTACGCTCTTAATTTATACTGTTATCTGTAAAAAAAATTTGTTGTAGAATTTTCGAGAGATCCTAGTTACAGGGGAGGTTCTGCCGAAATTTTTACAAAAACGTTGACACTTTCTTATGATAATGAGTTTAAAGGAGTTATTTTAATTCTCATGTGATTTGATTAAATTTTGTCCTTTTATTTTATAAAATGGAATAAATATTCATTTTGAGGCTTACGGGAATGTGGGAGTAGTTCACACCCATACCGGTCACCCTCTATTTTTAGGGCGTGACATTAACGTTATGGTTTTTCAGGCCAAATTGTCAAACATCATGGTGCACAACCGTTGGCCTCACCATCTTTTGCTAAGACTAATCAAGCTTTGAACGTTATTGGGGTGCAAGAGATAGTTTATATGATGAAATTAGAGGGTTCTGAGACTTATTCTATTGGCAGAGGCACTCATGACTCCCACCAATATGTCTGTCCACAAATGATCGAAGCACTTAAATGTTATGCATTTCCTATGGAGTGTTGCTTGATATACTCAACATTCTTACCACTAGGACTCCCTTCACCATCACTGAATCAGACAAGAGAGAGTTGGAAGAAATTAAAGGATGCTTGTCTTCTTGGCTTTGATAAAGACTGGCTTGAATCCATCAAGACTATGGTTTTTAATTGTGATTATGTAACTGAAGTTGATTGCTTCCATGAAATTCTAAAGGGCTTGGACAGTGATTCCAAGACCAATGAGGCAATACTTGCGGCTACATGCAATCAGGAGGTAGAGGCAGTGTGAGTGGTCGAAGCGGCTCAAAAGGACTTAGATGTTGCATTGCAAGAACATGTAAATGTTATGGCGAATCACACTCATCTTCTGAAAGCACGCCAAGACATTCTAGCAAGGCAAAATCAATGCGGGGAATTAATTGCTACTAAAAATAGACATTTTTTATTTTAACCTGGGTTTTATTTTCATGCTTCATGGTTTCTTCCCCCTCCCCTTTTTGGTGATTAAAAGAAGTGCGCATCATATATTTCATTTATTGTCACGAGAATACTCTCTTTCATCTGTGCCTATAAATGCTTGAATTGTATGGATAATATTATAGGCATTAATGATTTAATATATTTTCCCCAATTCTTGTTCTAAAGAAAAGAATTTTAATTGTTTTAAGCTTACAGAAAATCTGAATTGTGTTTTGTTTTCAAAGCTTGAACTTGCACTGATTAATTTAAATTTTCTGGATATATATTAATTTATTTACTTTTGAGTGTTAAGTTATTTCACAAAGAAATCCTTCTGCACTGTTTTTCCCCCCACAAAGACACTCAATGTTTAAGTAGTACTAGTAGTTGTTGTTATCATGATTCCAACACAAAAGAAAGCTCTGTTTTAGTTGCTTTAAAACATAGCATGGTGAGATCAATGTTTAACAGAAGAAAGTAACCTTTCAACCTTTTCTTCCCCGAAACTGTTTGACCTATATATGAGGATTGATTTGTGTATATATATATATATATTTCCTTACCAAAAGGCTCGGGCTTTATTATGTGTTACTCATGACAACTTAATTATTATATTTTATTGAGTTGAGAATGATAGTTTCGATCCAAAAAAAAAATATTTAAATAAATAAATAAATTATATGAACTAAATTATTTTAAATTAAAAAATTATAAGAATTGAATTGTTGGAATTTTAAGTTTAAAATTTAAATAAAAAAATAAAAAAGTAAGTACTCAAAGTTAAAATTTTAGCATCAAGCATGGGTGACCTTTTAGTTATGTCTATTTAAAATGAGGGAATATCATATTCCCTTCAATCCCTATAATTATAAGACACACTCAACTACCTTATTGAAATTGAAAAGAAGTAGTTAATTAATTAATTTTGTATGAAAAATATAATAATCTTTTAATTTTACTCTTATTTAAATGAAAAAAATTTGACTTTACTTTATATTCTCTCTCATAATTAATGAATTTAAATAAATTGGGGAAACTAGATTTTGAATTGGCTCCTAGGAATTAAAAAAAATTCTTCCGTACTGATTTCTCTTGGAACAAAGACATTCAATGTTTAATCTTTGATATGTAATAGCTTAAAGATAAGTTATACAGAGGTCCTGAAGAAGGTATTTACACAAATAAGTTTCATAAATTTGCAATTGTTTGAGTTAGTATTTGCAACTTATTTCTTTTTTTAAATTTTATCAGGGACTAATTATCAATAGTTGTCCTTTTTTAGACTTAATTTTCATTCTTCCTTTTATTTTCTTTACTTACAAGTCAAACATCACATATTAACAAATAAATTAATTTTTATTAAATTTACCGATCAACTTTACAATTAAATTCATATAATTTTGGCAATGGTTTTTCATATTTTACAATTCATTGACTAATCAACTTTTTACATTATAAGAAAAACCGTGAATATGATTGCATTTGAATGAGTTAAGAAATAGCCAAGTGGACTATGTTATGTCAAAAAATGACATAGTAGGTGTAATTAGTAAATTATGGAAATTGGCTGTAGAGGGGTCAGTTTTTGATATATGAGTATGATTGTGATTATTTGAGGTCAACCAGGTATATTAGATCCTTTTAAACTTGGTTCAAGGCTTAGTGTGGTCTAATGAGAGTAAGGGATTGATTTGAGTGCTTGGGAGGGCAAAATTTTCAAAAAAAAAGTGTCTTTTGCATCCGGGTGTTTAAATTTTGATCAGATCATTAGATTGTGTCCAAACCTATCTCATTAGTTAGTATATGAGCTAAGCTTCATGTGGGGGCTTGAATCATTTCGATCAGATGTCGTGTGAGAAATTGGTGCACGCTAGAAGATCATCATTTTTGCTGTCAAAATGACAGCAGAAATTCAGACAGGCACGTCGCAGCACATGGTGAGACATGTCGTGGTGCACGACATAGACAGGGTGAGCGTGTGGCTTTATGCCACATACTGTGGTGCACTGACTGTTCGTCGTGGCGCATGGACCAAAATTTAGTTTTATCTTGTTATAAAATGCAGGCAATTGAGATAGGAATACTGGTGGGTTATGTCCACTATGTAACTGAGGTGTGTATGATTTACTCTCGCTATGTTTTTCTCTGATTCTGCTATGCACTGATCAATTTTATAAAATAAGTCTTCGATCGAAGCTCTTGAAAGGAAATTTAATTATTGAGAATGATGTGAGATAGTGGTAACAACATAATCTTTTCTTATATTTAGTAGATATAAGAGGAGTTTACATTTTGGTATCAGTTTCTCAGTTTTCGAGACCTGACTATTATTAATGGATTCTTTTTGAAATATGGCAACTTATCTTGTTTATTACACAACTCTTTCCCTAATGTCCTTTATGTTTGGTATTTTAGTCCTTAGGAGGGCAAAAAATAGTATAGTATGAGAGGCACTTGTGTGAGAACTACAGTATCTAGACGGGTTGTAGAGGAGGAACGAGGGCTGGAAGTTCAATCGGTTCAGCCGCAAAGGGATAGACATGATGAGCTAGTGGAAAAGCTCAGGGATATGGTTGTTGACATAAGACAAACTGTTAGGGATCATGCCACGATCCTAAGGGGTAGAAAGCAAGAAGAGAGAGTTAAAGCTCAGAATATCCCAATACAGGAAGCACATAGTAGACCTGGACCATCTCAGAATTCAGGTAGTGGACTAGAGGTTCCTGGCACTGATCCATCTATTGATCGTGCTTAAAAGATATTTATTCGATTCAATCTACCAACATTTGATGGAAGTATGAGGAAGGTAAAGCTGAATTGTGGATAGAACGAATGGAAACCATCTTTGAGGTGGTGATATGTACTTTAGAGCAGAAAGTTATCTTAGCCACGATGCAGTTGGTCAGTGCTGCTAAGAGGTGGTGGGAATCTGTGAGACTAACTGGTTGTATTTGTTTGAGTTGGGATGAGTTCAAGAGAATATTATTTAATTAACATTTTCCAATCTCATTCAGAACTGAGGAGGAAGAAGAATTTCATGCTTTCAAGCAGGGAGACCTAGACGAGGAAGAATTTATAAAAAGATTTAATGACTTATCGACTTACTCCACATATCTTTAGCATAGTAATGACTCGAGGTGGAAAGCTGAAGGATTAATTGAAAAGATGAGACCCGATACAGACAACAGATAGCACTGCTTGATGTGATGACATATGAGGAGATGTGCCATAAGCTAAGGGTAGCAACTAGGCGTGGAAGGGAGGCAAATGCTGAAAGGAGAAGAGATAGTATGGGGAGATTTTCATCCTCCTAAAAAAGGACTAGGTTTAGTGCGAGTAATTCTAATTCTTCTGGAAGAAGAGGTTTCAGTTGAGGATCACAGTCTCAACCTGTGCATAGAGGGTCAATACAGAGGGGTAGAGGTGTGAGAATTGGGCCTCCACAATCTTTAAGGCAAGCGTCGAATGTTCCAACTTTGACTTTGAGTACTGGAAGGATGCCTCAGTGTAACTTATGCAGCAGATCTCATTCGGGAAGATGTTGGGCTTGCTATAAGTGTGGTAAGTTGGGTCATATAGTAAGGCAATACCTAGAGGGCAGAGTTGAGGTGACTGAGCAGAGATCGATAGTTCCTGGTCGAGTATTCATGATTACACAAGAAGAGGCTAAAGCATCTCCGAATCTAATCAGAGGTGTGATTTCTATAAATGATCACAAAGTAGAGGTATTGTTTGATTTAGATGCCACCCTTTCTTTTGTGTCTAAAGAATGTGTGGATAGATTGGAATTATCTTTACAAGAATTGTCTATGCTCATCAAAGTGATAACACCTTCGGGATCGTCTAGTATTACAAGTCAAGCTTGTCAGAATGTGGAGATTCAATTTGAGGACAGAGTTTCCAAGATCGATCTGATTTGTATTCCTATGAGAGGAATAGATGTGATAATTGACATGGATTGGCTAGCAGTAAATAATGCTATGCTTGATTGTACCAAAAGGGGGGTTTCATTACTAGTGTTATATGCAGCTGTGGAATCTTCGGAGCAACCTAAGTTTTTATCAGTAGTAAGTGCTGAGAAGTTGATCTGGCAAGGTTGTGATGCCTATATGGTATTCTTTACAGCCAGCATGGTACATGATAGGGGAATCGAGAAGATTGGGATAGTAAGTGAGTTCCCAGAGGTATTTTGAGAGGAGATGAATGGATTACCTCCTGAAAGAGAAGTTGAGTTCTCAATTGAATTGGTTCCTAGAATTAAACCAATATTAATAGCCCCTTATAGAATGTCACCGTCTAAATTAGCTGAGCTAAAGAAGCAGATTGAAGACTTGCTAGGGAAGGGATTCATCAGACTAAGTATATCACCTTGGGGATCACTGGTATTGTTTGTGATAAAGAAGGATGGCAATTTGCGACTGTGTATCGATTACCGGCAATTGAATAAGGTAACTATAAGGAACAAGTATCCTCTCCCAAGGATAGATGATCTTTTGGATCAATTGGCTGGTGCCTCAATCTTTTTTAAGATTGATTTGAGGCCGGGGTATCATCAGTTGAGAGTTAGTGTAGTAGATGTACCCAAGATAGCTTTCAGAACTAGGTATGGCCATTATGAATTCTTGGTTATGCCATTTGGTTTAACCAATGCGCCAGCAGTATTCATGGATTATATGAATCGAATCTTTAGGCCGTACTTAAATCAGTATGTAGTGGTCTTTATAGACAACATCCTGATCTATTTTGAGAATAAGGAGCAATATGCAAGCCATTTGAGGATGGTACTGCAGATTTTAAAACATAAAAAGTTGTATGCCAAGCTCAGCAAGTGTGAGTTTTGGTTAAGAGAAGTGAGATTTTTAGGACACGTGGTATTTACGGATGGAATTTTAATGGATCCACATAAGGTTGATGCAATGTTGAAATGGGAACGTCCTAGTTCAATCACAGAGATACATAGTTTTCTGGGATTAGCTGGGTATTATAAACGATTTATCCAAAGATTTTCCCAGATAGCTTCTTCTTTGACTAAATTAACTTAAAAAGATCAGCCTTATATATGGGACGACCGATGTGAAATGGCATTTCAGGAGCTGAAAGAGAAATTAACCATTACACCATTACTGCTTATCCCTAATCCAAGGTTACCTTATGAGGTATACACTGATACGTCATTAAAAGGTCTTGGTTGTGTCTTGATGCAAGACATTCAAGTGGTAGCCTATGCTTCACGACAATTGAGACCACATGAGGAGAATTATCCTACGCATGATTTAGAGCTTACAGCAGTGGTGTTTGCTTTAAAGATTTGGTGCCATTACTTGTATGGTGCAGTGTTCACTGTGTTTAGCGACTATAAGAGATTGAAATACCTAGTGGATTAAAAGGAACTGAATATGAGGCAAAGAAGGTGAATGGAGCTTCTTAAGGATTATAACTTTGAATTAAAATACCATCTGAGTAAAGCTAATATGGTTGCTAATGCTTTAAGCCGGAAGACTTTGCATGTGGCAAGTCTTATGGTTAAGGAATACAGATTGATGGAGTCATTCGTTAAGTCATAGCAGGATGTGCCATTGAAAGCATTAATTGGTGCCTATTCCAATGAGATTAGCTATGATTTCTAGAAGGAATTGAGAATGGCACAACTAAAATATGAGAGTCTTTTAAAGATTAGAAAAGAGATTGAAGCAAATCAAGCTATTGAGTTTAGATTCAATAATGATGGTTTTGTGGTTTATCAAGATAGGATTTATATGCCTGATGATGTAGACTTGAGAAAGGTTATCTTAAATAATGCTCACTGTAGCAAGTATACAATCCATCCAAGAGCTACAAAGATGTACCAGGATGTGAAGCGGTATTGGTGGTGGCCTAGTATGAAGAAAGATGTAACAGAGTTTGTGACTCGGTGTTTAACCTGTCAAAAGGTTAAGATAGAGCACTAAAGATCAGCAAGAATGTTACAACTATTGGATATTCCTATATGGAAATGAGAGAGCATTTCTATGGATTTTATAACTGGGTTACCAAGAACTCAATCTGGACATGATGCCATTTGGGTTATAGTCAATAGACTTACTAAATCGGCTCAGTTCTTAGATATTCGGATTAGTGATTCTCTAAAAAAGCTGGCAGAGATCTATATCTGAGAAGTGGTAAAGTTACATGGTGTGTCAAAGAGTATAATTTCTAATAAGGATCTAATCTTTACTTTTAAGTTTTGGGGAACTTTACAGTAGGCCATGGGTGTTGAGTTGAGATTCAGTATGGCATATCATCCACAAATAGATGGATAGACAGAATAGACCATACAAACCTTAGATGATATGTTGAGAGCCTGTGTATTAGAGTTGAAAGGTAATTGGGATAACTATCTCCCTTTAGCTGAATTTGCTTACAACAACAGTGACCAGTCCAGTATACAAATGGCACCGTATAAGGCATTGTATAGGAGAAAGTGTAGATCGCCTCTTTGCTAGACGAAGATGAGCGAAAGGAGTATGTTAGGATCGGATGTTGTGGATCAAACAACTCAAAAGATTGAGTTGGTCAGGCAAAAGCTGCTAACGGCACAGAGTAGGCAAAAGAGTTATGCAGATTGGTGTAGAAGGTTGTTAGAGTTCTTGGTTGGAGACTATGTATTTCTGAGGGTTACATCAGTGACAGGAATCAGGAGATCAACAAGAGCTAAGAAATTGACTCCTAGATTCATTGGTCCTTTTAAGATTCCAGAGAGAATTAGACAAGTTGCCTATAGGATCGCTTTGCCACCATAGTTATCGAGTGTGCATGAGGTGTTTCACGTGTCGCAGCTCAAGAAATATCAACCTAATCCTTCACATGTGATAGAACTAGAGGAGATTAAACTCCAGGAGAACTTAACTTATAAGGCTGAGCCAGAGTGAATCATAGATGTGAAAGAAAAGCAGTTAAGGAACAAGACCAAATGATTAGTTAAAGTTTTCTGGCGACACATGGCTCCTGGTGATGCTACCTGGGAGACAGAGGATAGAATGAGGCAGCAGTAGCCTCACCTATTTCTGTAGGTATATATTTATGCCTTTTATGAATTTTGAGGGCAAAATTCTTAAAAGGAGGGGAGAATTGCAACATCCTAAATTTCTTAATCCTAAGTTTAGAGGTTAATCGAGGGTGAAGTGGAAATTAAAGTGAGATTAGAGATTCAGATGATTAATTAGTATTTTGACTTGTTTATGTGTTGTATGAACAGATATGGGTGATAGGAGTGCGTTTTGGATCAAAGCAAGTGGGCGTGGTGAGAATAAATCTCACTGTACCGTGCATCACGACTTGTGCTGCGTGCGCTGCGGCACGTGGGCCAGAAATTCACTTTATAAGTCATGAAATTTTAGAAATTTCAGAGGAGAGAATTTGAGAAACGCATGAGATAGAGAGGGGAGAAGGGCTGAGGAGCTAAGTTTAGCCATTTTGGAGTAGTGGAAGGTGATTCAGATCGGTAACTTGCCAGGTAAGTTATGTATAACTCTTACCTTCCATTCTACACAAATTTCTCTGAAAATGAGTTATAGGGGAATTGAATCGATGGAATTTGAGGGGTTTGATTCTTGCCTAATAGTAATAAAAATATTCTTGAAAATTAAATTAGAGTATTGTGTCTAGTTTAGAGCTGAATGGTAGAGCTTTGAACCCGTAGGGTCAATTTTAGCCTTAGAGAGAGAAAGTTAGGCAAAAATATGATCTGAGAGAAATAAGACCGGTTGAAGTGATGTAAAATAGTAATTGAGTAGTCATGGACTTTGAATGGATAAATGGAAAAGAGTTTACGAATGAATATAGCCCTAAGTAGTAAAAATGAGTTTTTGGTTAAAATAGACCAAATGACTAAAATGTGCCAAATGTATTCAGATTGGCATATTGGACGTGTGAGTAGAGGAAGAAAGCTTGAGATAAGCTTGTGTGATAGTGAAAATCCATGGGTAACCTTTCTATGATAGAAGGATTGAGGTAATCAAATAACTTCTTTTGTTTGACTGTTTATTTTAACTACATGTTAGTGTGTTATGTAATGCATGAAATGGTTTCAAACTGAGCATGTTTTATAGCATTGAGTGATTGTTATGTGTGAAAATACTTTTAGCTTAAATGAGCATGAAAATGTGTGTTTTGAAGTGAAAAAGTATTATTTGTATATAATGTGCAAGAAAATGTGATGATGGTAAATGGGAACCTTAAATGGTTCAGGAAAGCATGATCATAGGGGTGGGAGTTCACCTGAGTATAGCAGATGATAAATACCATATGGCAATGTTTCCTTAGTACCTTGTTAGGGTACGGTGTTGGAAACAATTCTCCTTAGTGCCTCGAAAGGTGCGGTGTTAGAGAAGATCTCCTTAGTACCTATTGAGGTACGGTGTTGGAGATAAGAGTCTCCTTAGTATCTTTGGGATATGGTGTTGGAGTCAACGAGACCCATTGTCTGTATTAGAGGAAACCATAGTCCGTATTGTGCATTAGACCATCTTTGGCTGGGTGATTCTACCACTGCAGGTGAGCTCAAGACTAATGAAAGTGTATATTGGTCTGAGATAAGTCTATGGTTTCGTGCTGGGGTGATTTAGAGGTTTGGTTGGTAGAGATCATGCTAGTTTGTGATGAGATATGATGAAATATCTTGAAATAGCATGGAATCATTTATGATATGATGGAAAGTTAAAAATGAATCGAGAAATGTGATATAAATGCTATTTTATGAGATTTTAATGATATACTATGTTTACTTTCATATGGTTGCATGTGATAGTCAATAGGAGTGAGTTATTCTGTTACTGAGATTGTTATCTCACCCCTGTGGTTACATGTTTACAAGACCAGGAAGTAATCAGGCTAAGGAAAGAGAGTCTAGACTAGCTTGAGTCGAGAAGCCATGTACTCTGGGGTTGTGTAATGAACTGAATTAAGATTTGTATGTATAAGTGTATATGAGTTTCCATAGGGTTGCATGCATGTATTGAATTGAGTTTTTGTGAAGTCTAGCCCAATTGATTGTATATATGATGAAATGAAACAAAAGAGGGCAATAACTTGGAGTATATGCATGCATTAGTTGTTTATGTTGGTGAATCTTTTGCCAAAGGAAAAATTATTATGAAATGAGTAATTTGGGGGCTAAGATTGCATTGTGAATATGATTGCATTTGTATGAGTTGAGAAATAGCCAAGTAGGCTATATTATGCCAAGAAATGGCATAATAGGTGAAACTAGTAAATTGTGGAAATTAGCCAAACAGGGGTCAATTTTTGATATATGAGTATGATTGTGATTGATTAAGGTCAACCAAGTATATTAAATCCTTTTGGACTTGGTTCAAGGCCTAGTGTGGTCTAGTGAGAGTAAGGGATTGATTTAAGCACTTGGGTGCGCAAAATTTTCAGAAAAAGTGACTTTTTGCACTCGAGTGTCTAAATTTTGATCGGACTGTTGGATCATGTCTAAACTTGTCTTATTAGTTAGTATACGAGCTAAGTTTCGTTTGGGCACTTGAATCACTTTGATCGAATGTCGTCTGAGAAATTGGTGCATGCCAGAAATTCATCATTTTTGCTGTCAAAATGACAGTAGAAATCCGGACAGGTGCACTACAATGCATGGTGACACATGCTACAGTGCATGACATAGATAGGGCGAGCATGTGGCTCTATGCCACATACCGCGGTGCACTAACCATCCGCCACATCACACGGACCAAAATTTAGTTTTATCTTGTGATAAAATATAGGCAATTGAGATAGGAATACTGGTGGGTTATGTCCACTATGTAATTGACGTGTGTATGATTTACTTCTGCTGTGTTTTTCTTTGATTATGCTGTGAACTGATCAATTTTATAAAACAAGTCTTCAGCTGAAGCTTTTGAAAAGAAATTTGATTATTGAGAATGATGTGAGATAGTGGTAACACCGTAATCTTCTCTTTTATTTAGTGGATATAAGAGAAGGTTACAGATTAGATCATGTATTGGATTATATTTTGTGCCTGTGAAGGTACAAGTGGGTACGTGGTTTATTTATGAGCTAAACAGTGCTAGGAGGCATTCTGTTTGTCGAAAGGACCATATCGGTTTATGTCAAGCATTTAAGCATTTTAATTGGTTTCATTATATATTATTTTGAATCTATTATTTATTTACTTGATTATGACTTTCCTTGTAATAGGGAATATAGATTTCTTTGTTACTGAGACTATGGTTTTTTTTTCAATATTTCTAGGTCTAAGTGAAGGATCAAGTAGTGGACGGGGAAAGGAGCAGAGCTAGGGGTTGTTTATGAATTGTAAAGAACTATAACCCCTTTCTTTTGGAAAAATCTAATGCAATGTATTTAAGATTAGGGTGCTAGTAGGATGTGATTATATATTTGTGTGTGAATAATGGGCGGATTGTATGCCTTTGTATGATTTTTTGTCTTCTTGTAAACTTGTGGCTAAGAAACTTGGTTATAGTGTGTGGTTTTGATGGATTCATTTAGTAGACTAACTTTTTACTACAAGCAACTATTTATTTTGGCATATATGTGAATATATGTGATTATATAAACAAATGCAAAGTGGTTGTATTGCGAATGGTGTGCTATGGGCAAACATACACCTTGGATAAATAGAGTAAGTGTGTGGGCCCTAAGGGGATCTCTGAGCTAAGTGAAAATATTTAGCATGTGTATTCATATGTGTATATGGTGTTTGGAATAGTTTTTGGCCATTCTTGTGTGATTTGTGAATTTTAAGAGCTTAGTGTCCATTTTGGGAAATAGCACCCAGGTGGTTAAATTTTGATATAAAAAGTTTTTTATTATTTAAATGTTCTATTAGGTACCTCTAGTCTTATTTGACATGTCCAAAGTGTTTCCACAAGTTTGTGATCATTAAGATAAAATTTGGACAGTTTTGAAATTGGTTTTTACCAAAAAGCTACACTTTTGCATCTGGGTGTCCAAATCTCAATCCGACTGTTAGATTTCTCTAAAATTTGGATCACAAGTAAAAAATTCTATAATATTCATGTGATCTTTGGAATCACCTCAATTAGACATTAAAAAAAATAATGTACTCCGAAAGTTAGTCTGGAGGTGCTGTCATGACAACTATTTAATGTTGTCATAACACCAATAGTTGCTAAATGCAATATGTAAAAATTTTAATCTGTCTATTAGATATTTTCAAAATTTGGTATACTAGTAATAGCCTTTGAATGTGAAGTGTGGGATTTGGAATTACTTCGATTAGAGGTCGGATGAGGAAATGATGCACTCTAAAAGTTGGTTCAAAGGTGCTATCATAACAGCAAAAAGGTCCAAACTCATAACGTGTCTAAAATTTAATCCGACCGTCGGATCTTTTTAAAATTTGGAACACTATTAGTATTCATTAAAATTGATGTGTGAGATTTAAAATAACTTCAATCGTTGGCCACACGATGAATTGACGCCTCCCAAAAATTTGCTAAGGATGGCTATCATAACAGCAAATTAATGATGTTATGATAGCAATTATTTGCTCCTATTTGCCTAATTTGCTTCCGTGTGCTATACTGTAATCGTTCAAACTTTTTTAAGAGGTTTTAAATGTTTGCTTTGCTATTGTATAGATTGTTTGATGATTTAAATGGTTTGTTTCCTTTGTTAGTTTTAGGATCAACCCTTAACCATACTTAGTTTTTTTTTGTTTGTGCTGTGCTTTTGTGAACACTCAAGGCAAGTGTTACATGCATGAATCACTCCCTAACTCTTACTTGAAACATCAGTTAGTGTGCCCAACATGCTAAATCTCATAAGTGACCAAGCATAATCATGCGTGATTTTGCAATCCAAGAAAATTCAACTTCTATAAATCACAACAAGCAAGAGTGACATATTTTACAGGCTTGATTGTACATAGATGAGTCTTAATGTGTATAAATGAGAATTATTGAGTTAAAGATGATGCATTCTTTTTAATGATCATGAAATGTGATTAAGTTCTCAAAGTTTTCACATTAAATCAAAGAGAATTTAAATCACTTATCCTAAAGTTCTTCTTCTTCTCTTGATTCTTCATGTACTTGAGGTTTTGTCTTCATCAATGATTCTTTATTAATCTGCATATATAACAAACACATCTTCTTTTGGTTTTATAATCATCAAAACACATGATCCAATAAATTCAAGACTAGAAATTAGTACTAAAATTTTGTTCTAGCAGGCATTGAATTGGTATTTAAAATGATTCATACGAGTATGAGATTTGAGGATGAAAATTATATTCTAATAAAAACTATTTTCTCACATGTTTGAAATGTGATTTTAAGATGATTATAAGTAGAACATTGCTATAAATGATAGTTTCATTAGGCTTTAGCTTGCTATGGTTAATAACTAGTTAGTTTAATTTTTGTGAGCTTTGTTCACACATATGTTATTCATAAGTCTCACACTTATATGTTTGTGTTGTTACTTTGGTAACATCTAGTTAGTTACTCTTATGGATGGTTTGTCCATGTCCATTTCGTGACTTCATTTGCATCTAGTTGGTTACCCCATAGACTATGTGTCCATATTTTGTTATTTGTTTTGCAAAATCCTCATAATATTAGCTTCTGAATTGGTTTGTGAAATATATATATATATACACTTCATTGATATTAGTTAGCAAATGTTTTTATTTTTAATCATTTAATCTATTGGATTTCTCAAGACTAAGGGATAAGATTTTTGGTAATTGTAAGTCACTGGTTCAGTATTTTGTTTCTTCAAAGCTTTATAGAAACCTTTCAAATTCAAGTTTGGTGACTACATTCCATTCATTCGTTCTCTTTAACAATACTTTTCTAAATCTATTCATTCTTATTCTATTCAAATTTATTATTGGGACATAATTTACTGGAAAGTTATTTTTGGTCTCAGATTCATTAGCTGAGCTGATCCTCTTGTAGACCTTGAGGGGCTTATAGCTATATTGGGTAGAGTTTTGTTTAAAATTATATTACTTTGATGTTAGTATATAAATTTATGTATTTTATCTTTGAAAGTATGGTTAGGTGCTCCAACAGTTTATATCTAGGGTCCTTATTTTGTTATATTCTCTATTTACTAGTTGGAAGGAGCTACGTTCTTGATTGTTATAATATTTTGTTTAAAACATTTTGTTGTAGAGTTTTCGAGAGGTCCTATTTACAAAAAAGGGTCTACCAAAATTTTTACAAAAGTATTAAAACTCTTGACAATATGAAAATTATCAATGATGTTATAATTTCAATATAAATATAATTATGTTTTGGAAATGAAACAAATTTCTTGATCAAAGGGTTGAGGGATATGTGATATGGTTCACATTCCATGCAGGTCATCATCTATTTTTAGGGCATGACATCGCTTTTACCTCTTGCAATCATCAATTATGTCTCTCCACAAAATTTAGTTTTCACCCTATTAATTTTAATACTCTATGCATGTAAGAGGTGAGAAATGGTTTGAAGAAGGGAAAATTAATCATTTGATTCTTCCATTTTTTATTCAATTTCTAGACTTCAATTTGGTAGTGTAACTCAGTCCCTATAGTTTGACTTAGTTAAAATTTATCCCTACACTTTAATTCAATACAATTCTATCCCTATAATTTTTATAATTTAAAATATTAATCCATACACTTTATTAATAACTTTATTCTTTAAAGTTTTAATTTTTAAAATGTAGGGACCAACATTTTAAATAGATAAAACTATAGGGTCTAAATTTCTCAAACTTCAAGAACTGAATTTTCACAGAGTTAAAATAACAGGACTTAAATGCACTGAATTAAAATTCAAAAACTGATTTTTAATTGAATCAAAATTATAGAGGAAATTCCATATTGTTATATTATTGTGGAAAAGGATGGGCAATAAGGGAAAAAAATGGTTTGGTTGTTGAGAGGCGGCTACATAAAGGAAGTGATTAGTCACTGGCGACTCTCCGACATCTTAGTATCCAACATGACTTTGTGAAATGATATTGAGCAATATGTATGCACTTGTCTTTTATCTCCACCCATATTACGTTGATCACTATGATCATAATAATGCTACATGTTGTAAAGTTGACACCATTAAATAATAGAGCAGAATATAGCAAATATAGTATTAAAGATAAAGAAAGAACTCCTACATTTAGAATATAGAAGATAGATTAAAAATATATAAAGTTTAGAGTGTGTTTAACCAAATGGCTTAAGCTATTTTGGTGAAATACCCTCAAGCATACTTAATATAAATAGTTTAACATGGTATCATGAGTCATTCCATCGGAGACCAAAACAAAAAAGTAAGGGGAAAAGGGAAAAGAAAAATGAAAGAATGAAATACAAATAAGAGATTAAAAAAAAACAAAGAAAGAGAGAAGAAGAAGAAGAGGAAATTGAATAGACCTAATGCCCTTTGACACTAAAACAAAGTACAAGCTTGTAGTAACACATAAATTTTTAAATAAAATTAAAATATGTAATAATACATTTTAAGAGTATTTTTATTAGCTTTGGGAATAGATTTGGCAAGGACAAGAGCCGGTCTAATGGAGACTATATAGCCACTTATCTAATTGGTCTTCAGTTTGAACCTTCTAAAGACCAAGAGTGGAAATTTCTATCATTTTGCTTCAGCCTTTGGCAAATTACCATTTTTCCCTACTAGAGAAATTTAAATAAATAAATAAACAAAGAGAGTAGACAAATTAACACAGGGTCTTCATTATTCATCCTTCTCCTTTATTTTTGATCATTCTAAATCAAGTGAGAGATGTAACATCCTGATTTTCTAATCCTATGATTAGTTATTAATTAATGGTAAGTTAGTAATTAGTAAAGGATTAGAGATTTGGATGATTAGTTGATGATTTGTGTCTTTGGGGTGTTAAATAAACAAATACAGGTGAAAGAACTATGGTTCGAAGCAAAGCGTGTGTGCGTGGTAAGGATTCTCCTTACTGTGCCATACGTCACGGTTAATGCCGCTTGGTCACTATGCATGTACCAAAAAATGACCTAATAAGTCATGATTTAGTTTAGATTTTAGAAGGGGAAAACAAAGAAAACACGAGAAGGAATAGAGAAGAGAGAAGGATCAACTAGGGCAAGCATTTTCGGGACATTAAAAGGCATCTTGGATCAATAACTTATTAGATAAGCTTCATATGATCCTTACCTTCAATTCTACCCAAATTTCTCTTGATATGAGTTATAGAGAAATTGGATCGGGGAAATTTTGAGGGTTAGTTCCTTATCTTATAGTTAAAAAAAGGTTCTTGAGAGTTAAATTAGAGGTTTATGACTGGTTTAGAGTTAAATGATAGAGCTTTGAACTTGTAAGCTCAATTTGGCCTTAAAATAAGAGAAAATTGGGGTGGAAATTGTATTTAAGCAGAATAAAATCATTTGAAGTGATGTAAAGTGGTAATTGAGTGGTAGTGAACTTAGATGGACTAAGTGGAAAGTAATAGATAGCGAAGTATAGCTGCAAGTAACAATTAAGTGTTTTTGGTCAATTAGACCAATTGACTAATTGTGTCAATTTTGTGTAGATTGGCATATCTTGTAAATAGAGTGAGAGAAGAAGCTTATAGAGATGAGTAGCAATTGAGAAAGTACTACAAGTAACCTTTCTTGTAACAAAAGGGTTGAGGTAACTGAATAACTTTTTCTGTTTGATTATCTATTGTATCTGCTTGGAAGTATGAGTATTACTACATGAAATTATTCAAGATTAAGCATTTATGCTAACTAAATGTTTGTTGTATGACAATGATTTCTAAAGAACTGAATTTATGACTTTGAACATTTTACAATTATATTTATATATATTGGTATATAGTTGTATATAGTATGGAAATGTGGTGATTTATGTGAAAGCATGATCATAGGGGTGGGAGTTCACTCGTGTGGAGATATAGAGAAAGACTATATGGCATTATTCTCCTTAGTGTTTGATAAAGTGTAGCATTGAAGAATTGTATCTCCTTAGTGCCTTTCAAGATACGGTGTTGGAGATTATCTCCTTAGTGCCTATTAAGGTGCAGTATTAGAGATTCAGACTCCTTAGTATCAATGTGATGTAATCTTGGAGTCAACGACACCCCATTGTGTGTATTGGGGGAAATCATAGTTAAGAAGTGAGATAGAACAATTTTGGTTGAGTGATTCTATCATTGAAGGTGAGCTCAAGACCAATGAGAGTGTATATTGATTTAAGGCGAGCCTATAGTTTCAAGTTGGGGTGATCTAGAGGTTCGGTCGGTAGTGATCATGTTATATGTGGAAAAGTGGTGAAAAGTGGCAAATATAGTGGTAAAAGAAGTAAAATGATTAATATTAAAGTGATTTGAAGTGAAACATGTGTTATATACTATGTTTAACTGTATATTATGTTATACTTTCTTACTGTTGCATGTGATAATTGATAGTAAAGAGTTATTCTGTTATTGAAATTATTATCTCACCCCATGGTTACGTTTTATAAGACAAGTAGAAAGCCAAGAAAGGGAAAAAAGTCAGGACCGGCTTAGGGTTGTTTAAAGCCATGTGAACTCTAGGTTTGTGTAATGAACCTGAACCTTTGTGAATATTGTGTAAATAAGTTGCCAAAGGGACTTGCATGTATATTTTGAGTTGTGATTGTTGAGAATTGTTGTAATTTTGTGAATCTTAGCCCTTTTGTGAAAATATGTGGTGAAATGAGTAATTGGGATTAAGATTTAGTTATGAATGTGTTGTAAATGTGCTAGTGGAGATTATGAAGTGATTTGTGGTGATATTGTAGTAAAAATGTGGTGATTATGGTTTAAAGTGCATTATTGCACTATATGATGAATATTTTGTAAATGTGGAAATTGGCCGTTTACTAGCCAGATTTTGATACATGTGTATATATGAGTTATATTGTGGTCAATCATGTGTAATATGTCATTTTAGACTTGGTTCAAGGCCTAGTATGGTCTAATGAGATAATAGGATTAATTTGAGCACTTGGGTATGTAAAATCTTCAAAATAAGTAACTTTCTGTACCTAGTTGTTCAAATTTTGATTAGATAGTTAGATTTGTCCAAACCTATCTTATTAGTTAGCTTATGAGTTAAGCTTCATGTAAGCACTTGAATCACTCCAATCGGAGATCGTATGTGAAAATGGCGCATGCCAGAAGTTTATCACAGAATCAAGCATTGCATCATGGTGCATGACACATAGAAGGTCTGGGCAGCGCATGTGTTGCTCACTGCGACACATGGCCCCTAATCTGACCTTTTTTTTCTTTGTATTTGAGGCATGTAATGATTTTTATGAATGCATATAACTTGTTTATGCTGCGTATCACTCAAATGTGTTATGTTTTTAATGATTTTGGAAAAGAAGTCTTGGGCCCAAGCTTTTCAAACATATTAATTGATTATGATTTGATTTTGTGAGGTGGTAATTGTGTTAATCTTTTTCTATATCTGGTGGATATAAGGGAGGGTTACAAATTTAGTATCAGTTTCTCGAGTTTCAAGACCTGATTGTGGTGATTCTTTGCTACATTCATCCTTAGCTATGGCAACTTATTCTTGTTCATTATATAACTCTTTCCTTTTTGCTCACTTGTCATTCTTATTTTCGTCCTTAAGAGGAGAAAAAATAGTATACATTATAAGGAGAGACACTCGTGCTACAAGTGCTATGTCTAGATGCATAGTTGATAAGGAATAAGAGCTAAAAGTTCAACCGGTTCAATCGTAAAGAGATAGAAGGGATGATCTGTTGGAAGAGCTAAGAGATATGGTGGTGGATATATGGCAGACAATATAGGATCATGATATGTTCCTGAGAGGTAGAGAACAAAAGGAAAGACTTAAGGCTTAAGGTATTCCAACATAAGAAGAAGCACAGAGAAAACTTGGACCATCTCAAGGTTCGAGTAGCAGGCAATATGTGACCTCCTCTTATATTCACTCAATATAAAAAAAGATTACGATGTTACTACTACCTCACATCAATTACAATAAACAAATTTCATTTCAAAAGCTTCAGCTGAAGGCTTATTTTAAAAAATCAACCAATTCACAATACAATCAAAGAAAAACATAGTAGAAGTAAATCACACACACCTCAAATATACAGTGGACATAACCCACCAGTATTCCTATTCCAATTGTATGTATTTTAACATAAAAACAAAATTGAAATTTGGTCCGTGCGCCAGGGCATAAGGCACAGAGCCATATGCATGCCCTTTCTGTGCCGTGTACCGTGGCATGTGTCACCATGTGCCGTGGCGCGCCTGTCTAAATTTCTGCTATCATTTCAACAGTAAAAATGTTGAAATTCCAACACGCGCCATTTTCACATACGATATCCGAACAAAGTTATTCAAGTGCCCACACGAAACTTAGCTCGCATACTAACTAATGAGATAAGTTTGGATACGATCTAACGATCTGATCAAAATTTGGATACCCAAGTGCAAAAACTCACTTTTCTAAAAAATTTGCACATCCAAGTACTTAAATCAATCCCTTTCTCTTATTAGACCATACTAGGCCTTGAACCAAGTCCAAAAGGATCTAATACACCTAATTGACCATAATTTAATACAATCATACTCATATATCAAAATTTGACCCTTCTACGGCTAATTTTCACAATTTACTAACTTTACCCACTTTGGCATTTCTTGGCATAATTTAGCCCACTTGGCTATTTCTCAACCTATACATATGTAACCGCATTCAATATAATTTTACCCTCCAAATTACTCATTTCATCATAATTTGTCCCTTGGCTTAAGATTTACCAACACAACCAACCATGTCAATACAAACATACTCAAATCATAGCCCCTTTTTCTCAAACAACACATATACACATAATCGAGCTTGATTTCACAAAATCTCAATTCAATACATGCATGAAACCTATGGCAACTTATATACACTTATATATACATGATCTCAGTTCAGTTCATTACACAACCTTAGAGTACACAACTTCACAACTCAAGTTAGTCCGGACTCTCTTCCTTTACCCTGATCACTTCTCGATCCTATAAACATCTAATCATTAGGGTGAGATAAAAATTTTAGTAACAGAATAACTCATTCTTATTGACTATCACATGCAACAATATGAAAGTAAATATAGTATATCATCAAAACCTCATAAAATAGCATTTATATCATATCTCATCTCCTTTCTTAACTTTTCCTCAATCACAAAGGATTCCATGTTATCTCAAGATATTTCATCATATCGCATAATATACTAGCATGATCTCTACCAATTGAACCTCTAAATCACCTCGACATGAAACCATAGGCTCATCTTAGACCAATGTACACTCTTATTAGTCTTGAGCTCACTTGCAGTGGTAGAATCACCCGACCAAAGATATTCTAACGCACAATACGGTCTATGGTCTCCCCCAATACACACAATGGAACATCACTGACTCCAACACCATATCACAAGGACACTAAGGAGTCTCTCATCTCCAATACCGTACCTCAATAGATACTAAGGAGATCATCCCTAACATGACACCTTTTAAGGTACTAAGGAGAATTATTTCCAACACCGCACCCTTACAGGTACTAAGGAAACCTTACCATATGATCTTTATCATCTCCTACACTTGGGTGAACTCCTACCCCTATGATCATGTTTTTCAAACCATTTAAGGTTCCAATTGATCATTTAACACTTTCTTACACACAACATATACATATAATACTTTTCATTACAAGACGCACATTTTCATGCTTATATCAATCAAAAGCCATTTTACACACATCAATCACTCAACGCTATAAAACATGCTTAGTTTAAAATCATTTCATGCACTATATAACATACTAACATACAGTTACAATAAACAGTCAAATAAAGGAAGTTATTCAGTTACCTCAACCCTTTTGTCACTAGAAAGGTTACCCGTAGATTTCAACTATGACACAAGCTTATCTCAAGCTTCCTTTCTCTACTCGCGCATCCGATATGCCAATCTGAACACATCTGGCACATTTTAGTCATTTAGTCCATTTTGAGCAAAAACTCATTTTTGCCACTTAGGGCTATATTCATCCGTAAACTCTTTTTTATTTATCCATTCTAAGTCCATGACTATCCAATTACTACTTTACATCACCTCAACTGATCTTATTTCACTCAAATTAAATTTTTACCCTAACTTTCTCTCTCTAAACTTGTAGGTTCAAAGCTCTACCATTTAGCTCTAAAACAGTCAAAAGCTCTAGTTTAACTTTCGAGAACCTTTTTATTACTATTGGGCAAGAATCAAACCCCTCAAATTCCTCCGATTCAATTTCCCTAGAACTTATTTTCAGAGAAATTTGTGTAGAATGGAAGGTAAGAGTTATACATAGCTTACTTGGCAAGTTATCGATCCGAATCACCTTCCACCGCTCCAAAATAACTTATCTTAGCTCTTCAACCCTTCTCTTCTCTCTATCTCGTGTGTTTCTAACTTTTCACTTTTGAAAATCACCTAATTTCATGACTTAAGAAGTGTTTTTCTAGTCCATGCACCATAACGCATGCAGCACAAGCCGCGGCACGTGGCATAATGAGATTTATTCTCACTACGCGTACTTGCTTTAAGCCGAAACACACTCCTATCACCCATATCTATTCATGCAACACATAAACAAGTTAAAATACTAATTAACCATCTAAATCTATAATCTCATACTAAATTCCACTTCACCCTCAATTAACCTCTAAACTTAGGATTAAGAAATTCAGGATGTTACAGTTCTCCCCTCTTTTTAAGAATTTTTCCCTCAAAATTCATAAAAGACATAAATATATACATATGAAAACAAGTAAAGGTAATGTTGCCTCATTCTATCCTGTGTCTCCCAGGTAACATCACCAGGAGCCATGCCACATTAAAAACTGTAACTAATCGTATGGTCTTATTCCTTAACTGCTTCTGTTTCACATCTATAATTCACTCTGGCTCAGTCTTATAAGTTAAATTCTCCTGGAGTTCAATCTCCTTCGGTTTTATCACGTGTGAAGGATCAGGTTGATATTTCTTAAGCTGTGACACGTGAAACACCTTATGCACACCTGATAACTGTGGTGGCAAAGCGATCCTGTAGGCAATTGGTCTAATTGTCTCTAAAATCTCGAAAGGACTAATAAATCTAGGAGTTAATTTCTTGGCTCTTATTGATCTCCCGATTCCTGTATCTAGTGTAACTCTCAAAAACACATGGTCTCCTACCAGGAATTCTAACGGCCTTCTACGCCTATTCGTGTAACTCTTCTGCCTACTCTGAGCCATTAACAACTTTTCCCTGACCAACTCAATCTTTTTAGTTGTTTAATCCACAATATCTGGTCCTAACATACTCCTTTCGCTCAACTCCATCCAGCAAAGAGGCGATCTGTATTTTCTCCCATATAATGCCTTATACGGTGCTATTTATATGCTAGAGTGATAACTGTTATTATAAGCAAATTTAGTCAAAGGAAAATGGCTATCTCAACTACCTTTCAACTCCAATACACAAGCTCTCAATATATCCTCTAAGGTCTGTATGGTCCGTTCTATCCGCTCTCAATATACACAAGCTCTCAGTACCTATAGCATGCTGTAAAGCTCCCCAAAACTTAGAAGTAAATCTTAGATCTCCATCAGAAATTATATTCTTCAACACACCATGTAACCTTACCACATTTTGGATATAGATCTCTGCTAACTTTTCTAGAGAATCATTAATATAAATTGCTAAGAAATGAGCCGATTTAGTAAGTCTATCGACTATGACCCAAATGGCATCATGTCCAGATTGAGTTCTTGGTATCCCAATTATAAAATCCATAGAAATGCTCTTCCTTTTCCACTTAGGAATATCTAACGGTTATAACATTCCTACTGGTCTTTGGTGCTCTATCTTAGCCTTTTGATAGGTCAAACACCGAGTCACAAACTCCGTTACATCTTTCTTCATACTAAGCCACCACCAATACCACTTCACATCTTGGTACATCTTTGTAGCTCCAAAATGATCATGTATTTACTACATTGAGCCTCATTCAAGATAACTTTTCTCAAATCTACATTGTCAAGCACACAAATCCTATCCCGGTAAACTACAAAACCATCATCATCGAATCTAAAATCAACAGCTTGATCTACTTCAATCTCTTCTCTAACCCTCAAGAGACTCTCATCTTCTAGTTGTGCTATTCTCAATTCCTTCCAAAAATTGTTGCAAATCTTGATAGAATAGGCACCAACTAATACCTTTAATGGTACATCTTGCTATAACTCAATAAATGACTCTATCAATCTGTGTTCCTTAACCATAAGACTTGCCCTATGCAAAGTCTTTCGGCTCAAAGTGTCAACAACCACATTAGCTTTACCCGGATGGTATTTCAATTCAAAGCTATAATCTTTAAGAAGCTCTATCCACCTTCTTTGCCTCATATTCAGTTCCTTTTGATCCACTAGGTATTTCAAACTCTTATGATCGCTAAACACAGTGAACACTGTACCATATAGATAATGGCGCTAAATATTTAGAGTAAATACCACTACTGCAAGCTCTAAATCATGCGCAAGATAATTCTCCTCATATGGTTTCAATTGTCATGAAGCACAGGCTACAACTCGACTGTCTTGCATCAAGACACAACTAAGACCTTTCAAAGATGTATCAATGTATACCTTGTAAGGTAACCTTGGATTAGGGATAATCAATACTGGTGTCGTCATTAATTTCTCTTTTAGCTTCTGAAATGCCACTTCACACCTATTGTCCCACATATAAGGCTGATCTTTTCAAGTTAGTCTCGTCAAAGAAGAAGCTACCTAGGAAAATCCTTAGATAAATCGTTGGTAATACCTAGCTAATCCTAGAAAACTACATATCTCTGTGATTGAACTAAGACGTTCCCATTTCAACACTGTATCAACCTTATGCGAATCCACTAAAATTCCATCTGCAGACACCATGTATCCCAAAAATCTCACTTCTCTCAACTAAAACTCATACTTACTGAGCTTGGCATACAACTTTTTGTCTTTTAGAATATGTAGTATCGTTTTCAAATGCCTTGCATATTGCTCCTCATTCTCAAAATAGATCAGGATGACGTCTATAAAGACCACTATAAACTGATCTAAGTATGGCCTAAAGATTCAGTTCATAAAATCTATGAACACTGCTGGCATGTTGGTCAAACCAAATGGCATAACCAAGAATTCATAATGGCTATACCGAGTCTTGAATGCTGTCTTGGGTACATTTATTGTGCCAACTCTCAACTGATGATACCCCAACCTCAAGTCAATTTTAAAAAAGACTGAATCACCAGCCAATTGATCTAAAAGATCATCTATCCTTAGTAGAGGATACTTTCTCTTCACGGTTACCTTATTCAATTGCCAGTAATCGATGCATAGTTGCAAACTGCCATCCTTCTTTCTCACAGATAATACCGGTGATCCCCAGGATGATACACTTAGTCTGATGAATCCCTTCTCTAGTAAATCTTCAATCTACTTCTTTAGCTCAGCCAATTCTAACGGTGACATTTTATAAAGGGCCTTTGATATTGGTTTGGTTTCAAGAACCAAATAGATTGAGAATTCAACTTTCCTTTGAAGAGGTAATTCAGTCATTTCTTCTGAAAATACCTCTGGAAACTCACTTACTACTCCAATCTTCTCGATCCCACTATCATACACCATGTTGGCTGCAAAGAATACCATATAGGAATTACAACCTTACTGAATCAACTTCTCAACACTTACTACAGATAGAAACTTAAATTGCTGAGAGGATTCCACAGCAGCAAATAATACTGGTAGGGAAGCCACCCTTTTGGCACAATCTAGCGCAGCATTATTCGCTACTAGTCAATCCATACCAATTATCACATCTATTCCTCTCATAGGAATACAAATCAGATTGATCTTAGAAACTCTATCCTCAAATCAAATCTCCACATTTTAACAAGCTTGACTTGTAATACTAGATGATCTAGAAGGTGTCGTCACTTTAATGAGCACAAGCAATTCTTGTAAAGACAATTTCAATCTATCCACACATTCCTTAGACACAAAAGAATGGGTGATATTTAAATCAAACAATGCCTCTACTTTATGACCATTAACAAAAATCATACCTTTGATCAGATTCGGAGATGCTATAGCCTCTTCCTGTGTAACCGTAAATACTCAGCCAGGAACCATCGATTTCTGTCTGTTCCCTCAACTCTACCTTTTGGACATTGCCTCATTATATGACTCAACTTACACACTTATAGCAAGCCCAACATCTTCTCGAATGAGATCTGTTGCATATGTTGCACTAGGGCATCCTTCCAGTACTCAAAGTCAGAGATGGAACATTCGACGCTTGCCTCAAATACTGTGGAGGCCCAATTCTCACACCTCTACCCCTTTGCATTGACCCCGTATGCATAGGTCAAGATTGTGATCCTTGACTGAAACCTCTTCTTCTAGAAGAACTAAAACTACTCACATTGAACCCAAGCTTGTTTGAGATTCTACCAGTCGGACCCAAATGAGATGAAAACCTCCTCATACTATCTCATCTCCTTTCAGTATCTGCCTCCCTACCATGCCTAGCTGCTACCCTCATCTTATGGCACATCTCCTCATATGTCATCACATCAAGTAGTGCTATCTGTTATCAATACTCGGGTCTCATCCTTTTAAGTAATCTCTCAGCTTTCCACCTCAAGTCATTACTATATTGGAGATATGTGGAATAAGCTGATAAGTCATTAAATTTTCTTATGAATTCTTCCTCATCCAGGTCTCCTTTCCTGAAGGCATGAAATTCTTCTTCCTTCTTGGTTCTGAATGAGATTGGAAAATGTTGATCAAAGAATATTCTCTTCAACTCATCCCAGCTCAACTGAATACCGCCTGTTGGCTCACAAATTCCCACCACCTCTTAGCAACACTAACCAACTGCACTGTGGCCAAGATAACTTTTTGCTTTGAAGTACAGATTACCACCTCAAAGATGGTTTCCATTTATTCTATCCATAATTCTGCTTCACCTTCTTTCATACTTCCGTCAAATATTGACGGATTAAATCAAACGAACATCTTCTAAGCACAATCAATAGATGGATTAGTACCATGAATCTCTGGTCCACTACCCAAATTCCAAGACGGTCCAGGCCTATTATGTACTTCCTGCACTGGAATATTTTGAGCTTCAACTCTCCTTGCTCTCTATACCTTAGGATCGTGTCATAATGCTAAACAATTTGTCTTATGTCGACAACCATATCTATGAGCTCTTCCAGTAGATCATCACGTCTATCCCTTTGAGGCTGAAACGGTTGAACTTTCGGTTCTTGTTCCTCCTTTATAACCCGTCTAGATACTACGATTCTCACACGAGTGCCTCTCATACGTACTATTTTTTGCCCTCCTAAAGATGAAAATAGGAAATACAAAGAACATCAGGGAAAGAGTTGTGTAATGAACAAGATAAGTTGCCATATTTCTAAATGAATGTAGCAATAACAATCAGGCCTCAAAAACTGAGAAATTGATACTAAAATTGTAACCTCCTCTTATATTCACTCAATATAAAAGAAGATTATGGTGTTACCACTACCTCACATCAATTATAATAAACAAATTTCATTTTAAAAGTTTTGGCTGAAGGCTTATTTTAAAAAATCAACCAATTCACAATACAATCAAAGAAAAACACAATGGAAGTAAATCATGCACACTTCAAATATACAGTGGACATAACCCACCAGCATTCCTATCCCAATTGTATGTATTTTAATACAAAAATAAAACTGAAATTTGGTCTGTGTGCCACGGCATGTGGCGCAGAGCCACACACTCACCCTTTCTATGCCGTGCAGCATGGCAAGTGTCAATGTTTTGACGTGCAATGTTTTCACATACGACATTCGATCGGAGTTATTCAAGCACCCACACAGTGCAAAAAGTCACTTCTTTGAAAATTTTACGCACCCAAGCACTCAAATCAATCCCTTTCTCTCATTAGACCATATTAGGCCTTGAACTAAGTCCAAAAGGATCTAATACACCTAATTGACCACAATTTAATACAATTATACTCATAAATCAAAATTTGACCCTTCTACGGCCAATTTTCACAATTTACTAACTTTACACACTTTGTCATTTCTTGGCATAATTTAGCCCACTTGGCTATTTCTTAACCCATACATAGGCAATTACATTCATAATACAATCTTAGTACCCAAATTACTCATTTTATCATAATTTTTTCCTTGGTTTAAGATTCACTAACACAATCAACCATATCAATACAAACATACTCAAATCATAGCCCCTTTTTCTCAAACAACACATACACATAATTGAGCTTGATTTCACAAAATCTCAATAAAATACATGCATGCAACCTATGGCAACTTATATACACTTATATATACACGATCTCAGTTCAGTTTATTACACAACCTTAAAGTACATGACTTCACAACTCAAGCCGATTCGGACTCTCTTCCCTTGTCCTGATCACTTCCCAGTCTTGTAGACATGTAATCATTAGGGTAAGATAAAAATCTTAGTAACAGAATAACTCATTCCTATTGACTATCACATGCAACAATATGAAAGTAAACATAGCATATCATTAAAACCTCATAAAATAGAATTTATATCATGTCTCATTTCCTTTCTCAACTTTTCCTCAATCACAAAGGATTCCATGTTATCTCAAGATATTTCATTATATCGCATAATATACTAGCATGACCTCTACCAATCGAACCTCTGAATCACCCCGACATGAAACCATAGGCTCATCTTAGACTAGTATACACTCTCATTAGTCTTGAGCTCACCTGTAGTGGTAGAATCACCCGATAAAAGATGTTCTAATACACAATACGAACTATGGTCTCTCCCAATACACACAATAGGGCTTCGTTGACTCTAATACCATATCACAAGGACACTAAGGAGTCTCTCATCTCCAACACCATACCTCTCAATAGGTGCTAAGGAGATCTCCTCTGACACTGCACCTTTCAAGGTACTAAGGAGAATTGTTTCAATATCGTACCCTTACGGGTACTAAGGAAACTTTTCCACATAATCTTTATCATCTCCTACACTTGGGTGAACTCCCACCCTTGTGATCATGCTTTTTCGAGCCATTTAAGGTTCCTATTTATCATTTAACACTTTCTTACACATAACATATACATATAATACTTTTCATTACAAGATGCACATTTTCATGCTTATTTCAATCAAAAGCCATTTTACACACATCAATCACTCAATGCTATAAAACATGCTTAGTTTAAAATCATTTCATGCACTATATAACATATTAACATACAGTTACAATAAATAGTCAAATAAAGGAAGTTATTCGGTTACCTCAACCCTTCTGTTACTAGAAAGGTTACCCGTGGATTTTAACTATCACACAAGCTTATCTCAGGCTTCCTTTCTCTACTCGCGCATCCGATATGCCAATCTGAACACATTTGGCACGTTTTAGTCATTTAGTCCATTTTGAGCAAAAACTCATTTTTACCACTTAGGGCTATATTCATCTGTAAACTCTTTTTCATTTATCTATTCTAACTCCATGACCACCCAATTACTACTTTACATCACCTTAACTGGTCTTATTTTACTCAAATCAAATTTTTACCTTAACTTTCTCTCTCTAAAGGCTAAAATTGAGCCTGCGGGTTCAAAACTCTACCATTTAGCTCTAAACCAGTCAAAAGCTCTAGTTTAACTTCCGAAAATATTTTTATTACTATTAGACAAGAATCAAACCCCTTAAATTCCTCTGATTCAATTTTTCTATAACTTATTTTCAGAGAAATTTGTGTAGAATGGAAGGTAAGAGTTAAATATAGCTTACTTGGCAAGTTACCGATCCAAATCACCTTCCACTGCTCTAAAATAAGTTGTCTTAGCTCCTTATCCCTTCTCTCTCTATCTCATATGTTTCTAACTTTTTACTTTTAAAAATCACCTCATTTCATGACTCAAGAAGTGTTTTTCTAGTCCATGCGCCGTAATGCATGCAGCATAAGCTGCAGTATGTGGCACAGTGAGATTTATTCTCACCACACATACTTGGTTTGACCCGAAACACACTCATATAACCCATATCTATTTATACAACACACAAACGAGTCAAAATACCAATTAACCATCCAAATCTGTAATCACACACTAACTTCCACTTCACCCTTGATTAATCTCTAAACTTAGGATTAAGAAATTCAGGATGTTACATAATAAGTTCCTGGCACTAATCCATCAATTGATTGTGCTTGGAAAACTTTTATTCGATTCAACCTTTCGAATTTTGATGGAAGTATGAGAGAAAGGGAAGCTGAGTTATGGATAGAGCAACTAGAAACAATCATTGAGGTTGTAGTTTCTATGTCAGAGTAAAAAGTTATCCTAGCCACAGTGTAGTTAGTTAGGGCTATCAAGAGGCGATAGGAGTCAGTGAGACCGACTAATAGTATTCATCTGAGTTAGGATGAGTTTAAAAAGATATTCTTTAACCAGTATTTCCCAGTCTCATTTAGAACTGAAAAAGAAAAAGAATTCCATATGTTTAGTTAGGGAGATCTAGATGAGGTGGAGTTTATCCGAAGGTTTGATGACTTGTTAGTATATTTTACCTACTTCTAGCATAGCAATGATACCAAGTGGAAAGCATAGCGATTGTTAGAGAAGATGAGACCTAAATATTGACAACAGATTGCTCTATTCGATATGACAACATATGAGGAGATATACCATAAGTTGAGAGTAGCAGCTTGATGTGGTAAAGAAGCAGATGCTGAGAGCAAGCGAGATAATATGGGGAGATTATCATCCCCTTTAGGTCTAACAAGTGGAGTTTTGAAAAAGCTTAGATACAGTGCTAATAATTCTAGTTCATCCGAAAGAAAAGGTCTCAATAGAGGATCGCAGTCTCAATTAATGCAGAAGGGATCAGTTTAAAGGAGTGAGGGTGTAAGGATTAGGCCTCCATAGTCTTCGAGGCAAGCATCAAATATTCTAGTGCTGAATTTGAGTAGTGGAAGGTCTCTTCGATGTAACATTTGTGGCCGATCTCATCTAGAAAGATATTGGGCTTACTTCAAGTGTGGCAAGTTGGGTTACTTGATAAGGCAATGCTCAAAAGGCAAAGTTGAGGGGACTGAGCAAAGATCTACAATCCCTAGTTGAGTGTTTAGAGTTGCATAGGAAGAGGCTAGAGCATCTCCGAACTTAATCGAAGGTATAATTTATGTTCATAGCCACTAAGTATAGGTACCATTTGATTTGGGTGCCACACTTTCCTTTGTGTGTGAGGAGTATGCAGATCAATTACAACTATCATTGCAAGAGTTACCTGTGCTTATTATAATGATGATGCCTTTTGGATTGTCTAGTATCATTAGTAGAGCTTGTTAGGATGTGAAGATTTAATTTGAGGATAAAGTCTCTAAGATCAATTTGATTTGTATTCTTATAAAGGAAAAAGATGTAATTATTGGCATAGATTATCTAGTAATGAATAATGCTACCTTTAATTATGCTAGAAAGATAGTTTCATTGCTAGTATGGCTTGCAATAGTAGATTCTTCTGAGCAGCCTAAGTTCCTATCGGTGGTTAGTACAGAGAAGTTGATCCGGCAAGGTTGTGATGCATATATGGTGTTCTTTGCTTCCAAGATGGTATATAATGGTGGAATCGAGAAGATCGATGTAATGAGTGAATTCCCTAAGATATTTTCAAATGAAGTGACTGGATTACTCCCTAAAAAGGAAGTAGAGTTCTTAATTGATTTGGTTCTTGGAATTGAATCAATATCAAAGGCCCTATATAGAATGTCACTATTAGAATTGGCTAAATTAAAGAAGCAGATTGAAGATTTACTAGATAAAGGGTTTATCAGACTAATAGTATCACCATAGGGCTCATCAGTATTGTTTGGGAGGAAGAAGGATGGCAGTTTCTACCTTTGTATTGATTATTGGTAGTTGAATACATTGACTATGAGGAACAAATATCTTTTCCAAGGATTGATGATCTTTTTGATTAGCCAATTAGTGCCTCAGTCTTTTTCAAGATAGATTTAAGGTTTGGGTACCATTATTGAGAGTCAGTGTAGTAGATATACCCAAGATAGCTTTTAGAACTCGATATGGGCACTATGAATTTCTAGTTATGCCATTTGGTTTGACCAATGCGTCTACAGTGTTCATGGACTATATGAACCGAATATTGAGGCTGTACTTAGATTAGTTTGTGGTGGTCTTTATAGATAACATCTTGATCTATTTTGAAAATGAGGAGCAACATGTGAAGCATTTGAGAATGGTGCTTCAGATTCTGAAAGATAAGAAGTTGTATGCTAAGCTCAGTAAGTGTGAGTTCTAGCTAAGAAAAGTCCAATTTTGAGACATATGGTGTCAGTAGATGGAATTTTTGTGGATTTGTATAAAGTTGATACAGTGTTAAAGTGGAAACGTCCTAATTTAGTCATGAAGATACATAGTTTTTTGGGTTTAGTTAGATATTATTGGCAATTTATCTAGGGATTTTCCCATATAGCATCTCCTTTGACTAAGCTAACATGGAATGATTAACCTTATATTTGAGATGACCGGTGTAAAGTAGCATTTTAGCAGTTGAAAGAGAAGTTAACTATAGCTCCCATATTAATTATCCCTAATCCAAGGTTGCCTTATGAGGTATACATGGATACATCATTGAGAGGTATTGGTTATGTTTTGGTGCAAGACAATCGAGTAGTGGCATATGCATCTCAACAATTATGACCACATGAATAGAATTATTCTGTGCATGACTTAGAGCTTGCAATAGTAGTGTTTGCTCTAAAAAATTGATGCCATTACCTTTATGGTGCAGTATTTAAGGTGTTTAGTGATCATAAAATTCTGAAATACCTAGTGGATCAGAAAGAGCTAAACATAAGGCAAAGGAAATGGATGGAGTTTCTTAAAGATTATAATTTTGAATTGTAATACCATCCGAGTAAAGCTAATGTGGTTACTGATACATTGAGTCGGATGATGTTGCATGTGGTAAGTCTAATGGTTCAGGAGCATAAGTTAATGGAATCCTTTGTTGAGTCACAACAGGATGCATTATTAAAGACATTTGTTGGTGCCTATTCTATAGAAGTCAGTAATGATTTCTGGAAGGAATTGTGAATGACACAACTAGAAAATGAGTGTCTTCTAAGAAACAAAAAAGAGATTGAAGTGAATCAGGCCATTAATTTTAGCTTTAATGATAATGGGTTCATTATCTGCTAGGACAGGATATGTGTTCTTGATGATATAGATTTATAGAACATGATAATGAGTGAAGCGCATTGTAGTAAATACACGATTCATTTGAGAGCTATAAAGATGCACCAGGACATGAAGCAGTATTAATGGTGGCCTGGTATGAAGAGAGAAATTACGGACTTTGTAATTCAATGTTTAACCTATTAGAAGGTTAAAACAGAGCACCAAAGGCTAGCAGAGATGTTGCAACCATTAGATATCCCTAAGTGGAAATGGGATAGTATATCCATAGATTTTATAACTAGATTATTGAGGACTTAGTCAAGGCACAATGCCATATGGGTAATTATTGATAGGCTTACCAAATCAGCTCAGTTCCTATCTATTTGGATCAATAATTTTTTAGAGAATTTGGCAGAGATCTATATTCAAGAAGTTGTGAGGCTGTATGGCATGCCGAAAAGTGTAGTGTCTGATAGAGATTCGAGGTTTACATCTAAGTTCTGGGGAACTATATAGCGAGCTATGGGTACTAAGTTGAGATTCAATATTGCATATCATCTATAGATGGATAGGCAAATGGAGTGAACCATAAAGACCCTAGTGGATATGTTGAGAGCATGTGTATTGGAGTTAAAAGGTAGCTGGGATAACCATCTTCCTTTAGTTGAGTTTGCTCATAACAATAGTTACAACTCTAGTATTCAAATGGAATCATATGAGGCATTGTATGGAGTATAGGTCACCTATTTATTAGACAAAATTAAGTAAGAGGAGTATGTTGGGACCAAACATTATGGATCAAATGACTCAGAAGATTGAGTTGATAAGGTAAAAGTTGTTGACGACTTAAAGTAGACAAAAGATTTACATGGATAGGTATAGAAAGCAATTAGAGTTCCTGGTGGGAGATCGTGTATTTTTAAGGATTACTTCAGTGATAGGAATCGAGAGGTCGATTAGAGCTAAGAAATTGACTCCTTGATTCATTAGTCCTTTTAAAATTCTAAAAAGAATTAGACCAGCTGCCTATAAGATCGCGTTGCCACCGTAATTATTGGGTGTACATGATGTGTTCCATATATCTTAGCTTAAGAAATATCATCAAAACCCTTCTCATATGATAGAACCAGAAGAGATTGAGTTCCAGGAGAATCTAACTTATAAGGTTGAGCCAGAACGGATCATGGATGTGAAGGATAGATAATTGATGAATAAGACTATATGATTAGTTAAAGTTTTCTGGTGAGGCATGGATCCTGGTGACGCTACCTAGGAGACAAAGAATAAGATGAGACAACAGTATCCTCATTTGTTTCCATAGGTATGTACTCAAGTGTTTCATGAATTTTGGGGACAAAATTCTTAAAAGGAAGGGAGAAATGTAACATCTTGATTTTCTAATCTTATGATTAGCTATTAATTAGGGGTAAGTTAGTAATTAGTAAAGGATTAGAGATTTGGATGATTAGTTGATGATTTGTGTCTTTGGGGTGTTAAATGAATAGATACGGGTAGAAGAACTACATTTTGAAGCAAAGCATGTACGCATGGTAAGGATTCTCCTCATTGTACCATACGCCGCGGCTAATGCTGCCTATACCATAGCGCATGTACTAAAAAAATAACCTGATAAGTCATGATTTGGCTTGGATTTTAAAAGGGAAAAATAAAGAAAACATAAGAGGGAGTAGAGATGTAATGTCATCTCCAACAATACCAAACACACAAAACACATAACACAGAACAACGTTATGATAATTGAGATTATATTATATTAATCCCATATATAGTTATCATAACCTAAGGGTTAAAGAATATTTCAAAAAAGGGATCTTAAGAAAACCCTTTTCGTTAGTCGTTTGAGCTCAAACTATAGTTCAAAATCAATCAAATGAGAGAATAGAAGTAGGAGAAGTTTTTAGCTAAACCAAAAGTTTTTCAACCATTGAGGCATAGTGCGCCATGGCATAGGGCATCATCCATCATAGTGGACTTCACAGAGGGAAACGTCCCTTCTGTGCCTTAGGCCACTATACAACGGACAATGCACCGCGGTATGCAACCACTGTCAAAACAGCTCCTGGGCCAACTTTCAAAGCACGTTATTTTGCTGTCCGACATTTGATTTGAGATATTCAAGTGTCCACACGTAGCTCTTAGAGCCACCTAGTTTTGGCATCAGTCTCACACCCAAACACCAAGCCAAATGAGATTTGGACACACAAAATCAAAATGGCTCATTTTCTTTCAAAAATCACTATCAAGGTGCCTATACTTCCAAACCAAATGCCAATAGCTATGAAACCACTTAAACCAACTCAAATAGACTACAAACAACATATGCAAACATTTAAACCATAATAACAACAATCCAAATAAGATTTGGCCACCAAAACCCCATTTTCAACATAAATTTCACTAGGGGTAACAATTTCTCATAAACAATCTAATGGCCAATCTAACACGTAAAATAATACAAACCTAACACTTGCACTAGTATCTTGACCTTTCACAGTCATTATAACACAGATACAACAAACTCAGGCTAAGATACCCATAGTTAACAACAGAAATCATGCAAGTGTATCACCAAACTATATATGTCCTAAATTGATATATGCATTCAAAAATTCATTACAAACCAAAATAAATAAAAGGATTATACAATTATGAGCTAGTCCCTACGATGTTCAAATGCACCTTCCTTTCCCTTGTCCCTATTAGAGCCTTTACCTATAAAATGTAACCATAGAATGAGTCGAGGACTCAATAACCAAATAGTCTAATCAACTACTCATGTGTGAGAATAGTTTGTGTGTATGTGAAGTGGCACAGTAAAATATGTAACATGTCATAATTCCACAAATATGGTTATAGTATGATATGCATGATCAATACACTACCTTATACCCTCCTTATGTCTTACAACTAAGTTTGTGGGCTGACAATTCGATAGGACCAAGTCCATTTGACTGGACTAGCCCAAGTTCACCATTACCAGGAGTAGCCTCAGCCAAGAGTGCCTTCACCCACTATGAACCACAGATTCCCCCTATCTATAAATATTAGAGGTGTCGATGCCCAATCTACTACTTCTAGTACTAGGACTTCCAAACAATATAATACTGAGCACCGGGGCCTCCACAGTGCTAGTGTACTATATGGATTTCTAAAAAATGTCCCAAAAACACACTAGGGTGAACTCCCACCCTCTCACAATGATCATGCCAAACATGGTTAATACATCTAACACACATTCATCACATATCATTTATCATAATTTCTCATTTTTACTTAAACCATAAAATTTCACAAGTAATTATACATAAAATAGAATTTGGCTTTCCAAATACTAAAATTTTAAAGAAACTTTTCATTCTACTTCATATAACTTCAAAAGTCATAATTTCATATTATCACTGTACTAGTATCTAAACAAAACATTAACTTGAAAATCTAACACACTACCATCCAAACACATAAAAAGGGATATTAGACAATCTAGTTACCTCAACTCTTTTTTCACTAAAAGGGTTACCATAGTCAACCAATGGCTCCACGTGCATCAACTAGCACTATAATGCTCAATCAAAGGTTCATCTATAAGATTAAACCTTTAATTATTAATCCACACACTAATCACCTTATTTTATAATACAACTAAAGGTACCCATTATGTTCAAAACCTCTATTTAGCCTCAAAAATCCTTCCAACACACTACATTAACCCTGTTTAACATCCCAACACATAAACAATACTATTACATTACCCACATTGCTCTTAATCATTCAATTTCTACCTAGGGTTTGTTTAAACCCTAACCAACAACTCTAAATCTTTATGTAATCCATAAATATAAATTTATAAGCTTGAGTTAACAACTTAAGAGCTTGACTAAGGTAATAGGTTCAGCCATTATCCAAGAAAAACTGAATCAAAGCCTCAAAATATCTAAATCATCAGAAAGTTTGAATATAGGGAGAAGGAGAAGTAGAAGAAGCTTACCCAAGGCTAAATCTTACTCCAAATGCTTTTAAAGTGAGCCTAAGGTTGGGCCCTAGTAGTCCCAAGAGTCTTCTTCGACGCTCTCATGATATCTCTCTTTCTTTCTCTAATTTTCATTCTGATTCGCAAACTGATAAATCCAAATCTGTGTACATGCACCACGGTGCATTGACGCGTCTGCCACACCACATGGTATAGAGAACTTCACATACTTTTTTAACCTCTCTCCATGCCATGGCCTGCTTGTACTCTGATCTAGCCTTCTTTTAAGGCTATCCAATGATCTATTAAACACATTAGTCTCCCAAAAACATCATTAATAAAAAATTCACTTAATTTGACTGAAATACTCTTATAAACATTAGAAATTCCCAAAGTTAAAATCCAGCATGTTACAGGAGAAGAGAGAAAGATCGGCTAGGGCAAGCATTTTTAGAAAAAGTAACTTTTTACACCTGGCTGTCTAAATTTTGATCGAATAGTTAGATCGTGTTCAAATCTATCTCATTAGTTAGTTATGAGTTAAGCTTTATGTGGGTGCTTGAATCATTCTGATCGGATGTCATATGTAAAAAAAGCACATGCCAGATGTTTCTTATTTGAGTTGTCAAATGATAGCTATAGAATTAGGCATGTACATCGCTTGAACATCATGCTGTGACACATAACACAAAGAAGGTCTAGGTATATGGCTCTATGCCACATGCCACAAGGCATGTGTTGCCCACCGTGATATATGGCCCCTAATCTAACCTTCTTTCTTTATATTTGAGGCATGCAATGATTCTTATGAATGCATATAACTTGTTTCCGCTACGTATCGCTTGAAGTATTATGTTTTTGATGATTTTAGAAAAGAAGTCTTAGGCCCAAGCTTTTCAAACATATTAATTAATTATAATTTGATTTTTTGAAATGGTGATTATGTTAATCTTTTCCTATATCTGGTGGATATAAGGGAGGGTTGCAAGAGAGCTCATCCTTCCTCATTTGTCCTCTCCGTCCTCTTCCTAATTTTTGTTCAGCTCATCGACATGGCTAAGAGTGTTTGCTGTAATTCTCTATTTCTTTCCTCTCTAGTTGCTGTGACAGATCAAAATTCCTTCCTCCTGTCATTGCCGACATCATTTGCATAGTAAATAAGTCATTGGAGAGGTTGTGCATGGAAGAGTGTCATGTAGCTATTGTTAAGGTTGCTGTCAGCCTCTTCTTTTCCTTTCTCTATTGCAGCTATATTTAGAAATCTTCCCTCCCTTATTCTTCATCATCAACTTCTCCTTCTCCTTTTGTGTTGTTGGTAGTTTGATGAGGTAAGAAGCTTTGATCTCTCACTCCCTTAGTTCTGTGTGCATATGATTGTGGGTTGAGATTGTGAATTTTTCTTCATTTTTCTGCTAACCATGAGGAATGTAAAGTTGAAATTTTAGTTTTTCTTTGAATATTTAAATTTATATATGCTAAAGGATTTAAATTGGAGAGTTGGATTATTTCAATTATTGATATTAGAAAATTTAGAAAATGAAACTTGAAGAAAAGAAAATTTGGTATTAGTTAAAGGATTCATGTCTATAAAGTGTTTGATAAAATGCTCATTAGGAGAGTTTTACTTGATCTTGCATTTTTATAAAATTTCATTGGTCCCTATGAGAAGTATGTTAGTGTGGGTGTTATGGATCTATAAACTAACTTGAAGGTTACAAAGGAAATTTGATTGTAAAATTAACTCATAACTATGTGAATTCTTGACAATGGGTGGTTGTTGATAAATTATGTGATTAAAGGTTTGAATCTTACAAAGCTCTTTTGAGTGGATTGGAAAATTAGCTATGTCTATAAAGAAACTTTTGTGCAAATATTGGTTCCAAAGATTTAAATTTATAATTGTGTGTGTGTGTGTTAGTGTTGGAAGAGAGTTTTTGAGCATGGTTAAAAGTTTATTAATACCTTAATATTACACACACACACACACACACACACACACACACACAAAGGAGGTGGGAAGAAGTGAAAATCGATTAATGTGGTAAGAGGATAACCTTTTACTTTGAGAACACTTTAGATAAATGAATAGCACCCGAATTAATTTACTAATAAAAGTGTTTCATTGAAAATATTACATATTATATAGATCATTTTTTATAACAACTATGATAAATATTAGATACTTTTTTAATTAAATTATTTTATCCTTGGAAATTATAGAATAATGATGAAGGATAATTAACTCATGACATGTGCATGTATTTTTCCTTAAGAAATATACTTTCAAGATTGATAAAGGCATTTTTATTTATTTAGCTTTGGTAATTCTTGGTTGCTCAAGAAATGCAAGCTTGTATATTAACTATGAAATATTATTCATGCAAGTTTTAAGATTAAAAACTATTCATGTGAGTTTGATATTAATAATTAAAATTGAATTTCAATAATGACTATGTTTCTTGCATATTTGAAATTTGATTTGTAAGAGGACCATACACAAAACACTACCTGTTAATTATAGTTTCATTAGCTCGTAGCGCTATGGTTAATGATTAACTAGTTTGACTTTCTTGAGCTTTGTTATCACATTCGTTATTCATGGGTCTTGTGATTGTATTTGATTTCATGGCTTTAAACCACATTTGGTTAGCATTACACTCATAGATTGTATGTCCACTTTTGTTTTTGTGGCTCAGGTTGCATATAGTTACTTACCTTTTTGGACTATGTATCCATGCTTGTCTTCATAGCATAAGTCGCGTTTAGTTATTTTACCCCTGTGGACTAT
The DNA here is from genome assembly GCF_029017545.1 of Prosopis cineraria. Classification (NCBI taxonomy): domain Eukaryota; kingdom Viridiplantae; phylum Streptophyta; class Magnoliopsida; order Fabales; family Fabaceae; genus Prosopis; species Prosopis cineraria. The sequence goes on along the minus strand of NW_026555337.1, from coordinate 34,187,399 downwards.
ATGTCCACATTTGTTACTTGTTTTGTTAAGTCCTTAAAATTCTAAAATTTTAATCAACTGATATATTCAAAATTTCAATAGTTACAGTTAGTAAGTGTACTAATTTTATTCAAATATAAATAATTTGTTCTCCTCAAGCCTATTAGAATCAATTAAATTTTAGTTTATTCACATTTTTGGTTTTGATTGAGATTTCTAGATGTAGTAATTTTATTATATTGAACTGTCCTCTTGTCAATTATTTTATATAATTGTGAGTTTATTATTTTTGCTCTTTTAAATTATATTTTTGGAGATACTATTTATTGGAAAATTATTTTGGTTTCAGGTTCGTTAGTTGATGCTAAACCTCCTACTGATTACTGAAGGGCTTATAACTAATAAGATAAGCTTTTAATAGTGGATAAAAAATGCTTTTAACTGTGGTTATATAACTATTGTTGTTATAGGGACTATTAAAAGTCAGTGACTTTCAACAACAATTGTCCAACCACTGCTGAAAATAACTTTTAACAATGGTTCGAAGTCCACTGTTGAAAGTTGCCCATTGTTTAAATTTTTGGGAAAAAAGCGACTTTTAATAGCAGTTGACACCATAACTGCTATTAAAAGTTATATTTTAACAAAAATTAAAATTAAACTTAAACTTAAACTAAACTATATAAATTAAACTAAAAATAAACTATACAAACATATGACAAAAAATTAATTAACTAAAATATAAATTAATAATATATATTACATATACGTGGGGGAAGAAACCATGGCCAAGGAAGTAGGAGAGAGGTGGAGGCAGGGGAGGAGGGGGCGTCGAGGAGGAGGGGGAAGAGGGGGAGGCAGTAGGGCATTGAGGAGGGGGAGGGGGAGGCATCAACAGAGGCACTAACAAGGAGGGGATAGAAACCAACAACTCAACAGAGAGGAGGGGGAAGGAGGTTGGAGGATGATAACGGAGTAAAGGAAAAGGAGATGGCAAGGAAAGACAAACCGACACGAATGAAATGGAGAAGAAGAAGGAAAGGAAATTTAAACTAGATTTTAACATCAGGTGGATTGTCCACTCGATGTTAAAAGCTATATTTTTTTTAAAATATAGTAAAGACTTTTAACATAACTTTTAACATCGGCTGGTTGGTCTACCTAGTGTCAAAAATCATCTTAATTTTTTTAATTTATAAAAGACTTTTAACATGGATAGGTTGTCCCACCACTAGTGCAAAAATTATTTTTCACCACAGTTAATATGCATTTTTGGTTAGAGAAGATGCTGTGTAGTAGAAGATTGTGTCGTAATAAATAGACATTTTTTACCATAAGTCAAAAGAAACTGTGACGAAAGATGGTATTTTTTGCCATAAGTCTGAGCTCACCTGTGGCAAAAAACACAATGGTGAAAAATATTATTTTTTGTCATAGGTCTTAGCACACCTGTAATGAAAAATACCATCTTTTGCTACAAGTCTAAGATTACCAGAGACAAAAAATAGGAGAAAAATATACTTTTTTGCTACAAGTGAGCTTAGACTTGTGGCAAAAAATGGTATGTTTCACCACAAGTTTTAACATACGTGTGGCAAAATATCGCATCTTTCACCATAGGTCCAAGCTCACCTATGGCGAAAAATTGCTTTTGAGATCATTTATGGCCATAGTTTTAGCTACAACTGTCGCCATAAATGAATTTTTACCACAATTATTGTAATAACTATGGCCGTAAATACTTTTTTTTTACTCATGCCACTTATACTTATATACATCCCTTACTTAAAAAACCTGTATTAATACAGAAATAGTAGCTCCAGAGACCAATACAAATATATCTAGTGCAAACATATGAACTAAAAATTTACATTTCCAATACAAAATATCTAGAAAGTTTCTACTCTGATCTTATTAATTCTAAGAAAAACTTAGATCTCAAATTACATATATGTCTCAACTCTTGCTTAAAATATGGTTCTAAACTTTGGAAGTGCTACAAATTCAATAACAAAATACGAATGAATAATAACTTAAGTATATGGCAAACTTTATAATTATATATCATTATTTACAAATTATTACCTAATCGAATGAGTGAATAATACCTTAAGTGATGATTTCATGCATGAAAATCATTACATCATACCCGCACTCTAAACTTCTTGGTTGTTAAGGGCAATATAAAAAAATAGAAATAATTAAATTCATTAAATCAATATTATAATCTTCATTCTAATTAAGGAATAAATTTAAAATATTTACTTGCATTGGTACAAACTTGATTTCATTTTTTTTCTTGTCAACCATTCCTGTTGATTTCTAATATGTCGCTAAAAATCTATTTACCAAATATAAACACTTAAAATATATTAAATTTATATTATTAATAACATAAAATAAAATTATTTAAAAACTTACAATTCAATCAAAGACTTTATGTCGTCACTTACTTTCTTTTTTAGTGAACGAAACTAGTATACAGTATTTTCGTATGGGCAAATGATAGGAAGTATCCAATGATGGCTGCAATATATTAATTTATATTAATATCACATCATCAAGCAAATTTTTTTGTAAATTGAGTGATGAATTTAAAATTTAATACCTCTCAATAATTAGTAAAAACCAGCATCTCTTCTTTTGCTTACACATCGTCTTTCCAATATAAGAAGCTCTTTGATTCAATTTGTCAGTGGAGGTTAAAAGTGGAGACAAGAACCCATAATTATCATTGACACCAAGTTCGGTGCATATCTTATGGAGGTACCTTTGATAATTAGACATACATTAGCAATAAAATAAAAATATCAAATATAAATTTAGAAATAAAAATGTATACTTACATGACAAAAACTTGAATTATTGATAAGTCCAACCACTCAATATTGATGAGGTCACTGATATCTTTTCTGGAAACTCTAAAAGTAATAGGCTCCCCAACAATCTTTTCAGCTACGTTTATTTCATCGAAAAATTCATTCATGTCAACCACCATTAAAGCCAACCATTTCAAATCATCTTGCATCAATTGGAGATTGGAATCCAAAGATTCTTTTGATTGTTGGAGTTCTTATAATTAATATATAATGAAAATTAGAAATACCTATGTTATTAATTAAAAAAATAAAAAATTGTAACATTTTCATACCTCTTCAGTAACTTGTCGAACTAGCTTTTTCAACCAAATAATGAAATTATATTGAGCTTGTCCTATTGTTTCCACCTCCTCAATAGGAAATAGTACAACAGCATTAGCATCTACAACCTCTTCAACCATCACCTTTACTTGGTTATGTTGTATTTGTTGATGGTAGACTGTAGTTGCATGGTTATACACCTTTTCATATGCAACTACTCGTTTGCCATGATCCTTCACATATAGTATGCATGGCATTTCTTGATCTGATAGGCTAAGATCACACATTCGATCTGTATCACCACCATAATTCGGTGTTTATTGTGGTTGCATTTACAGGTTACTAGTCATTGATTACATTTCCATCATCATGCTTGACTTGTATTCTGCTATCTTCATTTGCACTTGCTGGATTGGTACGAAATTAGAAGGTGGAGGTCCAAAATATTGTATTATACTCATGCCTTTTAGAACCCCTAACACGGCTAGGGTGCTCTTCACTCCCTAAGGCCGTAGTCAATATGTCCTTTTGTTACCCTCTGGAAGCATCTCTTTTAACAATCTAAGCAACTCTATGAAACTTTTATTACTCCACCCATATCTGGCTTTCAAGTTGAAAAACTTCAACACTGCTGTTAGTCTTGTATGTTTTGTACACCCTGTATACAAAGGAGTTTCCAAATCATTGCACAAGCTATCATATTTGTGCACCTTCTCAATAGCTTCAATGCCAATGTCACATAACATATGCTCTATTTGATCACCAAAATCTATATCATCATTCTCAACTTGTGGTATACTACATTTTCTAGATTTACCATGCAATACCCACTATCTGTACACTTTGTAGAATTCAAAACAAATTAGGTGATTCTTAATCTCCATAGGACTTTGGCATAACCCATTCAAACACATAACACAAGTACAATATAACAATCCTTTATTATTAGGAACATTGTTCTTTGCAAATTCCAAAAATTGATCTACCCCCCTCTCATATTTATCACTTGTTCGCAAAGCATCTATCCAATTATGGTTCATCATTAACTATTTCAAATATCAACAAATAATTTATAATTTAAAAAGCAATATCTTATCCAACTACGGCATCATAACAATTTATATAGCGAGATCTTCAAGGCGCTAAATCCTTCAATTCTATCAATTTAACCTTACTAAAATGCCGGCACTAAACCCTCAATTTATCATGGAAATTTAAAAAAAATCAACAGCATAACAACTTATAAATTGAGATTTCTCGGGCACTAAACCCTCAATTTTATCAATTTAAGTAAATCTCGATTGGCATTTTAATAATTATCAACTCTAATCAACAATTAATAGTATAATTTATGATAATGGGGTTCAACATTTATCCCAACAAACAAACTTAAAAAGAAATTAATTATACTAGACATAAAGAAATTAATATTATGGAAATTTAAAAAAATAATTAAGCAGCATAACAACTTATAAAATGAGATTTTCGGGGCACTAAACCATCAATTTGATCAATTTAAGAAAATATTGATTGGCATTTTAATAATTATCAACTCTAATCAACAATTAATATTATAATTTGTAATAATGGGGTTCAAAATTTATCCCAACAAACAAACTTAAAAAGAAAAAAAATAGTAAGAAAAGCACATAAAAATAGAAAAAAAAATAAATTCTTTGGAGCTAAAAATAATTAAGTAAAAAAACATCTAAAAAATTGTTAAAAAAAACCCTGAGGTGCGGCGGAGAGGGAAAGAGGCGAGCTATGGGAAATGCTAGCTGGAGGCGAGCTAGGAGCAATGAGCAACAGCTGTGGGCGATGACAGCTGGAGACCTACAGGCAACAAGCTTGAGGGAATGAAAGGCTTGAGCTAAGGGGAAAAGAGCTGTGGGAAACAAGCTGAGAAAACAAAGGTGGCACATCATTGGAAAACAGGCAAAGCTAAGGGAAAATAGTTGAGGGAAACGAGCTATGGGATGAGGAGCTTGAAACAGAATGGCCGACACGAGCTTTGGAGAAGATGCACAGATCGGGAAAACATAGAAAACTAAAAGTATGTATGAATTTCAAATAGATTTGTGTCTGAAATTTAGACAACCTTCGGCAAAAGGCGCCCTTGCACTTGTCGCCAAATGTTAATTTAAAATTTAAAATAAAAATATTTATTTTACTAAATTTAATTCCAATAAAATTATTTAAAAATTATTTTACTGAATTTCACTAAATTATTTATTTAAAAATTTAATTTCAATATATTATAATAGAATTTAGTAATTAATAATCTAATTCTAATAAATTATGAAATAAAATTCATTTATTATTTCTTATTTTATGTGAAATAATCTTTCTTAAATATTACTTTATTAATAAAAAATAATTAAGATTTCAATTAATAAGTTAATTTATATTAGTTATTTTTCAAATTAATTTCATTTACATAATAAAAAATTGAGTAATAATTTACTTTAACTAATTAATTAAATTAAATTATTTAATTTTTTAAAATATTTCTCATAATAATTTATGGCAACAGTTAGTCTTAGGATTATCGCTATAAATGAAATATTTTAAGCATTTAATTACAAATAAGCCACTTACTCATATATTATTATAGGTTTTTGACAAACTGTGATAAAAAATATGTCATTAAAATTCTATTTTTTACTAGTGCATCTGATATTAAAAGTGATATTAATTTTTTACTTTTGTTAATTACTCTTAACATCGATTGTGCGGTACACCCAATGTTAAAAATAATAAACAACATCGGGTATATTCATACCCAATGTTAAAAATCAATCAATCACTTGTTTAATTACAAAAATTCCATCGTGTTCACTTGCAATAGCATTTGCGTGTCAACTAATGTTAAAAGTGAGCTGTTAAACTCATATTTTGTACTAGTGGTGGGTATTTATTTTTTGAACTTCCTTTCCTTTTGATGTAAATTCTAAAGCTTATGTATTATGTTTTGAGAACATGGATTAGGGTGCTCCATGATAACTATAGTTAGAGTCTTGATCTTTCATGAAGTTATTTATTTGTCTGTTGCCCGGGAGCAGAATTCCATATTATCATTGTTATTTTGTAAAAACTGTTGCAAAGATTTTGGGAGGTTCCATTTATAGGGGAGATGCTACTGAAATTTCTACAAGAAGTTTAATATTTTGATCCATGTGACAAGTAACATAGGTATATTTAATTATGCTAATAGTATGTCAATGAATTAATTTAGAATTTTCTTTAATTGAGGCATTAGGGATGTGTGCTTGTGCATATATCTCATGCTGATTAAGCTTAAATTTTAGGGCATGATAGAACCCATGTAAGAAGAAGAACAAAATTAAAAAACAGAGAAAAATAAAAAAGGAAAGTAGCAGAGAAAATATGAGAGATAAAGAAAGAAGTCTCATATCTAAAAGACAGATTAAAAATATGTAAAATTTTGAGTGTGTCTAACCAAATGGCTTAGACTATTTTGGCAAAAAAAAAATAAAAAAGAAAGAAAGAAAGAATGAAAGATACAAACACGATATTAAAAAAAAAGAAATAGAGAAGAAGAAGAAGAAAAAGAAATTAAATAAGCCTAAGGCCTTCTTAGATTAAAAAGAGTAGAAGGCCAGCAAGAAGAAGAACAAAATAAAAAAAAAACTAAGAGAAATAACAAAAGAAAAGTGGTAGATAAATATTAGAGATGAAGAAAGAAGTCTCACATCTAGAGGATAGAAGATAAATTAAGAATATATAAATCTTATAGTGTATCTAAGCAAATGGCTTAAGTTATTTTAGTAAAGTAGACTGGTGCACTTAAATTAGCAAACTATATACTCCCTCCTATCCCATTTGTAAGATACTATCTAGAAGTAATGTTTGGTCAAAGTATAGAACACCTTGTAAATAATTAAACAATTTTTTTCAATTTTATCCTTTTTTATTAGCATAAATGTATTTAATATAATTGTATTGTTATTTAAATTCAAGGATAAAAATAAAAGTACATCTTAGTTTTTTATGATTTCAAGAAAAAAATTAATTTTTTTAAGATATATAAAATGACTAAAAGTGTCTTATAATAAGGATCAGGGAGAGTATGTAGGAAGGAGGAAGGAAGAATGAAAAAGGAGATCTCGTTTCTGTGAGTTCATGGAGGTTCTTGAGGCTTCATGGTGATTCCTCTTTGTTGTTTTCTCTCGTTTAGGAGTTTTTTGGTTATTTTTTCAACATGTTTCTCCCTAGGTATCGTTCCTCCCATGTTTCTTTTTGTCAGCCTCACTTTATTGTGTTCAAGCTTTTAGATTCCTGTTTGTTACATGCTTCCAAACTTCAATTAGCTTTATTCAATGTTTATTGGCATCTTCATGTTCTGTTAAAGCTGTTCAGAATTCTGGTCCTTCTTTGTTGTATATTTTAGATAAGGGTGTCTGGTTGTTTCAAGGTTTTACTCTTGCAGTTTTTGGTGGGATGAATCTTTCTTTTATCCACCTAACTCTTTCCCCAGTAATTTTTCTGTTTGGCGTCGAGTGATTGGTCTCTCGCTTAGTTATTGCAGTAAGTCTGTTGCATCTTTCATAGGTAACAAGTTGGGTGCTTTTATATTTTTCGATGAGTCTTGCCTTTTCTCTAACGTCAGTCTCCATTTCTTGTCTTTTTGCTCTTCCTTCATTTTTGGTGATCTTTTCTCATAATAGTCATCCGTTTCGAGTTTCTTTCCCCTTTGAGAATGTTGGTCGACTTTGCTCTTGATGCTTTCATGTCGGTCATAACTCCTCGTCATGCATGAAGACTTCTTTGATGGGCTGGAAAGATATCCGGATCTCTTTTTGGGGTCATTAAGTCTGGGAGGTTTCTTCCTTTGGACCAGAGTTAAAGTTGAAGGGTACTATTGGTATACTGATGACTTTGATTTGACAATTCGGACTCAGAAGATATTGAAGCAGTAGCTTCACGTGGCAATAATTGATTGTCTCTGCATGCGCTAGTGCCTGATTGTGGTGATTTCGACCTGTTTATCACTGTAATTAAATGGTTCAAATTTAAATTATTATCATTATATATATTATTTATTTATTTATTTTTTAAAGTAAAAATTTATAAAAATTATAAAATAATTTCAATATTTTTTTATTTTTAATATAGTTTAGATTTAATTTAAAAAATTTAATTTAATATTAAAATTTTTATAATTAATATATATTGAATATTTAAATATATTTTGTACAGTTTAAATTTAATTTAATATTAATTTAGACTATACAGAGTATATTTAAATAATTAATATATAATAATTATAAAAATTTTAATATTAAATTAAACCTTTAAAATTAATTCTAGATCATATTAAAAATAAAAAATTTATTAAAATTATTTATAATTATTTATAAATTTTTATTTTAAAAAATATAATATATAATAATAATAATTTAAATCTGAATTATTCAAATAAAATTTAAATGGCTTACCTCTCATGGCTGTGATGAGCATCCAAATAAAACTCGTGATTTCGCTCAACTGTAGTTTGTGGGTTACTTTTGTGATCACGTGTGAGCTTACTCCCTTCCGCCAGCGTTAGTCTTCGCTTCCAGTATTTGCGACTCGAGTTTGTGTTGCTGCTTCACGTGGAAGTTCTTTCACTTCCCTTGGAAAATGCATCAACCGTGGTTAGATTTAATTTGGATGCTTTGTTTGCTCTTTCACCTACTATAAATCCACTAGAGATCTCTCCTTGGACTCATCGGCTTTCTTCTCCCTCACTGATAGCCAAAATGAATCAACCCACGGAAACAAGGAACTTCTACAATTTTTCAGAGCAGGCTTTCAACATGTTTTTCCATCGATGTCAAATGGCATGTTGCAGGGCATCAATTGCTGTGCATTTTAGCAGGTGACCTCTTCATTCTACTGGAGCATAATGTCTGTCAGCGTACCTTCCGTTTCATGGCAATAGAGCACAGCAATTGATGGATGGACTCTTGTTTCAATTGGGTTCATTGGATGTATGGTTATATACGCCTTCATGGATTTACTGATCCTCTCTTGGAAGCCTTATGCACAGTTGGTGTTATTGACTATCCTCCATCTTCTTTTTTGCCATAGCTTCAGGCTATGTATCCTGATCTAAGGGTATCTTAGCCAGCTGATGAAAGTGACGCTTTGTTGATTCACAGCAGACTCACTGATACTTACATGCGTCTCAGAGTTTTGGTGGATCATAATGCTGCTGATTGGCTAGGTTTCAACGATAACGGAAGAATTCCTGTTTCTTGACACCCTTGACCTTAATGGTCCTTCCTCTAACAAGTTTGGTGCAGCTAGTTCTTTACCATCAGCGACGGGCTAAGGCACTCATGGAAATCCTCGTTGACGCTATGCTGAATAGAGGGATGATATTCACTTTCCGGATGCCTCAGACTTAGGTTCAGATACGGGTTTCGTGAGCTTAGCCGCCGAAAAAGCTCACCTGGCAGCACCATGACTCAGCTGGTCTTAGAAGGCTGTGAAATGGGTAGTGTCACATTTTTCTCTTTTGGTTCAGGCTACTCTCTTGTTGTGCTGTTTTTCTTCTCTTTATTTCAAGTTGTATCACCTTGTCCCTTGGAATTTTTTTCCATCGAATTCTCTGCTGTGGAAGTTGTCGATACCCATGGGATGTCAAAAGTTGGTTGCTGATTGTTGGCTTCCGAGCCACACTGAGAACCTTTCGTTCTTTTCAATACCTTGGTACATTTTCTCATGGAGATGGTTCTATAAACTTGTTCATGCTCTGGTTGCTCTGGTTGCATTTGTTGCTTGTAGACAGGGATGAATCCAGAAATCATCACACGGGGAGGCCATAACTGAAATTTTATCTAAATGTCGGGGTCATAACTGAAATTTTATCTGCCACTGCTTGCAGGTCTTCATTTTAGCAGGTATGTGATTTTGCATGTGGGTGGGTTTCCCATGGTCCAGTTCTTTGAGGGACTGTTTTTTTTTTTTTTATAACTACATCAGAAAAGAGAGGGCTTTTTTCCTTTGTTATGTTTTCATGTTGTTTTCAGATGGGCCCATTAGTGTTTTACGTGGGCTCTTTGTTTGTACGGACTTCTGATGTTTCCAATAAATTGTCCGTTATTCCCAAAACAAGCAAACAAACAAAAACACTATATATATAGTTCACTTGATTTTAGCCAAATGGCTGAGAAAGGTAAACTATGTATATGTAGTTGATTATTCTGTTATTAAACACAAGCCAACTGTGCACTTAAAATATTAGATAATTAAAAACTATATATATGTATATAATGTAATATAGCATTCTATATTATATATGATGTAACATTAATTAGAATTGATTTCTTAATAAAACATTAAAAAATATTCTTTTTCTTAATATGGAGTCAGCAACAATTTATAAGTAACACCATAATAACTATATTTTATTTTTTATTTAAGATTTATCATTCAATTTATCACTACTTCATTTCTTTATATAATTGAAGCAACAATTATATTATTAAATTAGTATTTTGTAGTACTTAAAATTAGCAAACTATGAGGTTGATTCCTTTGTTATTAAATACATGCGAACATGATGTTTTATTGATATCAGAACTATAACACAAAACACGACACACGCCTTCTTCAAACATACCTGCTTAGAGGTCTTACTTTTACATGCATAAAGATCTTAATTGCACAGATATCTTACTTTTATATGCACCATAACGATCTTATTTGAGTGAGACATGGATTATCAATCATAACTAGCTAGTCTTGATCAAGAGGAGAGAGATAAAGTAGTGCAATATTAATCCACACAAAATTTGTGAGTTTCACCATGCATTTTCATTATCAAGCGTAGCATAGAGATTGATGCTCGATCAGGTTTGTTTAGGAACCCACACAATTTGTTCTTGAGTAAGGAAGTGGCACACAGGAACACTTCCTGGCTTCACTTTTAGCACTTGAAAGGCTAGATGTTTTGGGTTCCACTCTGATGTGTCTGTGTGACAAACAGATACCGCTTTCACTTTGCTCCCATCAGCCCCCTCTAATGACACCGTATAAGCTCTTGTTGTCTCTATTTTGTGACAATAAAACACAGCATACACATAATCCATCTTGTGGCACACCACCACTTTAGCCTCTCCCACCTTCTTCACTCCATTATGAGTTATTGTGTATTCTTGCATCTTTGTTTCCTTCTTCACTTCAGTGGACAAAGCTTCCACGTTTTTCCCAAGTTTGGAAGTGCTGAAATCAACCATGGATTCCAATGATGTCGCACAGTATTTCTCCTCTCCTTTAATGCTTGCAGTTTCTTCACACTCTTTAATTGTATTTTTCATAACGTCAGCATCTTCTGACCCAGGCTTTACACCAAACTTGTTCAATATTTCAGCCATCTGTATGTTAAGTAACAAACAAAAAATAGGATCAAAAGGCAATTTCATCTTTAAACTATATAAGTCCAAAACCATTAGGAACTTTAAACTTACTTTTGATACAATGTTTTTCAACTTTAAAAAATAGTACAATGCCACCTTTATCGTTAATAAAAGTTAACTTTAATCGTTATGTGATTAATAAATTAAAGAAAAGAACCTCAAACATTACCAAAAATTGCAGAAAAGGACTATAAAATTACAACCAATGACAAAAAATTACAAAAATGGATCAAGAGAAAATTTTCTCGGTCTTTTTTTGTAAATTTTTATGTCATTTTTTATAATTTTTTGATCAATTAACAGTCAAAACTAATATTTGTTAATGATAAGAACAATATTGAACCATTTTGAAATATTGAAGGAAAACATTGCACCAAAAATAAGTTTAGGTCCCAAGCACTCTTGGATTTATTGTTTAAAGGTCAGTTTGCCATTTAACCATAAAAAATAATTAAATGAATTATATAAGTTAGCAAATAACCATGGTTAGATCTCTTTTTTCAGATTATCAATGGATCGTGTGTGCATGTGTACGGTAGGATAAATCTGAAACTACCTTGCTTGAAGAAAAGGGAATGGATTTTGCAACTTCACGAGGTAGGAAGGAAGCTTGGTTAGAGGTCTGCGTGAACTGCAAGTTCATTTTATGACCCGACTTCAAGTCCTTTTCCAAGAAGATTAGAGCTGCGTTGGGGTTTTCATGGGCTTGGGTTTCGGATTCAACATAGTTTTGGAAAGCTGCTTTACCACTGGCCTTAACATAGTTTTGAAAGGCAGCTTTGCCACTCGCCTCAGCATAGTTTTGGAAGGCAGCTTTATCACTGGCCTTAACATAGTTTTGAAAGGCAGCTTTGCCACTCGCCTCGGCATAGTTTTGGAAGGCAGCTTTATCACTGGCCTTAACATAGTTTTGAAAGGCAGCTTTGCCACTCGCCTTAACATAGTTCTGGAATGCAGCTTTATCACTGGCCTTAGCATAGTTTTGGAAGGCAGCTTTATCGCTGGCCTTAGCATATTTTATGAAGCCTGCTTTAGTGCTGTCTTTGCCCCTAACATGGATTGCAGTGCCTCCACCTGATCACTTGCCAACATTAAATGCATTAAAGCACTTTCAAAGAAGCCTATTGTATTGGTGATGTAAATGTTGAAATTGTAACAATACTAACCAGTGGAGTGGAGGAGATCTGTGATGGATTTAGGCATGGGAGTAGTGGGAAGCACGGACTTCCAATAAAGTTCAGGACTTAAGGAAGCATGTGCAGCTCCAAGCTCAACCTATAAACATTATTTCATATGTAATTATCAACATATAAAAAATGAAAATAAGAAAGGAATAATTAAGTGGAAGCTACTCACTGTGAGAAATACAATGATGGGCAGGAGTGAAAACTTCATCATTATAGAATCTTCGCAATAAAACTGCAAATAATGGATCTGTGATGATAAAAGGGCGCTGACGAGAGGAGTTATTTTTAGAGAGAGAATGCCGAGAGTATCATAGGATTTGGATCCCATGAGTGTCTCAGCTACGGGCATTGGATGAGTGTCTCCACGTGGCAAAATCATATGCTTTTAATACAGTCAATGGCTGCAAAGATTTTTGTGTAGTCAAATTCGGCATTCACTTAATCCTTCTCTCTCTCTTAACTTTCTTAAACAATCATCTTGCACGCCATCTACTTTGCTATACTCTGTGTTCCTTTGCAATCCATGCCAAGTGGAGTTTTCTTCAACATTGTCGTGTCCTATTCTTCTATCTCGTCGACGCCCTTGAACGTGGACCTTTTTCCTAATAAATAATGAAAGTGCCCTCTAATTAACCTTGTGATGTTGTGTGCTCTGTTTTGCATCTTCCATTTATACAAATGGATCGCACCAACAAATTGAATTTAGCTTCATGACGCTTTTTGTCTATGCATGTGAATCTCAATCAGTCTTAGTTCCTACCAAGGCTGAACTGAGAACTAAGCGTTGATGATCTTTGATTAGTTTGCTCAGATGAAGAGAGCACTCGCTTGACACTGATTTGGTCGGCTTTTTCAGATCTGGAAACCCTCCAATGCTAAGGCCGAAGGAAGATGGTGTTGTCAGATTTGGGACCCTGAAAGTCGTCGGTGTTTACGCTCTTTCATCTCGGCACCGAATAATGAAGGCATTCGACCCAAAAAAGGGAATCAAATTCAGTGTTGCAAGCTTTTGTGGCGGTAAAGTTTCTTAAAACCGTTGATCATATTGAGAGCATATAATTTTGCCACATGGAGACACTCATTCAATGCGTGTAATTAGGACACGCATGTGATCCAAATCCGAGTATCATATCCTAGTTGTGAGATATGGGACCCAGACTTGGTTTCCAGTATATATTCATGGGAGTGTCACAGTTAGGTGCTAGAATTTTTAATTAATAACAGTTAAGTATTAAATAAATTTTTTTAAAAATAAATTGTAAATATCAATTCCAACAGTTACAAATAAAAAATATTCTTACAAAATAAGAATTATATTTGATATTTAAATATTTATTTATAATTGAAACTCTTGAGTTTGTAATTTTTGGATTGATATTTTTAACTTCTTTTTTTTTTAAATTTTATTGGAGACATAACTGTTATTAATTGAAAATTCTGGGACTTAATTGTCATTTTTCCTATTTCCATATGATGATATGGATATCTAACATTACTTTTTGGTTTACAGCTCACGCCATTTACGAATTTTTCACGTTTTCTAATGGGGAAAAAAAATATTAGACTAATACATTTAACCTTGAAAATATCTAAGGATATATGTGTAGTTCTCCTGATTCCTCTCTTCTGATGATGATTCTGGTGAAAAATCTTGACTTATATTTTTGTGTGATTTTTGGAATCAAACATCGAAATTCATTCAATAATTGCACATACATAAATAGTACAACAAACTAGGCGCAAAACAAAAGGAGAGCGAAATCAATGATTCAGCTTTTAAGATAAAGTCAGGTGGAGAATGATTAAAGATGCAAAAAGATTTCTTCATCAAATGAACCTCCCTAGCAAAAGAATAAGGATGGCTAATAACTTCTTCTGCACTTTACACAAGATAGGCTTGAAATAATTATAGGAGACTCTTAGATTGCATTTGGTTTGAGGGGAGGGGAGGGGATGAAGGGGAAGGGAGGTGAGGGGAGAGGAGGAGCGAGGAGGGGGAGGAGGAGGAGGAGCGAGGAGGGGGAGGGATGGGGAGGGATGGATTCCCCCAATTTGGGGGGGGGATTTTGGAAGGGGAGGAGAGGGGAAATTTTTTTCCTCCAACCAAACAGCCCCTTATAAAGGAGGGGGATGCCAAGATACTTCCCATGGTCTCCAGTTAGCTCACCCAATGCCCGATAAACCCTTTATTTATGTGATTTTTGTGGACTTTTAGACTTAAATATACCAATTAATTATGATAAATTGAAGGAAAAATAACTCATATAATCTCACCGAATTATTATATGTCAAAATAAAGGAAAAGAAGGAAAAGGACCAAAAAATGTGACTAAAATAAGAGAATTCAGCATTAGGTTCAACAATCTTCATCTGAGGATGGATAAATCAAGAAGAAGTTCAACCATTTGCAGACCAAAAAGGGGAATTCCCCCTTTCGAGTTACGACCGCGTGAGGACAAGATTAATGGAACCACGTCCCACTACAGATGAAAGTTGCATTTAAAGACACGCATCCACCTCTCGTCCATGTGCGGATGGGAATGCTCCATGCATGAGATTTGAATTCAATGACTGTATTTAATATAGGTATTGAATGCCTGTATCATTTGAACCATTAAAATCTAGATCAATGGTTATGAATTTATATTTCACTTAAGATTAATAAATGAGTGAATTTATCTGAATCGTTGATTTATATTTTAATGGTTTAGATGGTATAGGCACTCAATACCTGTATTAATTCTAGTCACTGAATCCAAATTCCTATGCATGATTGTGTGCAAATAGAGAAAATTCACATGTTGATGGCTCTCAAATTCAACCAGAATAAGCATGGACCATCAGACTTCACCAAAGAGAGATGTAAAGCATCAAGATTATGGCTCTTTAAGGTGCGGGAAAAATATATATATATATATATATAGGCCCTAGAAACACATGAGGAGGACATTCATTCTCTAGGAAGTAATTCGGAAGGCTGAGTATGGAGCTTGAGAGCTATCTATGTAATCTATGAGTGATTTTTTATTCTCATCTTTGTTCTTTGCTTCATGGTTTGATGGATTTGGGGATTGTTGTGGCTGATTTTATATCTATTTTTTAGTTCGCCAGTCAGGATAGGGTGTAGCCTAGCTGGGATTTTTCTACTCTTTTCTCGCTTTACCATTTATTCCTGTGGCTTTGGATTTAATGTTTTATGACTCTTTTTGAGTATTTTATCAATTACATTTTCTTCTCTTTGTTTTCATATTTGAGTTTATATCTAATCAGTATATTCTCTATCCATAGGATCGCTCGACATACTAGAAGGAGACAAGTGAGCCTAGGCTTAGGAAAGTAATCATAAACTAGATTAGGAATAATCTAGGAGTTTGTGGCAGCATTAATTATAACTTAATTGTTTAATTAAAGGGTTAAAATTAGTTTATGCTAATTTGACTTTAATTAAATACAACTTAATTTGCTGGAAGATAATTAAGTCATTTTCATAATGATTGTCGCTATAATTGAGCAGGAATAGTTTTGGTGAGTAAGAGTAGGATACCCCGATAGGTGAACCCAATCCTTCACGCTTCATTATTGAGTGAATCACTGATTAATTCTTTCCTTGTTTTGTTTTAATTATTTCAATTTATTATTTAGTTTTCTTAGTCAATTATTATTTAATAAGTTCAAATATATTGATCATGTACACTTGCGTAGTCTAATCAAGTTTTGGCACCATTGCTAGGGAGAATAAATAACTTTATTATTTTCTTTTTAGCTGCATTGTTCTTTGTTGCTATTTCCTATTTTTATTTCTCCCCTATATTGTGCATATTTGTTTTTCTAAAGACTTCTTTAAAGCTGAATTGAGCCTTTCTAACAAGGAAATTTAAAGATTGTGTAGGGCTAACAAGAAGAAGAAGCAAGAGAAGTGACAAAAGAGACCTGAACAAGTACTTTCTAAATAGGTACCTTCTAACCGTGCTGAATCCTCTCAAGATATTTCTAACATTGAGAAACTAATAGGTGACTATGAGATAGTTCACTATAAAAAATAGCGAATTAGCGATGGAATTTAGTGACGTAAAACATTCTGTCACTAAAATTCTATCATTATTCTTCACTAATCTATTAGAAATAATTTAATGATGGAATTTACCAATAGAAAATCTTATTGTTAATTTTTAGAATATCTTATTTTAATTTAGTGATGGAATTTGTGATAAAAAAATATGTCAGAGAGCTTTCTATCATAATTCCATTGCTATTCCATCAAAAAAAATTTTAACTTTATTTTATTATTTATAATATATATTTACAAATAATTTATTTAATAATTTATTATTATGCTATAAATGAATAATTTAAAAATTATAATTTAAAATAATTTACTATTTTAAATTATTCTTATAGAAAAATCCAAACATCTCAGAAATAAATAGAGAGGTTGGAATTTATCAAATGAACCACACTTCTTCACATACGTCAGGAGTCCAACATGTTACATAAGATAGATATTGTACAATTGTTCAGTTTTTTGCAATTTTTTCTATCCCTCTATGTAAATAACCTTATATTGGTTCACAATCAATAAGATCAGTCTTTTGTCTCTATGTTTCTCCATCAAGAATTCTTTGCAGATGAAGAGATGTCAAGGGGGCTTCTTACTTCCCAAACGGATCCTTCTACATCTATGTCTCACCAACTAACTAATCTGACGCGAACCCCTCCTCGGGCGAATTCCTCCTCTTGCTCCTCAGCCTATGGGGTATTAGCAACTGTTTCCAGCTATTATTCCCCTCCCAAGGTAAACTGTATACTTTATTATTCTTATTTGAAAATAAAAATAAAAATAAAAAATATTATTAAATAAAAAATTAGAAATTTAAAAAATTATATATTATATAAATACAATTATAATATAATATATTATGATAATAAAATAATGTTCAATTTAATATTAAATTTATTATAAAAAATAATTTTTTAAAATAAAATATAATAAAAATAATTATTATATAAAAATTAATTTCACCATATTCATAAATATAATGTTAAATAAATAATATATTTATTAATATATGTGTGTGGTTAAATATTATATATTTAATTTATCAATTAAGATTGAAAATTCCTTTTAGCTCAACTAACAATTAATAAGGTGGACACAAAGGCACTAAGGGGTGTGAGGTTGCGAGTTCGAGCTTGGCCAAGGCACAATTGAAAGTAACAATATTTGACATGACAATGACAAATGACATGCTAGTGATGTGGCAATGAGGTGATACTGATCAACTGGGTGATGAGGTGATGGTGATGTGGCATTGATCCATCAAGTGATGTGGCATTGATGTTTTTGTCAGCCTAAAAATTTGAGACAGAATAAGTTCATTGGAAAATTTGTGATAAGTTAGCGATGGAATATGCATCCATCGCAAAATTGGAATAGTTTATTCTTGTTTAGTAATGAAAATTTTCCATCACTATTTCATCACTAATTAGCTACGGAATGCAATTTTGTCACTAATTTTGTTGCTAATTAGTGACAAATAGAAATTTTCATCAGTAACAAATAGTAATGGTGTTTTTACCAACAAGATTAGCAAAAAAAAAAAATTTCACTTATTAGCGACAGAATTTTCCATTGTTAATTAGCTTTCTTTTGTAATGGCTATTGTGCCCTGCTGGAAGGACATTTCCATTCCTCATATAGTTTTTTGTCCTTCATATATATGGGTCCTTTCCCCCCGTCTTTTGATAATCTATATATTCTACTTGATGTAGATTTTGTCATTAAGTGGGTGGAGGCCATTACTTTGCCTACTAACACTAGCTCTAGCGTTTGTAAATTTGTTAGGTAGATATTTGCTAATTTGGGGTCCCTTGGCCATAATTTTGATAATGGGGTTCATTTTAAAAATTATCAATTTAAAACCCCTTCACAAAAATTTTGGTTGCACCCGGAAAATGAGCACACCTTATTACCCACAAACTAGAGGTCAAGTAGAGGTCTCAAACAAAGAGCTTAAACGTATTTTAGAAAAGACTTAAATTCTTGTAGGAAGGATTGGTCTCAAAAGTTATTAGATTCTCTCTAGACTTATCATATTGCTTTAAAAACCCCTTTGGGCATGTCTCCCTATCATTTAGTTTATGGTAAATTGTGTCACTTACTCATTGAATTAAAGCACCGGGCCATTTGGGCTACTCGCGCTTTAAATTTTGATTTCAAAGCTGCAGGTGGAAAATATTGCTTAATCTGAATGAGCTAAATGAGATTCGCATAGAATCCTATGAGAATTCTCAGATTTATAAAGAGCAAACGAAGGATTGGCACGATAAGAACATATAAAGGAGAGAGTTCAAATTTGGGCAAAAATTCCTTTAATTCACGCCTAAAACTCTTTCCTGGTAAGCTTCGTTCAACATGGTCTGGACCATTTGAAGTCATTAATGTTCGCCCTCTTGATGCTGTTGAAATTCAGAGTCCTGAAGGCAATCAATTTATGGTCAATGAACATAGATTAAAAATTTACTTTGACATGGAGTGAGTTCAAGAGGAGATTCTTCTCCTACTACTTCCTTGCCTCATTCAAAGCTAAGAAAGAGGCTGAGTTTCACCGATTGCAATAAAGGAATATGAATGAAGAAGAATTTATCACTAAGTTTAATAAGTTGTCCAAATACTTGACTTATCTAAGAAATAATGATGATGAGTACTGGAAGGCCGAGCAGTTACTTGAGAAGAAGTTTAGGATAAGTTATTTAAATTCTCTTAGATTCAATTAAAAACTTAGAGAGCTTAATTACTTTTCATAATCATTAAATGAATACATCATATGTCTCATTTATATGTATTAAGACTCATCTGAGCATGTTAAAACTTGCAAACAATGTCTTTTTTACATGTTGATTTCCATAAAAGCTGTTTGCATGATGAGAAGCAAAATCAAGCATGATTTTGCATGTTACTCACAAGTTTTTACATGTTAGACACATTGATTGCTAAATCAAGTGACTATGAAGAACTGCTTCTCGTGATTAAGCACTTGTGTTATGTGATGCCTTAAGTTTTGGTTTTGCATGCAAAACTATGTGTGAAAGCCTTTGTTGTCCATGCAAGTTTTAGCATCTATGCTTCATTGCATTGTGACAAAGTGCAAAACTATGCATGATTTATCACTTGTTGCACAATCACACTTTTTTATTGTTGAGTCTTTAATCTTCTCAAGCCAAGTTAAAATTGTTCACTTATATGATCATTGATTCACAAATCTATATCTCTTAATCATGCAAAATCTTGCTTGAGATATGTGAAGTTCCATGTGTTAAAATGCACCAAACATGTTGATGCTTTAATGCTTGCAATTTCACGCGTGATATCATTTTGGTTTCACACGAGTTTTGATCATAGAGAATGGATTTAGCATTCTGCCAGCCATTTCACACGTGAGAGAGAAGAGATTCCACGCTTGATTTGTCACACAGAACTGATGATAGTTTCTTATGTGCAAAACCACGCGTGAAAGCGAATGGTAGATTCACAAGTTTTAGCACTTTGATATGTTATTATATTTATAAGTGCAAAACCATGCGAGAGAGCAATAAGGTACCACATGAGTTTTACCACACAGAACTGAATGAATATTCATAAGTGCCAAACCATGCGAGAGAGTAATATGGTACCACGTGAGTCTTAGCATACAAAACTAGATAGTTATTCAAAAGTGTAAAATCATGAGTGAGAGGATAAGGTGTTCACGCGTGATTTATCACATTTAGTTTTTTGGAACAACTCTAATGCAAAATCACGTGTGATTGTACCAGTCACTCATGAGAAAATGCACCAACGGATAGAATCATTATTCTAATGGTCTGTCAACTTTCAAAAACTATATAAATGATTCATTTTGAACCAGAACCAGAACTAATGATCTTTGAGCGAATAAATTATCATTTATACATTTAAAGAGCTTTCAAATTGTTCTTTTATATCTTGCATTTATTCATTATTCTTGAAAAGAATTGTGAAAAGATCTCATTAGTTTATAAGCTTTTAATTGTATTTTCATATACTCTTTAAGAGAGTTTTCTACAAAAGCTTATCTTATTTTCTCAAAAATCTTGACAAGACATTTTTCAAGTGTTTGTAATAACTTGCTAGATTGTAGCAAGGTTTGTTAAGTGAATCAAGACAAGTTTAATCTTGAGAATTATACTGTGGTGGCAAACACCCATTGAAGCTTGTGGTTTTAGTTGAAAATCTCAACTGTGATCTTGAGGGCTGGATGTAGATCAAGTTTGTGGTTGAACTAGTATAAATCTCGTGTGTTTCACTCTCGTCCTTCACACATTTGTTCTTTGCTCTTTTCAAGTTTTAAAAAGTTTTAATTGTTACCCAATTAACTCCTATCTTGGATGCCAGCCTATCCTAACAATATTTGTAAAATAACAAGTTTCGTTCATAAATTAACAACACACCATTATGTTATTACATGAAAGTGGTTAGAAGCTTAGTTTATTACTTATATTTTCTTGCCATATGTTATTAAATGGCTTGGTGGCCACTAGGCCACCAACTTTGTTAAGTGGTTAAGGGTCATGGGATCAAAACCCTCCCTTAGCCACCTAAAACAATTTCTCTAAAATAAAATGTCGCTGGTGCCGAAGCTCCAACCACAGGTAGTGGTTCGACAGCTGGCAACAACGATGATGGGATTTCTTTTTTCTTTTTATTTTTTAATTACTTCAGGGAAATTTTGTCATTTTGCTTTGAAATTAATATCAAAGAAGGACTAGAGGATTGCAATGCAAATAGCAAATCATTTGGTCCTTATGTGATATAAATATCACACAACGGTCCTTGGATGCTATTTCCCAAAGATATTTAGCCTTTTTTAGGAATATAATAAAGCAATTTGAATATGTGCGTGTGTGTGTGTGTAACTAAAATAAAAACTATAGCAAAATCATGGCTTGTAAAACTAGATTGGACCAGCAAGTCGAACCAGTGACCCGATTGTGTGTCTGATTCAATTTTGTGTTTTGAGGTGGCACTAATTGAGCCAGATCAACCTAGGTGACCTGGAATTAATCTAGATTAATCTGCCCAACCCCATAGGTCAGGTAAGTTGGCGGGTAGTTTTAAAAAAGGGCTCAATTATATATTACTCTCCTAAATTTTAAATCATGTACACATAACTTCTTTAACTTTTGAAACTTTACAATGAATCCCCCAACTTTTATATTTGTGCAAATAACTATATATAATTACTTTTATACATTAATTATATACACATAACTTAAAGTTTAGGAGGGTTATTTGTATATCAATCAAAGTTTGAAAGTTTAAATGCACACAAAAATAAAATTTAAGGGGTATATAATTAATGGTTAGGAGTTATTTACATAACCTTGAAAGTTCAAGAAGGTTTGTTATTAAGTTTTAAAATTTAAGGGGGTTATGTGTACATGATTCAAAAATTAGGGGATTTGTGTGTAATTTAGCCTTAACAAAATTTAAAAAAAAATGCAAAAACCTCTAAATGACTAATCATTGGATCCTCTCCCTGCGCTCGTGTCATCGCTTCTTGGTCTCACCTCTCGCCCCTGAACAGCTCTCATATATTGTCCCTGAGCAGTAGGCTCTCTCCGAGCTTTGACCTTCTTGGCTTTCCCGACAGGCGTTCTCTTCTATGGTCTCCATCCATGGGTTTGTGGTCTCGTCTTTGACCTCCGACAACACTCATCATCTACCAGCCATGAACTGGAAAGAATAGAAGGAGGAAAGAAGACAATGAAATCATAGTGGGACAAAAAAAGCTTACAAGAAAAGTCAGATGATGTGAAATCAGATGAGGGATGGTTTAAAAAATATAATAAAAATTATAAATCGATAGGTAGATTTATTGTATACACTACAAGATAGATGGAGTTATTTACATAACCTTGAAATTTCAAGAAGGTTTTTTTATATAATTTTTAAAATTTACGGGGTTTATTTGTACATGCTTCAAAAATTAGGGGATTTGTGTGTAATTTAGCCTTAACAAAATTTAAAAAAAAAAATGCACAAACCTCTAATGACTAATCATTGGATCCTCTCCCTGCGCTCGTGTCATCGCTTCTTGGTCTCACCTCTCGCCCCTGAACAGCTCTATAATTGTCACCTGAGCAGTAGGCTCTCTCCGAGCTTTGACCTTCTTGGCTTTCCCGACAGCGTTCTCTTCTATGGTCTCCATGGTTTGTGGGTCTCGTCTTTGACCTCCGACAACACTCATCATCTACCAGCCATGAACTGGAAAGAATAGAAGGAGGAAAGAAGACAATAAAAGCGCAAAGACCAAAGGAAAGGAGAGAAAGAAGCCAAAGGCAAGGCATGGATCATAGTGGGACAAAAAAAGCTTACAAGAAAAGTCAGATGATTGAAATCAGATGAGGGATGGTTTAAAAAATAAATAAAAATTAAAATCGATAGGTAGATTTATTGTATACACTACAAGATATATTCATGATCTAATGGATAGAGACCTCCACAAGAAATAAACATTTTAACTTCTTTGGGAAGATAATAACCCCAGAGCCTACTTTTTTTGGGTTCGCCAGAGGATAGGGCTAAGGAACAAAGTATTGTATTGCATTTTATATATTCAATTGAAATAATATATTTACTTGTTTTTACCTTATATGTATTTTAATTGTAAAGTTGAAAATGACAAAAATAAGTGGGAAAAGTGAGAGGAAAAATTAAATTTTTAAATGAATTAGTATTAATAATGAGTGAAATAGTTTCAGAAACATTGATATGCATGAATGTTTTAAGAATTTATGTTCTTTTGAAGGTAACAAAAAAAAAGAATTAATGTCCTTTTATTTAAATAATATTATTTTATCAGGACCAGTTTTGATTTCGGTTTAATTCCTAATTCGACCTTGGTTGAACCCTTGACCTTTAACCCTTGACTTTGGCCAAGGCCAGTTTAATGACCAGTTTGATTTTCAGTACTTTGAGCAAAATTGAGTAACCGTGGCATGAAACTTAAAAAAAAAAAAAAAAAACCCTCTAGGACAGCAAAATAGATGTGCTTTAAGGTGCAAGCAAAGCAGGAATATCCATATAAGTAAGTATTGGAATGATTCCTGGAAAGTAATCCTTCTCAAAGAAATTTCTTTATGAAGCAGTTATATCCAAATTAGTGATAGAAATTAAGAGACCATGTAAAGTCGAAAATTGTAAATCCACCAAAAAGTCAATTAAAAAAAAAAACAAAGGAGACAGATAAAAGTAGAACAGATATTTAGCTTCATAAAGCTTTAAAGTAGAACTTATACATGTTTTATTATATATTTACATAGAATTTGAATTAAGTCGCATCATTCATGACTTAATGATAAACTTATTTAATATCGATTTATATCTCATATATATATATATAGATATAATTTCGATATCAAAAATTAAAAAATAAATCTCCTAAGTGATTTTTTAATATATAGATGTCAAAAGTGATTTTCCATATATCAATCGTGTAGTAAGAATAAATGTTATCTTTAAAAATACCATCTCTGATCCCTATTATAAGATTTATTTTAGGAGAATTCTTTAATCCTTAATATAAGGTATTTTATGAGGTATATTTTTTTTAATATTATTCCTATTTAAACTCATTAACTGTCCATGCAAATTCAAAAGTTTTTCATTTAACTAGGGATGAAATTGAAAGTTTATTGTATTTTTATACAAAATAATAATTTAACCATATCTGCTTAGTTCTGGTTGTTAGAAATTTTGCCTTAAGGCCAATCATTATATTATGAAAATTGTTATTTAATGAATTTCTCTTTTTCATAATATTAATTGCATATTCACTATGATGACTGTATTCTTAAACAAACTATAGTGATTGTCCTAAATGTCACTGGTCGGTTATCTATGAGGGATTATAGATGAAAGAAGACTAGTATGATTTTGATTAATTATAAAGATATAAATTAAGTAGTAGGCACTTGAAAGGGTTCTAGGTGTTGGGTCAACTTGCTATGAGAGAGTTGCATGATACAAGTTATAAAATTATCTCATATGTAATCATGTCACTAAGCCTTTTGACCTAAGATAATCATGGATTCCTACATAATGACTACTGAACTTTGACCTAGTCAAAAGTCACATTTAACCGGGGTCATCATAAAGGTTATGATTGAATTTAGTAATATTCATGGCGAGGAATATGAGTAATCAAGATGAAATTTATCCTTCACATTAATTGAGAGATATTACTGGACCCCTTGATGAGTAAGATTGAGAATATGTATGACCATACTATAATGAAAAGGGTTTTTCCATTATTATAGTCAGTTCACTTAGAGATCAAGAAAATAATGGTTAAGTAAAGGAGAATGATAATTTCATGTCTCACACTTGATCGAAATATCACGTGATAAAAGAGATGTGATGTGGTTATATGATAGGTTATATCAGATCATCGATCTCTATATGAATTGGATAGTCACAATATCTTGCTAGAGGCTACTTGTGACGTGTGGGCTAGTAGCGTTATTGGCCTACTGCCAACTTCATATGAGCCTATAGGGTTACACACAAGAACAACCAAGCTCAAGCTATAATGTGTAAGTTCATTAAATCTAAAATGTGTCTAGATTGAATGAATATAATGCTTTATTTAGGAAGAACAAATTTTATATATATATATATATGCATTTGAATATTTATCTGATAAATATTTGTATATATATGTAATGATATGTATAAAATTCAAAATATAATATATATATATATAGATATTCGTGTATATATAATAATATGTATATCTGATATATATTATATTATATATTATTATATTAGTTCTAAATTTAGTTTTATATAATAAATTAAATTTAATAACTGACATGATATAAGAAGATATCATATCAGTTTTATAATTTGAATTTATGAGATAAATTTGAATTAGATATGATACATATATTAAATTTATGAGATAAATTTAATTAAATTTTTGTAGGCTTATAAGGGAAGACAAAAACCCTAATTTATATAAGATAGATAGGAGATGAGATTTTTTTAAGTGAGTCTCTAGACGACAAAACTCTAAGAGCCACGAAAATACCCTAAAAAAACAAAAGGAGTGTCTGATTGACAGATGGACGATCATTAGATACGGAGAGTGCTAGCACACTGTTTGTGTTGGAAAGCTATTTATATGGTTACTGATAGAGGGAGCAGATCTACGTTGTCAGCTCATGAGATCCAAATATATGAAAAAAACATGTGAGAAGTTCAAAAATAAAAAAGGTAACTCTTCTATCTACCTTGAATTAAATGAGTTCGATTGGTCTACGATCATGATTGGGATTTAAATTTTATTTTTTCATTGCGTCTCCTAATCCAACACCGGTGAGGTAGTTAAATGTGTCTTATGATATGATCTTGATGGAGGATTTGATTTATTAATTGTTTGGACTAAAATGGTGCACTAGGCTTGAGAATAAATCCACTAAGGCCCAACTCAGAAGAAATCATCACTACTATAGAAATGATATTTAGCAATATCAAAAAAGAAATGGTATTTAGTAGCATGCATTTTATAAAAATAAAAAAATAAAATGCTACTAATATTAAAACCAAATACCTTAGGTGGCATTTCTTATATTAGATGCTTTTGCTTATAAATTACTCTTTTTTATTTAAAATTTTAGTAAATAATAAGAGGTGGTATTTTCAAATGAAATGCCACAACTTCTTATTAATCAACAAATAAATGGCATTTTAGCAATAAAATATCACCTCTCTACTTTGTCATAATTAAGTATTTTATTTTATTAGATTATACAATTATTTTATCATAATATTTAATTAGTATTAATAATATATATATATATATATATCCATAATTAATAATTAAAATCAAAGAGGTGGCGTCTTAAGAGTATAGAAACACGACCTCTCTACTTTTTACTGAATTAGTATTTGTTAATAAATTAAAAGTAGAGAGGTGGCATCTACTCTATTATTGATTTAGTATATTGTTTTATTAGATTAAATAATTATTTTGTTATAATTTATTCAATTAGTATTAATAATTGCTATATAATATTATTTAATAATTAGTAGAGATATGGCATTTGCTAAGCTTTAACATGTCACCTCTCTACTCTATTATTGATTAGTATTTTATTTAATTAGATTAAAAATTATTTATTATAATTTATTTAATTAGTATTAATAATTAATGTTTAACATTATTTAATAAATAAAAACAGAGAGATGTTGCTTCCTAGGTGGAGAAACACCACCTCTTTTCTTTTTTATTAGTTAACTATTTTTTTATAAGATTAAAATATTTTTTATTATAATTTATTTAATTAATATTAGTAATTAATATATAATGTAATGTATTTAAATAAAAGGAAAGAAGTGGTGTTTCTTGGGTGGGGAAATGCCACTTCTCTGCTATTTTATTAACTAAGTATTTTATTTTATTAGACTAAATATTTTTTATTATAATTTATTGAATTAGCATTAGTAATTAATATAATATTATTTAATAAATAAAAGAAAAGAGGTGGCGTTTTCCAAGTGTGAAAACGTCACCTCTCTACTTTATAAGATTAAATAATTATTTTATTGTAATTTATTTTATTAGTATTGATAATTATTATAAATTATTATTTGATAAAAAGCAGAGATGTGGTGTTTTTTGGATGTAGAAACCCCACTGCTCTTCTTCTTTAGTAATTTTTTATTTTTTATAAACCTTAATAATTAATTTTTTATATTAATTTTATTAATATTAATAATTATATATATATATATGAGTAATATTTATTATATTACAATTTATTTTATTAGTACTAATAATTAATATGTATTATTATTTGATTAGTATTATATTTTATTAGATTAAATAATTCTTTTATTATAATGTATTTAATTAGTATTAGTAAATAATATATAATATTATTTAATAAATAAAAGTAGAGAGGTGGCATTTCCTAGGTGGGGAAATGCCACTTCTCTATTTTTTTTATTAATTAAGTATTTTATGTTATAAGATTAAATCATTATTTGTTGTAATTTATTTAATTATTATTAGTAGTTAAATATATTATTATTTAATAAATAAACCTAGGGAGGTGGCATTTCGAGTGAAGAAACATCCACTTTTACATCAATCTCATGACATTTTATTAATTAATGAAATGCCACTTGAGATCTCTTATAACGTTTTATAAACATCATGAAATTAAAATTTTAAATGCCGTCCAAGCTCATTTATGTAATAGTGTACTGTGGTCCATTAATTAAGGGCAGACCCTGAAGGAATTTAATGAAGCGTTGTGTTTTGATAGAACAGGAACCAAGTCCTAAGGCCATCTGCCGACATCTTGAGAACTCTGAGCACTTGCCTTGCCAATCTCTCAATGAGGCGTACCCACTATTCTCAAATCAATGTGAACAATTATTGCGCCTTTTGGTGGGTAAAATTCAATGCGAAGGAGCACGCCATTTCCTTTCTCTATAGAGGCAACGAGCACATAACTAAAGCTCTTTATGCAACTCCTTCAACACCAACACAAATCAAACTTGCCGTGAGTAAATTCAATTGACCTAGCATCACTTCAACCTTGCCCATCGCTTCCTTGAGCATTCAATCTAGATCTCTTAGGCTTATTACTTTGTCTTTCTTTTCAACCATTAGAGCACCTCGTTGTAATTATTATCAAAAAGAAACATTGTGTCTCACATATGCACAATTGTATACTTCAATTTTTTATTTCGTTTTGACATTCTAAGAAAAGTGTGATAAATGACTTCATGAACTCGCAATTATTTGATACACTGCTCTAATTCGAAGATTTACTCTTCTAGTAGACTAGCACATCTTGCAATTCCAAAGAAGCAAAATGCTCCACAACCGAAATCCAAACCAACGCCAACATTAACATTTTTAAATGCAAAATTTATTACTTTTTTTTGTTTCTTTTAATTACTTGGGGCTTTCTTAAACTTAACAAAAAAAAAGTGATTTTCATGTTATTTAAAAGAGTAATTATTGTGCTTACTATATGAGTGATTCCTCTTTTCCATTCACAGAGGATATGGAAGAAACACTTTTTTGAAAAATATAAGTGATTATTTTAAATATTAGTCTAAGTAGCTTGTCAAAATAAAATGAAAAATATCCAATTTATAGATGCGTATGGTAAAATGAACTTTAACCCAAAACCAATCAAATCAATCACCCTGCAGCCGCCCACGATGCGATGTAACTATTTAAGAATTTAATCATCAAAATCAATCAAAACATTAAGTATTGGCCACAACATCATAATTCAACATATATAATAATTCATTGGTCATCGACTTGGCCACAATTGCCAGGGCCTTTTCACACATTGCCTATTTATTCTGCAATTATTATGATAGTTTTAGTTTAGTGGAGAAAAGGGTTTTTGGTTATGACTAATTTTATCGTCTTTTTTAGAAGAACAAAATCAAAAACAATGTTTTCCTCTTAAACCATTCATGGTTTGCTGTCGGCAACCAGAAGAGAAGGGATGAAGGGGAAGGAAGGAAGAAGGGGAAAAAGATGATAAGAATATATTTGGGGAAAAGAAAAAACTGTGGAAGAAGGAACCAAAATTAGAGGAACCAGATATAAAATCATGACGCATCTCAACTCCTCTCTTCAACCCCTCTTATTTATATATTACATTTTTATAGTCAAAGAAGAATAATTTTTATGTTTTAATTATTGTGCTTACTATATGAGTGATTCCTCTTTTCCATTCACAGAGGATATGGAAGAACACTTTTTTGAAAAATATAAGTGATTATTTTAAATATTAGTCTAAGTAGCTTGTCAAAATAAAATGAAAATATCCAATTTATAGATGCGTATGGTAAAATGAACTTTAACCAAAACCAATCAAATCAATCACCCTGCAGCCGCCCACGATGCGATGTAACTATTTAAGAATTTAATCATCAAAATCAATCAAAACATTAAGTATTGGCCACAACATCATAATTCAACATATATAATAATTCATTGGTCATCGACTTGGCCACAATTGCCAGGGCCTTTTCACACATTGCCTATTTATTCTGCAATTATTATGATAGTTTTAGTTTAGTGGAGAAAAGGGTTTTTGGTTATGACTAATTTTATCGTCTTTTTTAGAAGAACAAAATCAAAAACAATGTTTTCCTCTTAAACCATTCATGGTTTGCTGTCGGCAACCAGAAGAGAAGGGATGAAGGGGAAGGAAGGAAGAAGGGGAAAAAGATGATAAGAATATATTTGGGGAAAAGAAAAAACTGTGGAAGAAGGAACCAAATTAGAGGAACCAGATATAAAATCATGACGCATCTCAACTCCTCTCTTCAACCCCTCTTATTTATATATTACATTTTTATAGTCAAAGAAGAATAATTTTTATGTTTTAATTAAATAATGTTATTTTAGTTATGACTGGTTCGATCTTGATTAAACCATTGATCCTTAAACTGCTATTTCGATTGATTCAATGATCGGTCTGATTTTTAATGCCTTAATTTTTTAAGCTTTAAAAAAAAAGAACAAATTAAAAGATCTATCTATTTATCTTTTCTATCTTAAAACGAATCTAATAATCAAAACCAATCAAAATAATCTCCCACACGCACATATATGTATATTGGATGATTCAGATTAGTTTCTTCATTTTCATTTTACATGCAAGAGAAAATCGATAGGATGTTTATCAGTTTAGGACCCATATTCAATGCATTTAGGATGATATATACAGTATGTTTTCTTGATTAATTCCATCCCAAGGCCAATTAACCCTAGACACCCGCGCCCTTGTCCGCGTAAAGAAAAGTACGTGTTTGTGTCCTAGGATCCATAGAAATTTACCTCACAAAATTAAGCACCAAAGCATAAACCTTAGACAGAATACAGTAAACCAAATACACTAAGCTCATGCCACTAGTGGTGTCCCTCGTTTACATGTAAACGCCCTTGAATTACATGTAAATCAATGAAGGTAGATTTTCGCACCACAGTTGAGTCGAGTTTACATGTAAACCTAAGGTGTTTACATGTAAACCAAACACACCGAGCCTATGCCATTAGTGGTGTCCCTTATTTATATGTAAATGTCCCCGGATTACATATAAATGAATGAAAGTGGATTTTCCCACCCACGGTTGAGTTGAATTTACATGTAAATATGATGGATTACATGTAAACAGAACAAACTGATCGCATTCCACTAATGGTGTCCTTTGTTTACATGTAAATGCCTCATAGATTACATGTAAATCAATACATTAAGATTTTCGGACCTAGGGTTGAGAACAAATTACATGCAAATGATATCTAATTGCATTTAATTTGATAGTACAAGAATATGATAGGTCGATCGATTACATGTAATTCACATTATTTACTTGGAATAATTTAGGGTCATGTCACGTTCTAAAAATTAGACGTGACTGGCAAAAAATATATGCACAAACATACACCCCCTTAAGCCATAGTCAAGGAAACTTTAACCTATTATTCAATATTTATTTCTAAAATATAATTAGATTTATATTGACATTTTTAATGCCTTTAATAATGTTTACCTATAATAAAAGTTCCATTATTTTTGAAGAAAATTAGACAAAACCTCCCTTGTAAATAGGACCTCCTAAAAATTTTACAATACAATGTTTCAATCAAAAATATCAAATCAATTAGGAGCAAAGCTCCTTCTAGCCAATAGACAAAATATATAACAACATAAATAACCTAGCCACAGACTATGTGGAGCACCTAAAAATAAGTTTACAAAATAAAATTTCATAATTAAAACTTTATATCAAAAGAAAGTTTTATCCATTGCTCCTCCACTTCTAGTCAATAGTAGACTTTTCAATGTTCAACAGGTGGTTCAATGTTAGCTACATTATCTGTAAAATTCTTGAGTGTATAAAATACTTCTAATTTAGTCTCCTAGTGACAATGCTTTGTTCTTAAATTCCTAATATTCAAATAATATGATTGTCACTTCCTCAAATAGGTTTACCATCCAAAGTCTTCAATCTAAAACAAATTAGAGAGATAGAAGAAAGAAAACATTCACTTTTATCTTTCTCAACATTACATCAAGCATCACAATGATACTTCAAAGACGAAATATAGATATATATATATATGGCAACTAGTTCTTAAATTATCAACTGATCAATTATTTCTCCCAACACCTCGAATTTCCACTATAACTTTCATTGCCAAGCACAAATGCCTTCCAGACATTTTGCTATTTTGAACCCAAAATCTCTCTTTTTTAAACATTTATCAAACACCCTTCTTATGCTCAATGTTTAGACCATAAAACCAAGCTCTTTTTCTTTCTTTTTCTTTTCCTCCTCTTTAAAGGTTTTCTTGTATCAATAATTGAACTAACCATACATCCCAACTTCCATTAAAAAGAATAATTGTCTTCCAGTGATGGTATATTTAATCAATAATATAATCATAATATTTATCATGCCCCTACATAACAAGACTCCCTCTTTGTCATTTTACCCAACACATTTTTGGGTATTAAACTTCAAACTTTTATGAGCTTCTTCCTATTCAATCCTATCTCCCAAAAATTCAAACAATCACATATTATTTATTTCATAGTCAAATCTCCTTTGCAACTTTCAAATTAAATTCATAGATTAATAATATCTAAGTCAACTATACTTCCCACAAGAATAAATGAAATCCAAAAATATTCAAAAATCAAGTTCAATTTCTTCTAACAAGCATTTTAACAAAGATCTTATTGGCACCAATATTCAAATTTCATATTTGAGCTATTCTCTCCAACTTCACTCTAACAAATTCATCAACATCAACTAACCCAAACAAAATTAATTTAACTAAAAAATTTTGACCCATATATATCATTATCAAACTTTAAGATAAATTTCCAGCTCAATTTGAATTCTCTCCTTCTTATACAGTCACAGTAGCAACAAAACACTCACAAAAATTTTGCAATTTCACACAACAACAACAGGACACACTCACATGCACAGTAGAACTAATAATGAAAGAATTCAAAGCTCTTCACCTCAACCAAGCAAAACCAAATAGTGGCAGACGAATAGAGAGAAGGAAGAAGAGTCTTAAATGCCAATAAGGGAAGAGCTTTGACAGAGCTTCCACATTCTTCAACAATGACGAACAGTAACAAAAATGAAAGGTAAGAGAGACTTGAATGTTCATACCATCACTCGGACAGAGGAAGGAGAAGGACTTTGATAATCTGAAATAGGGAAGGAAGAGAAACGCCATAAGCTTGGTAGAGCAGTGATGGACGAAGCTCTGGCACACTCTTATTTTGGTGATGCTAAAGACAGAAGAAGGAGGAGTAGGAGATAGATAAGATAGAAGGTGAGAGAGATGAGAGGATTTAGAAATTTCTACAGAACCCAAAATGCTGAATCGTGAGAAAGAAAGAAAGAAAAAGAAAGGGAAAAAAATCTGATGGAGGTAAGGGCAATTTAGTAGTTTCATAGTGCAAAAGAAAAAAAATACTCCTTTTTGGCCTCAGCTAGATTCAAACTCAAGACCAAATGAAATAGTTATATGCATACTTCTTCTATACTGATAGTCCTCATTGTCATGATTGTTTCAAACATTAAAAAGAGTTATATGCACACTTCCTCTACACTGATAGTCCTTATTTATTATATATTTATTTATTATTTTATTAATCAAGGTTATTATAGGTTGACCCTCACTGCTAGTGATAGCACTTACCTATTATTGACGAAAAATTTACTAAATCATTCCCACCTTCTCTATCCACTATGCTTGTTGCCCAAAGAAACCTCAACTTTAACATATCCTACATGCACCATCATCAATGAGTGAAACAAAATGCAAAAAGCAAGATCACCTGGCACGGGAAATACTTTATTGGCTTCAATGGCTAGGAAAAAGTAAGTTAATATGGCCCAGGATGAATCAAGGGGTGAAAAAGCAAAGGCAGAGTAGAACCCTATTGAAGGGCAAGGTCGATACAACCAAAGCAAAGGGAGAATCTACTCCTAAGCCCACATTAGGTCAGAAGAAGAGATTGTCTTCTACAAAGGCCGGCTCCTCTAAAAAGAATGAGGTTACGTCTTCTTTACAGGGATTGAATAAGGAAGTCCTCTGGAGTAGGGATCAAGTAACCAATTGCCTAAAACATTACACTAAGAGGGATGTCATTGTTCCTCACTGTGTAAGCCTCAATAAGTTCATTTCCAACTAATTCCCTCACATTAAAGAGTGTTTGGGTCCATACAAGAAATTATTAGTGCTGAGCCTATCATATTCAAAGACTATAATTACCCTCTGAAATTGAAGCAATCCACACGCAAGGCTATAGTTACCCTTCGGGGGTAGACTGTGGACTTTGATGCTAGTTTTTTGGCAATGCCTTTAGGGTTGCTTGGGGAGGGTGGATACAAGCTATCTAACAATGAGAAGGATGAAAATGATGAGGATTCTAAGTTTAATAAGCCCAGGTTTCCTTATACCAAGAAGGATTGTTAGGAGTTATTTATGGGAAGATGTCCTTCTTCTAGAAGACTATGCAATCAGGCCCTTTGAGTTGCTTGTCCACTATAGAATTTTGTATTATATTGTTTCAAGGATGCTATTCAATAAGTCTGACATCTACCAATATGTCTCATAGTCTGACATTGAGGCTATGACACTAATATTAAAGGAGTAACCTATTGACTTGGTCGACTTCATATACCAGAAGATGCTCAAGGTAACCAATCACAAGAAAGCTCTCCTACCCTTTACATCCATTGTCTCTACCATTTTACAGTACCACAATGTATACCACGTAGAAGGTGCAAAGGAGGAATCGATCAATAAGCTTAGTGATAAAGGCATACATAAAATGCGTTACAAACTGGAGAAAGAGATCAACAAATGGGTTATGGACCATTATAGAGTGCGTAAAAGAAAGAAGACCTTAACCATCACTGTTGGCTCTCCTATCGCTAATGAGACATTATACCATATGATGCTCAAATTAGAGAGGAAGGTTGATATTATGATGAAGCATCACAACATTAAACTCCCCACTAATGATGTTGTAGAAGGTCCACAGGTTAATGAACCTATTACAGATGCTGTACATGTTAGGAAAGAGACAATAGACAATGCCAGAGAGGGTGATCTAGTTGAGAGTCAACACAACATTGACGATAAAGAAATTATTGGGGCTAAAGCATAGGTTGTAGTCCAAGAAAGTACTATAAAAGAAGGTCAAAATGGAAAAACCCATAAGGATGACACTACTGGAGGAGCTAATATAGGTAGTGGTAATGTAGGTGATATAGGTGAGGAAGATGTTGGGGATCATATTTTACAAGTCTCTCGTGTTGTTATAGCAAAGGTTATTGAGTCACAGATCATGGATACCCAAGAGGTGCCACCTGATGCTTTAGAAAATGCTAGTGAAGACAAATCAAAGGAAGACAACATTAGTTTAGGATGAGGAGTTTGTTCAAAGTCTAAGTAAAATTTAAGATATATGCTACCTTGTGTTTTTTTTTTGTAGCATTTATGTGGACTTATGTAGGAGGCACATCAATGATTAAATTAAGTCCATGCTTCTTTTTTACCTTGGCAATCCGTTGTATAAGAATGAACTATATTAAGTTGCTACTATTTTTTCTGTCTAGTTGTATATAGTTCACTCTATCCTTTGATCCACCATATCAACTAGTATATTACCCATATTAGTTTGATGTTGTAAAGTCCCGACTCAATCTGGACTTTACCATTTCTAACCACACAATTCATAATACAATTAAAAATCAATATCAGAGTAATAGCCCTTTATTTGTTTTTAAATTATGGGATCCTAACTTCTTAGAACATATATTCAAATAAGAGGGATAATGAAAGCACAAACACATTTATATGACCTAACAAGACACAACTTTTCAACCCTGAAAAAGGGCCATGCACTGCGTCTTGTACCTAGTACAGAGCAATATGCTCTATTTTTGTCTGTGTCATGTGTTGCAACAGGCACATTGTGTGCCGCGGCGTATATGACAACTCGAAAGACAAACTTTCACTGCACTCCATTTCCACATCCGACGTCCGATTAGAGTGATTCAAGCACTCACACGAATCTTACGATATATACTAACTAATGAAATAAGTTTAGACTCAATTTGATGATTTGATCTAAAATTGGACAACAGGGTGCAAAAAGTCACTTTTCTTTCTTTCAAAAACTTGCACCCTAAGTACTCAATTCTCATTCCTTATCCCATTAGATCACTTCAGGCCTTGAACTAAGTCTAAAAGGACTACATACACCTAATGGACACTACTGATCACATATATAACATCATTTACTCAATTCGACCTCTCAACACCATATTACACACTTGTGAACTTATATGATGCATAACATATACAACACATTCACATATATACAATTAGGCTTGTTCCACTTTCAGCCCTTTGACTCTTACATCTGGAGCTCTGCCTCACCATATGGTCAAGAATTACAATATACTTGACTCTTCTAAATGGGGCTCCACCTCACCATTTGTGTCAAGTTCTCACATATATACATAATTCACATTTAATGCATAATCATCACATCAATTCACATATAAACAAGTAGAACAAGTTACATATAACATACACTTGCTTGAATGATATCTAGGCCTACCCACTTACCCTCTATTAAGGCACCCTCGGCAAGATGTAATATCATATACACATACAAATAAGGTTTAATAACACAATTTATATACATAATCACTTATGCATCTTAGTTGGCAACTTAAACTCTATACACTACTTTATACATTCATTTATACATATGGTAGTCATACTACTATCAAATGAAGCTACTCTTTCCTTGCTTCCTTTCTATGCCTTCTCGTGCTCTCTTCACTTGTGTTTAAAAGTAACAGAGTGAGACATATGTCCTAGTAACTTGGAGGTATTACAGGTTAGTAAGCAAAATCATAAACAAGCAATAAAGTAATATGTGTATTCACAAAACAATAACATATGCATATACAGGAATTCATTCTCATCAATCTCGTATGTCATGTAATGCATTCCTGGTTTCCCCTAGCAGAGTAAACTCTTCACTCGGACCAAGATTTTTAGTCACAAGGAACAGGGCCCACCATACCATTACTCAAACCGGGTCATTCTCTTTTTGTATGGGTGGTTTTCTAGGCCTGTCATGGTGAAGTCAAGCTCTATGCTTTGAATCATTAGAACTTTCTAACCTTATATAGAGTAGGACTACGGACCTCTACTCTGGTCTAGGATAATCTCGTGGATCATTCAATATGCCAGGTCTGTTTTGACAAAGTCAAGCTCTATGCTTTGGATTATCAAGATTCTTCTCCTAGGTCTTTCTTGGCAAAGTCAAGCTCTACGCTCTAGATAATCAGGACTTCTTTGACCTCCTTATGGTAGGGTTGCGTTTCCCCCTACCATAATCTTAGGTATATCTCATGGATGCAATACATGTCAGTGCACTTGCCACCTTAAATTCATTTCAATCAATACTCGCACACTAGCATACATATACTTTCATAATACCGCTACTCTATCAGTTCACAATACAATGCATATAGTTATATCAAAATACTTGCAAATAATTTCATAAATAAACAAGTAAAAGGGTTACTCCAGTTACCTTTAACCCTTGCTACTAAGAGTTACTAATCACACAAAGCTCCTAGGGCCGCAGATTCTCATGAGCAACTTCTTAGGTGCTCAATCTACATAACAAAATGCCCCTCAGTCAATTCTCAACACATTTCATAGGCATTGATTCAGCTAAACTAAATCCTTTAATGAATAAAATAGTTCAATTGAACCCTTTTTAATTCACTTATCCATTATTTATAATCATTAGCCCTATAGGCTATTCAAACAACCATAACAACTTCTTAACACATTTATTCCACCAATTTCATCCTTTTAACCTAACTTTTAGGCTATTTTGAATCTAAATTCTCAAAGCTCAACCATTAAACTTCATACTAGTCACAAAACCTTAGTTTTGTATTCAATATCCCGTTTTATACCTTTCTTTTAGATTATAACACCTCAGAATCTCATCATTCAATTTCTCAACTAATGAAATTCAATGAAAAAGGGGTAGAATTGAAGCCTGGGATTGCATGATACTTACCCAGCAAGTTATTAATTGAAGCATACTCTCGAGCTCTAATTATCACTTGCCCTAACAAAGATGGCTTCCTTTTCCCCTCTAGACGTACCTCTAGCTCTTTCTTTTCTAATTTCATGAGCTATTCACATTAGCTTTAAGTAATTTTTGGATGGTGTACCATGGTGCACATAGCTTCTACCATGATGCGTGGCACAGTGAGAAAATTCTCACTTGTGCTCGCACATTTTGCCCCAGATTGTCTTTCTATCCTTCAACCCTATCAATGTAACACCTAAACAACACAAAACATTAACTTAACATCCAAATTATAATCAATCCCCTAATTATTAATTTATCCCTAATTAGCAACTACTTCTTGGGATTGAAATTCAGGATGTTACACAGCCATTAATGTATGATATTTTCTTGCTATTGGTTACAACCTTCTTGTATTGCTCGACCTCCCTTATTAACCCTTTAATAACAAATTCAATCTAGTTTTAAGAAGTCAGAGCTATTTTCTAGCAAGAGATGATCTTCACCAACCATGAAGTCACTTCTCCTCTTGCAGGAGGACACAGAAGCATACCCAATATGTACAGAACAAGAAATACCTAAAATGAATCTTCTTCGTCACCTCTAATGATCATGTTTTTAGTGTCTGAAAATCTATGCCTAACATACTTCTCTTTTAACTCATTGTATAGCTTACTAACTTCTTCGACCACCTCCCCTTCTTTTAGTAAGCCTATAAGCGTGTGCACATCATTAGCATCAACTTGTCACTCAATTTGCCTTATTGAGAGCATCCTTACTTTTGAGTCAATTTCTCTCATCAAACTTAGTTTATTTTCATGTACTTAATGTCAAGGAGCTTGCCAAAACCAATTGTGTTGGCCCTCACCATGAGACTTTTACTTTGCTTGACATGTTGAGCCACTTCAATAACTTGCTTAAGTGATCAACACATAATCAATTTCTCTTTTAATGCTTTATTAGACAAAGACATGCATGCTCTACAATACCTTTCATCTTCAATCATTTTATTGAACTATTTACTCTTCTTCAGACATATTTTTCTAGCCCTTTCTTGCTTCATCTACAGCATTTTTTAGACCCTTCACCTTGCCTTTATTTTTCAACTCATGTGCATAAACATGCAATCCACTAAGCTGCAAACAACATGTATCCCTTCCCTTAACCATGATTGCCAATTGCCAAATGTATAGAGTACAAGTCTTAGACAATTGTATAAGAATTGAATAACATAGGATCAGGTATTACTTGACATCAAAGACAATTGAATCACAATGTAATTGTTTGTGTTTAGTGTGTGTTTGCATGATCATAGGCATGTAATTGTCTCATTGGCATGCTAGCACAATCACACATTATTTTACATAGTGTCGTATAATAGTTAATATGGAAGGTAGGTAGGGGCAGGGAAGGTACTATTCATTTTACATGAAATTTGGTGCACATAACATGTAATTTTGGCACATCCAGATTTGTTCATGGATTAATTTACATAAATTTTTGAAGAACACTCGATTCGGGAAATTGTAAATTTAGGGTTAATCTTATATGTAAATTTTTGAATGAGCTTAGATGGCATAAAGAATAGAGGGATTAACTCAGAATAAGAGGAAAATAGAACAGTGCTTACTCGGATAAAATGGAAGCTTTGACACACAAAATACGAACCTAATCATTGTCATTTAGGCCACCACCATTTTAAAGAAGCTCGAAATTCTTTTTGAAGAAGCTCAAAACTCATTGCTAAAGAGTCATTGGTCAAATTCATTCGATAAAGGCACCATACAAAGAGATTAGGGTAGTCTTTCTTAAAACTTGTCGCTCACAATGTGCACCACCATTGATAGTCAATTAAAAACATCCCTTGCTGTCTTCTCTTGTTCAAATTATGTGAAGAAACAAAGTAGATAATCGATCCTCCTTTTCAAATTCATTCGTTCAAACAGGGGCATTTTGGTTCGACCAGAATTTATTAAATGAATAAAATATTAAATTTGGTCCTTTAAGAGAATTTAGTCCCTAGGATTATTTTTGCTTCCAACCTAGTCCTTTTCATCAATTTTCCCTACTTTTAATGACACAGTAATAATTTTATTATTATTATTATTTAAATAAAATTGGGATACTCATTCATTAAGAATCAAATCAAAGTATAGATAGTACACAAAATAAGAAAGAATATATGCAAAAAAGCTAAATCCACTATGGATCAAATTATAAGTGGATGAGAAAAAAATTTGATATAGTTTGGGAAGTTGAAGGCTAATTTTCATGTGAACTTTGTGGTGAGATAAGAACCACATGAATGATTTAATTTTTTAAGGATCTTCCATCTCCATATATTCCTCTATAGGGGGCCCCGTGCTCCATCATTACCTCTAGAAATAAAGTCATAATCAGATTCTATAAAAAAACTTCTATTATGGAAGACTTACGTTCTACCCATTCTTAAAGGGTATGAACTTGAAGGATTTGTTAATAGAACTAAGCCTTGTCTACCTCAATTTATTATTGAAAACAATGAGACCAAGCTTAATCTAGCATTTGAGGATTAGGTCTTAGCTAACTAGCTAATTTTTGAATGGTTGTTAAATACCATGACTCTTGAAATTTCTTCTTAAATGACTAAGATTGCTTTAATTGCTGGTTTATGGACTATTGCTCATAAGTTGGCTGGCTCACAAAATCATGCACATGTTCTTATGTTAT
This sequence comes from Prosopis cineraria, assembly GCF_029017545.1. Lineage (NCBI taxonomy): Eukaryota > Viridiplantae > Streptophyta > Magnoliopsida > Fabales > Fabaceae > Prosopis > Prosopis cineraria. Next base: position 34,146,719 of record NW_026555337.1, on the reverse strand, counting down.
GTTTTAAGCTTCAACATACTAGGAAGGGTGCGATGACTATGGTTCATTACTTAGGCAAGATTAAAAAGATCTTTAAGAGCCTTGCTCTAGCAAGTTTTATCATTCCTCAACCTGATTTACTTATGTAGATTCTAGCTAGACTTGATAGGGAATACAACCCTATCATTGTGGAACTTACTTTTACCAAAGAAAAAATGACCTGGATTGAGTTTCAAACTCAACTTCTTACATTTGAAAGTAGATTGGAGTAGCTAACCTATATATTGCAACTCAATCTCTCTACTCAGTTTGCTCACCTTGCTACTTTTGATGGTTCTCATGAAGCTTGGTGAGGCTCTCATGGAAGATCTGGTTATAGTCATAGAGTCTCATGTCAGCTGTGTGATAAGCCAAGTCACCCTAGTAAAGACTGCTTTAAGAATTTTGATAGAAATTTTAATCCTCCTCGTGGCTTATGTCACACATCAAATATTGGCTTTTCATCCATTAATGAAGCTTTCTATGTAACCCCTGAGACTATTTCAGATGAGTCTTGGTACTTAGACAGTGGCGTAACAACCCATGTGACTGATGATGCTTCTCACTTGAACAACTCAGTTCTTAACGATGGTAAGGCTAATCTCTCTGTAGCTAATGGTTAAATTCTTAGTGTTCTTGAGATTAGTTCTTCTCAAATTACTAATGTACCTAGGTTTTATGTTTAGTTGAATGATGTTTTTTATGCACCAAAAGCTAAAAAGAACTTACAAAGTATACCAAAGATTTCTAATAATAATAATGCACTGGTCTTACTCAATAATCATGTTGCTGTGATTAAGGATCAAGAAACAAGGTCAGTTTTGCTATAAGGAACAAGAAGTAATCATGGGATTTATAAAGTGGATGCTAAAAGAGTCAGGAAGAGGAAATCTCCTTAATTTTATAGAAAGCAAGATTTCCTATTTGTTATTAATGGAGAAGAATTCATTGTTGACAATTCTTGTAGTTTTAATACTAGTAGTAATTTTGATACTAGAAAGTTATGGCATGACAGACTTGGCCATCCTAGTATTAGATTTTTGTATCAAATTAATAGAGATTGTAATCTCATAGTTAATGATAATTTTGAGCCTATATTTTGTGAATCATGCAAGTTTGGCAAGTCTTATTCTCTTCCTTTTAAGCTCTATACTTCTCATGTTGCACATCTACTTGATTCAATGCACACAAATCTATGGGGAGCCTATATTTCTTGATGATTATAGTCACTACTTATGGATTTTCTATTGAAATCTAAGGATGGAGCACTTTAAATGTTTAGTCAATTTAAGAATTTTACTGAAAAACCATGTGATAGAAAGATTAAAGTAGTTCAAAGTGATTGGGGTGGTGAATATAGGAGTTTTTTAAAACTCCTTCAAGAATCTGGTATTCAATTTTGACACTCATGTCCTCATACTTCTTAAAAAAATGGTAGTGCAGAGAGAACTCATCGACATATTATGGAGACAGGCCTTACTTTTCTTGCACAGGCTAAAATGCCTCTCTATTATTAGTGAGAATCATTTCATATAGCCACTAACTTATTAACAAACTACCTAGCATTGTTCTTGGAGGTGGATTACCTTACTTGAGGTTATTTACTAAAAAACTAGATTATTCTTAGTTCAAGGTGTTTGGGTGTGCTTCCTACCCATGTTTAAGGCCCTATAATTAACATAAGTTACAATTCAAGTCAATTAAGCGTGTATTTTTGGGTTACAGTAATTCCCATAAAGGATATAGATGCTTGAGTACTACTGGAAGAATATAAATTTCAAGACATGTTTAGTTTAACGAGCAGGATTTTTCATTCTAAATAGATTTTATTAACAAAAAGAAAGTACCTGAAGCTATTACTATAGACCTAAAAGTCTTCTTCACACTACTACTCTCAGGTGTTCCCACTACTTGCTTATTCTCTTCAAGTCATCATTCTAGTATTGCTGCTGAACCAAAAAATACTTCTCCCAATTGTTTAATTCTGTAGTTTATTGAGCATAATCATACAATAAACTTAGAAATATTAATTCAAACTGATTCTATTAGGGTATCTCAGTCTATGCAATTAAATGATATGATGTTATAAGATGATAACTCAAGTATAACTAATTCAACAGCGACAAAAACTAACATCCTAGCATCAGAAGATCAAATTACAACTCAAAATAAGCATCCAATAGTAACCCAAAGTAAGGCAATATCTTCAAGCCTAATGCTCAATTTATTGGGCCTGCTAAATTCTTATTAAATGATTTTTTAAAACCACTAATTGTTTCTGCAACATTACAATCAAAGTTGTGTAAGAAAGTTATGATAAATGAGTTTAATGCCCTTGTTACTAACAAGACCTAGGTTCTTTTACCTTTTATAGGAAAGGAAAAAACTGGTTAATTGCAAATAGGTTTTTAAGACTAAAGTTCGCTTAGATGGATTTTTCTCACGAGCAAAAGCAAGATTGGTGGCAAAAAGGTTTCAATAACACCCTAAGATTGACTATGAATAAACATTTAGTCTAGTTTTAAAACCTACCACCCTAAGACTCATTCTCAATACTGCATTGTGTTTCAAATTTTCATGGAGAGAACTTGACATAAATAATGCATTTCTCAATGGTTATCTACAAGAAAGGGTATACATGAAATAACCTGAGCAATTTGTTAATAGAAGGTATCTTAATGCCATTTATTTGCTTAACAAAGCTATTTATGGTTTAAAGCAGGCACCTAAGGCCTGGTTTAAAAGGTTGAAGACCACCTTTCTCAACTAGAACTTTAAATATTTACAGTATGATACTTCTTTATTTTTTCTACAAAATAAAGACTAGTGTTATGTTTGTCTTCATTTAAGTAGATGACATTAGTATCACAGAGAACAATTTAGTGATGCTTAAAGAATTTATCAGATAGCTAAATTCAATATTTCCTCTCAAGGGCTTAGGTCATCGTCATTTCATATGCATTAAGGCCTACCGAGACACTACATGCTTGTACTTAAAATAAGAAAACTATATTCTTAAACTACTTAAGAAATGTGCTATGACTAAATTCTCACCAGTGCCAACACCGATAGTGATTGATAAACATCTATACCAGTTTAGACACATAATAGGGCTCTACAGTACTTGATTAATACCAGGCCAGATATCATATTTGCAGTAAATAAACTTAGTCAATTTCTTCATCAACTAACAGATTAGTATTAGAAAGCAATCAAACATGTACTCGGATATTTAAAAGGCACATCAAATTTGATGCTTCAAATTAAATCAAGTAAGCATTTTACCTTACAAGGGTTCTGAGACTCCTATTAGGCTGTTGTGTAGATGATCGATGCTTAATCGGAGGGTACTATGTTTTTCTTAGTGATTCCTTGGTTGTATGGTTGGGAAAGAAGTAGAGAATTATCACACAATTGAGCATTGAGTTAGAGTATCATTCTTTAGCAGATCTTATGATGGAATTTGCCTAATTATAGTTGATTCTTTTTGAAATTAGTTTCAAGGTTCCTTAGATTTTGATTGCATGGTGTGATAATCTGAGTGCATCTGCTTTGGCTTCCAACCTAGTTTTCCACTCTCGAATAAAGTACTTTGAGTTGGATTTTCATTTTCTCTATGAACCAGTAATGTCATGCTAGATGTTAGTTAATTATGTGTCATCCATATATCAGATTGCATATTTGTTTACAAAGACCCTTTCTCATTCTAGTTTAGGCCTCAAAAACAAACTCAACTTGGTTGGAGTACTCCTAGCCTCTCATATAAGGGGGAATGTTAAGGATCGAGATATAAGAAAGCCCAATTTACACTAAGGCCCAGTCATTGAACCAAAACTCTTGTAAAGGAATTACTTTGTTATTCTTTTATTTTTTTGTAATATGCTATATACGTGACCTTAACCCTTATTCTATTGCTATATAAGGAATAATAGATCTAGGGCATTATCTGCCTTCTTTACATTTTTCTATTCTCCTATTATCTTATCTATATTTAACTGTTTCCACATTTATATTTAGACTTCAAGACTTTTTCCTAAAGACCTTTGGAATTAGTGACTAACATCTAGCATAACTTCCAAATAAAAAAAAATCAATTTTGATTTTTCAAATTCCTTATGCCCACGTCACCCAAATGTCATTCTTTTTGCAAAGTGTTCCAGAAGATGCAGCTTCTTATGATCATTGCTTCCTCCTTGAAGAAAATTTTTGCTTACTTTTTCTAGCTCATTAGCACACTCATAGGGAGGAGAATTGTTTGCATAAAATAGTTGGATCATGCAAAAATAAAAGATTTAATCAGTATTGATCATCAGTTAAAGTAAGAAAAATACTTTTCCAACCTGACAACCTTTGCTTTATTTAGAATTGGAGCAAATAGAGTATTAGTGATACATTTGTGGATCAACGGTATGCCTAGATACTTCCTCAAGTGCATGTTCTTTGATACACAAAGTTTAGTTTTCTCCCTTTTAATTTTAATATTCTAACTGTAAGAGATAAGAAATGGTTTGAAGAAGGGAAAATTAATCATTTAGTTCTTACATTTTTTTATTCATTTGTAACTCAATTTGTAAATTTTAATTTGGTATAACTCATTTGCTATAATTTTATTTAGTTAATTATTTATTTTAATATGCTAACTATAAAAGGTAAGAAATGGTTTGAAGAAGGGAAAATTAATCATTTAGTTCTTATATTTTTTATTCACTTGTAACTAAATTTTAAAATTTTAATTTGGTATAACTCACTTTGTATGATTTGATTTAGTTAATTACACTACAGCAGAATAGGTAACATTAGACAGTTTCTTCCATATATATGATGGTTAATAAATGTTATATAAGAACTCATCATTTATTAGGGCCACACATATTTGACAATTATTTAACCTTCAAATATTGTGCCATATATTTGAGAGCTATTTTATAACCATCAAATATATAATTCTGGAAGTAATTTTGGTTCAAATATGAATGAGCTTATTTGACGGTTATTGATTATAACTATCAAATATGTTATGATATTTGTTTTTAAATGTGGGGATGTACACTAATTGCTTAGGAACTTAAATTAAACAAAGAAACAACCTAATGAGTATAGGACACAACTTAGGTCAAATCTCTTGTGGGATTGATTAAAAATTAAAACTTTAGTTATTTAAATTAACCATGAACAGTAACAATTTGGTTGTGTTTGATTGATTAGAAATCAAACAAGAAAAGATTAAATAAAAACTAATTTTTTTGGTATTTTTTAAAGATTGGACAGGTTTAGAAAATTGATTGGTTTATGATTAAAATGCAATATTATGGTCTTCAAAGGCACATAAATTCCCACTCTTATCCTTGCTGTAACATCCTCTATTTTAAATTTTGAGTTTTTAAAGTATTAAGAAGGGTAAATTGGTAAAATTGTGTGATTAACAAGTGAATGATGTTTTTTGAGTATTAATGTGTTTATTGGATCATTGAGTAGCCTTGAAAGATGGCTAGATTGGAATTCGTGCATATTTAGCATCAAGTGAGGCCTATAGTTCACCTTGGGCTTACTGTGCCATCCATCATTGCGAATGTGAAAAAATTAGATTTAATTAGAGGGTCACGCACGTTCGAGACAAAAGAGGAAAAGGGAGAAAAACGCGAAGGGCAACGGAGGAGGAGCTGATGTCTATTATCTACTCTCCTTCCTCTTTATGTGAAATTTTAGGAGTTTTGGGTATAATAGGATATGGATCTCGTCTTCCTTTAGGTTATAACTGAACCTATTAGCTTAGTTGAAGCCTTGGGGAGTTAAATCAAGTTTCTAAATTTTGGTTTAAGGATTTTATAATGGAGTTTTGAACTAGGGTTTAGACAAACTGTAAATGGAAATTGAGCTTTGGGAACAACATGAGTGGTAATTTGATGTTATCTAGGTTTATGGATGCTAGATGAGAACAATGTTGTGTTGAGACTGTGGAATTTATTAAAGAGGAAATTTGGGTATTGGGGGTACCCAACTTTAGATAAGAGGGGGCTTAATTAGAGTTGTAAATTGATAATTAGTATTTAATCTTGTAGAATAAATATTGATCAAGCTTTGTTAAGCTAGTAAACTCTTGAGGAGTAGCTAAATTGCTATAGTAACCCTTTTTGTGATAAAAGAGTTGAGGTAACTAGATAATCTAGTCTTTTTACTTGTGTATCTAAAAGATTATGAGTTTTTCAAAAATATATATATAAACATATAATTTATTATGAAAAAACTAGTGATTTATGTATGAATGTTTGGTGTTTTAGAAACTCACATGAAGTGGTATTAAACTAAAGTACTATCAAATGTTAAAACCCTTTTTATGCTTATTTATATATATATATATATAATCGGATACGAGATGAAATGTTAGAAATTATTGTATGATCATCCCCAATTAGCATACTATATATGACTGGCATTATATGAGCATGATCATGGTGAGATTATGGGAGTTCACCTTTATGTCGTAGGGCATATTGTTTTAAATCTATATGGTATACGGGAACTATGGAGGCCTTAGTGCTCAATCTTTATTGTTTGGAAGTTCCAATACTATCATGGTGATAGTTTGGGCATACAACACCCCAAATATTCAAGAAAAGGGAAATCTATGGTCTGAAAATAGGCCACTAGTGTAAAAATCAATTTTTTCCGCAGAGAAAATGCATTTGTTTTGCTACAGAAGACACGGTGTAGTAGAAGGCTGTATTATAGTAAATTGACATTTTTCGCCCTAGGTTAAATTCAAATTGTGGCAAAAGATGCTATTTTTTGCCACAGGTCTTTGCTAGTGACAAATAGGATCTTTCACCACAAGTTTAAGCTTCACCTGTGGCAAAAAATAACATCTTTTAGTATAGGTCCAAGCTTTACTTGTGGCAAAAGATGTTATTTTTCATCATAGGTCTAAGCTTTACTTATGGCCAAAAGTGTGAAGAGAGACTCATTTATGGTGATAGTTGTGTCTACAACTATTGCCATAGATGCATCTTTTACCATATATTTTTTTTTATAAAATCACCTGTAACTATGCACATCCCTTACTTACAAACCTATATTAAAACATAAATAGCAGCTCCAGAGATCAATACAAATAAGTCTAGTACAAACATATTAACTAAAAATTTACATTTTCAATACAAATATCTAGAAAGTTTCTGGTCTAAGCCTATTAATTCTAAGACAAAACTAGACCAAATATTATATATATGTCTCAACTCTTGCTTAAAATATGGCTCTAAACTTTGAAAGTGCTACAAATTCAATAACAATATATGTGTAAATAATAATTCCAGCATATGGAAAGCTTCATAAAATAAATCATTATTAACAAATTATTACTTGATCAAATGAGTGAATTGTAACATCTTGAATTTCTAATCCTGCATTAATGACTGATTAGTGGACGAATTAGTGATTTAATGTGGGATTAGAATTTAGTAAAGTGTTCTATTGACTCATTGGGATATTATATGAACAAACATGAGCTAGAGAGTAAAATCTCGAGGCAGAGCATATGAGTATAGTGAGGATTTCCCTCATTGTGACATGCGCCACGGCAAGGGATAGGTGCGCCGCGGCATATTGTGCAGAACTTTGATCAATAAAACGTGTCCAGCTCATGAAAATAGAAAGGAAGAACATGAGGGAGAGGTTTGGCATGGAGAAGAGAAGGGGGATGTGCTAAGGCAAGCATAATCAGAAGCAAGGACGATGTTTTTGACTTGTTACTTATCAGGTAAGTCACGTACTGCCTTAATCTCTGATTCTACCCTATCTTCTCTTAGTTTTAACTAGTGAGAAATTAAATTTGGGAGTTTTAAGGAGTTGATTTCTTACCCTATAGTAATAGAAAGGTTCTTCAAAACCAAACTAGTACTTTGTGATTAGTTTGGGTTAAAATGATAAAGCGTTAAAGTCATAGGCAAGATTTACCCTAATCTAGAGAGAGAGTAGTGAGAGAAAATTTGGCTAAAAAGGTTAAAGCTTGAAATGAGGGGTAATCAATGGTAATGCGTGTAATCGAGTGTGAATTATGGAATTGAAAGCAGTGAGGTGCTTTAATGCGATAATTGGCACTTTTTGTCACTAGTAAAATTGACTTTGAATGCCAATTTTTATGTAGATTCTAGTGTGTGACACACGAACTACAAGAAAGGAGCTTGAATAGGGTTGTTAGAACACGGGTACCTCTTTCTAGTAAACAAAAAGATTGAGGTAACCACATAGTTTGTTATGTTTATTAACTATGATAACTATGTAAAAGTAATTATATAACTATGGTTTTATTGACTTCTATGCATGATTTCATGTTGAAAATGGTTTTAGCATGAACATTTAATTGTGAAGTAAAATCTGAAGGGTTATTGAATTTGATTGATATATAAATGTATATATATATATATATGTTATGATATTATATGTTATGGAAATGTGAAGGAAAGTAGTGGAAATTGTGAAAGAAAATGATCATAAGGGTTGGGAGTTCACCCAAGATATGTGGGGATGTGTGTGTGTGGAGATATGTGAGTGAAAAATCTATATAGTTAGGCTGGTACCATGGGACAACTAATGTAGCATTATACAAGCTGGTACCATGGGTAATCCAGTACAGCATATTATAGGACTGTTACCATTAGACATTTGAGCAGTTTGACAACTCCTTAGTACTTGTTAGGGTGCGGATAAGAGTCAAAGATGCCTATATCACAAGTGTGTGAAGTGGGAAACCATAGTATGTAGGTGGATTAGATTATATTTGGCCAGGTGTTTCTACCACCGAAAGTGTGCTTGGGTCAATAAGTGATTGATCCAAGAGAGCTTATAGTTTTGTGTCGAGGAGCATTGGAGGTTCAGTGGCTAGATGATCATGCTAGTGTGTAATTGTGTGGAAATACTCTTAAAAAGATGATACTTCTTCATACTTTGATATATATGTGATATTACTTTATTTTTATTACTTTAACATGGTTATTTATGGAAATAGGCATTAAATGAACTATATTGGTTACTGAAATTGTTATCTCACCTATAGTTATTCATGTTTTTCAGGTGCTCATACTAGTGAGTCAAAGGGAAAGGATATAGGCTGAGTTGGCATCCCTCGCCTAAGTTTTTGTAAGATATAGTGTAACGATTTGTTGATTGTTAGCTAAGAATGTGCATAAGTTGCCATAGGATTCAATACATGTGCATAAAGTTGTATTTGTGGTATGTTTGATGATTTTGAGATCCCTAACCCTTATATATGTCTGAATGGTGAAATGAATAGATGGGCTAGTAGCAGAATGTATATGTGTGTGAATATGTGATGTGTGAAGTGGATAGATAGTGATTTAGCCATGTATGAGATTAAAGAAATGAAAATAAGATTTGGCCTAAAAGTGTGAAATGGTCGGTTTACAGGCCAAATATGTGTATGTGTTATATTGTGCATGTGTGTGGTCAATCAGGCATACCTTATCCATTTGGACATGGTCAAGGCCCAAAAAGTGGCTAATGACATTTAGTTTCGAATTGAGATACTTGAGTAGCAAAATTTTAGCATAAAATGGTCAAAATGCACTTGGGTGTCCAATTTTTGATAGAAATATCAAATGGAGATGAAACCATTATCTTCTGTTAGCAGTCTCAGGTGTGTACGCTGCGGCGCATGTATCCACATGTTACAGCACATGGCATAAAGCGAAATAGCTGTGGTCTCTGTGCCATATGCTGCAGTGCATGTGGCACGAGAGGCGGCACACGGTGTCAAATTTCACTTTGTTTTCCTATTTCACACATGTATTCTAATTCTTTGATGCATACATAAATATTGCTTCCGCTGTGTGTTGGGTTTTATAACCTGAGTGATTTATAAAATGATTTAAAATCTTTTCTTGAGATCCTAAGGTTTTCAATGTTTTCAATTTAAATAATTTTAAAGTAATTAGGATTGATTATAGTGAAGCATATGGTAATGTTGGTAAAGGGCGTTCCATGAATAATACCTTGAATAATGATTTCATACATGAAAATCATCATATAATAACCACACTTTACACTTCTTGGTTGTTGAGGACACTATAAACAAAATAAAAATAATTAAATTCATTAAACCAATATTATAATCTTCATTCTAATTAGGGAATAAATTTGAAATATTTACTTGCATTTACACCCACTTAATTTCATTTTTTTCTTATCAACCATTCTTGCTGATTTCTAATATGTCGCTAAAGGTCTATTTACCAAATCTATATACTTAGAAAATATTAAATATATATCATTTTTTATTTTATGCACAACCATAGAGGAAGATTATAAACCACAAACAGAACATGCCATGAGCTATGTTGACTACTGAGATTGCCATATGGATTTATTCCATCTGTACATAGTCTAAGCCTAAGATTCCTAGTCTCTTAGTAATGGAATCATCACCAACATCCGTCTCTTTTACTTTGTAGCATGATGCCCTACAAACTAGACATTCATGTAATACATCATTTCTATATAATATACAATCATTAAGGAAAGCATGTATCTTTTGTTACCCTAAATCCATTGGACAAAAGTTTTTTTCTGCCTCATAGTAACTACTCGAAAGTGTATTACCCTCCTAAAGTATTTCTTTCAACAGTTTGAGTAACTCTGTGAAACTTTTATTGCTCCATCAATATCTTTCTTTCAAGTTGAACAGCTTCAACACCGCTATTAGTCGTGTAAATTTTGTACACCTTAGATCCAAAGGCATTTCTAAATCATTGCATAGGCTATCATATTTGTGCACCTTCTCAATGGCTTCAACACCAATATTACATAGCATATCTTCTATTTGATCACCAAAATCCATATCATCCATATCCCGTGGCACATTACAGTTTCTAGATTTACCATGCATCACCTATTGTCTGTACGATTCATAGAACCCGAAACAAATTAGGTGATCTTTAATTTCTACAGGACTTCATCACAACCCATTCAAGTACTTAACACATGGATAATAGAACAATCCTTTATTACTAGGAACATTGTTCTTTACCAATTCTAGGAATTGATCTATCCACCTCTCATATTCATCACTTGTTCGTAAAGTATCTATCCAACTACGATTCATCATTACCTATTTCAAATACCAACAATTAATTTATGATTTGATATTTAAAAATTTTTGGCAGCACAACAATTTATAAAACGAGATTTCTCAAGCACTAAATCAGGTTCAGTAAGTTAATTAAAATAAATTGTTAATTATATTATTTTATTTAACCTTGCTAAAACACCAATTTGAAATTTTTTTAACAAATCTCTATGATTAAAGTCCAATAAATAAATTATAATAAATTTAAAAAATCAATATCTTGAAATTGTTTTAAAAAAATTGGCAGCATAACGACTTATAAATTGAGATTTTTTGGGCACTAAACCTCTCAATTTGTTCAATTTAAACACATCTAAATTGAATTGTCAATAATTATCAACTCTAATCAACAACCTATTCAATTTATGGCATATAATCATCAAACAATAATCTAATTTAAGATAATGGGTGTTTAAAAATTATCCTAACAAACAAACCAAAAAAAGCAAAAAAGAAAAGTAAGAAAAGAACATAAAAATATACATGCCAAAGGTATTAAATTCATGAAAGAATTGGTAATGATGCTAATTAAACAGAGCATACGTATACATTTTGAGTATTTATTATGTTATGCAAAAAGAATAAAGTCGTTAAGCCTTTTCTTCCAAGAGTCTACCTACGTTGGATTATTGGAAATAATTAAGGCACGACTTATTCAATGAATGGTGAAAACATCATCAGAAACCCCCCACTAGTACTTGAGAAAGTAAAGAAATCAAAGTGCTAGGTACTAACTAAGGGATACTGCATTGTGTAGATTGAGCATTTGAGAAGTTGTTCATTAGAGTCTGCACTTTAGGATTCCACTATGATCGATAACATTTTGATAGTAAGGGTAAAAAGGTAATTAAAGTAACCTTTTTACTTGTTCGTTTGTGAAATTATTTGTAAGTGTGTTATATAAATATGTACATTATGATTTATGAACTGATAGAGTAGTAATATTGCGAAAGTATATGTATGCGGGTGTGTGAGTAATGTTTGAGATGTATGAGATGAGATATATGCATTGACATGCGCATTGCATCTGTGAGAATATGCTAGACTAGGGTAGGGGCTCATCGCTCTACTCTGTGCAAGTCTAGGAAGTCATGAAGATCTTAAGTATAGAGCTTGACTCCGTCAGGAAGGACATAAGAGATCCTAAAGGTCTTGAGCATTAACATTAACTCTATCATGACGGACCTTAGATAATGACCTACAAGTGTACCCTAGATTAGTGTAGGGAGTTGTAATCCTACTCTATGTAAAACTAGGAAGTCTTGAAAGTCTCCAGCGTAGAGCTTGACTCTTCCACAACTGACCTAGGAGACTATCCATGTGTGAAAAGTATACCTAGTCTGAATAGTAGTTTGGTAGGCCTTGTTTCTTGAAAGACTAGAGGTCCTGGTCTGAGTGTAGAGATTGCTTCACTAGGTAGAACCAGAAATGCATGAGCACGAGCATGATGGATGATATTAATAAATTCTTGTATATGTATATTATACTGCTTTTACTGAAACATATGCTACTTTATCTCTTGTTTATGATTTTTCTTACTAATCAGTATTTAGGTTATATTCGAGTTACTGGGATGTATGTTCACTCTGTTACCTTTATACATAGGTGAAGAGAACACAAGAAGGCTGGAAAAGGAAGTGAGGAAAGAGTTGCCTCGATTGGCAGTAGTATGACTACCATTTATGTAAATGAATGTATAATAAATTGTTATAGCTGAGTTGCCAACTAGGATGCACAAGTCTGTGTGTGAAATGAATATGTGAGTATATATATGAATTGTGTTATAAAAACTTGCTTGTGTGTATGATTCTGCATCTCGCCAAGGATACCACAATAGTGGGTATGTGGGTAGGCCTAGATGCCAATTAAGCAAGTATATGTTATTGTGTAACTTGTTTCACTTATATTGAATGTGAATTGTATGTGAAATTATGTGTGTATACAAGAACTTGTCATAAATGGTGAGGCTGAGCCTCATTTAGAAGAGTCAAGTATATTATGATTTCCGACCATATGGTAAGGCAGAGACCCTTATGTAAGAGTCGGATGATTGAAAGTGGAACAAGTTTATGTATATATATGTTATATAGATTGTTCCTCATATAAGTACAAGTGTGTAATGTGGCATTGAGAGGTCAATATAAGTCATTGATATGATATATGTAATTAGAAGTGTCAATCAAGTGTCTATAGTCCTTTTGGACTTAATTCAAGGCCCAGAGTGGTCTAATGAGACAAAGAATGAGAATTGATCACTTAGGTTGTAAGTTTTTTTAAAAAAGTATCTTTTTACACTTAGGTGTCCAATTTTAGATCAAAGTGTTTGATCGAGTCCAAACTTCTTTTATTAGATAGATTAAGTTGTAAGCTTCATGTAGGTGCTTAAATTACTCTAATCTAACGTTAGATGTGGAAATGGCATGTGGCAGAAATTCACCTTTTGAACCGCCATTTTGCTATCATATACACCGTAGCACATTGTGTGCCATGCCGTAGTGCATGGCACAAAGAAGAACAGAGTCATTACTCTATACCATATGCCGTGACGCATAATGGTGTAAGCCATGGCACATGGCACTTTTTTTAAAGGAAAGATGTTATATCGTTTTGAGTTATAGTATTTTGTTTACGCTTCTATTAGCCTTTTGATTTGAACATATGTTTTATAAAGTCGAGATCCTGTATTTTGAAAGTGAATCAAGGGCTATTAGTCTAATATTGTATGATTATTTTTTGATGATTATGTAATTGAGAATGGTAAAGTTTGGATTGAGTAGTGACTTTATAGTTTGGTATCAGTTTTCTTTAGTTTTGGTTTATGTATTGCATCACATTAGTTGGCAACTTTTATATAGTCATTACACTCTTTTAGGCTTCTAACCACCTGTTTACTAACTTTATCTATCTTTAATCTAATAGAGGGGAGAAAGGTATGTAAAGCTATAGTTATTCTACAGTAGCTATGAGAGGACGTGGTAGAATTCTATGATGCCCATGATACGCAAGATCTGGAGGTGCTACCAGAACAACCTTAGGGTAATGACCCATTTATGACATGGATGCTAGAAGTAATGCCAGACATTTAACGAAGTTTAAATAGTCGTGATGCCCTAAACTATAATAGGGATCACAAGGAGCTAAGGCTAGAGCAAGAAGTGAGGCCTGAGGTTAGAGTGAGAGTAGAACTTAAGCAATAGCCTGAGGGACAATTGAGTAAGCCAGTGATCTTCCATGCTTCAAGTAGTAGGCCAGTAACTGGTAAGGAAGATCAGGAGATTCTTATGGACTAAGTATAGAGAACCTTCTCACAATTGTATCCACCAACCTTTAATCGTAGCATGAAAGAGGGAGATGCAGAGAACTGGGTGGAAAGAACGAAAACAATCTTTGAAGTTACTCCATGTTCCTCTGAACAAAAGGTTGTGTTAGTGATGGTATAGCTGATAGAAGATGCCAAGCATTGGTGGCATTCGATGAGACCCTCTAGTGGTAGTCAGCTCAACTGGGAGCAGTTTAAAGAAAGGTTCTTTAACTATCAGTTCCATGCAGCATTTTAAGATGAGAAAGAAGTAGAGTTCTATGCTTTCCAGCTGGGAGATATGGATGAGGAGTCATTTATAAAGAAATTTAATCAACTCTCAAAGTTTGTGACTTATCTACATGAGAGGGATGACAGTAAATGGAAAGCTAAGAGATTAATCGAGAAGATGTGACCCGAATATAGAAGATAGATTGCCTTACTAAGAGAGTCTACTTATGAAGAGACGTGCAACAAACTTTGCATAGCTACACGACGAGGTTGAGAGGCAGACTATGAGAAGAGAAGCGACAACTATGGGCAGTTTTCCACTCCCTTAGGCACGACTAGAGGAATATTCAAGAGAAATAGTTTTGGTGCCAGTAGTTCAGGATCCTCAGGTAGGAAGGTTGTTGGTAGAGGATCACAGTCACAGGGAGTGATTGGTTAGGGCAGGTGGTTTAGTGAGGCTAGAGATTCTAGAGCTCCACAGCAGTTGAGTCAGACTGTTACTGCCCCTACATCTCATGTAAGCACTGTACGCTCACTTGTGTGTGCAATTTGTAGGAAGGATCATCCTAGAAGGTGCTGGGCATGTTATATTTATGGTGGCATGGGTCACTTTAAGAAGGATTGCCCTAAGAACTGAGAGTTACACAGAATAAGGGAGAGGAAGACAAAGCAAATTAGTGCAAGCCATAATCAGGATTCCGACATTCTTAAGGTCGTCAGCAACTAGATGAGCGATAGAGATGAAGGATGAGGACAGGGGAAGCAAGCGAAGGAAACCTAAATTTCTCTCTTAGTGATTTCTGGAACTCATGGGAAAAATGAAGATGTAGAGGAAAGAACAAGGCATGCATTTTATTATCTCGGTCTCTTCTTTTTTTTTAACAAAAGGGTAGTATCGTGATTTCACATTAGGTTGAAGCAAAAATTGAAAATATCACTATTGGCCTCCTGAAGATTCAAACTCAAGACCTATTTGTTAAATGGCTACCTAGTGCCCAATAGACTAGCTTTTCTTCTTGCTAAATTTGCTCCAAAATTAATAAAAATACACTTAAGACAAAATTTTATATATTTTAATTTTTCCTAAATTTCCTAGTTTATTACAATGCTTTAATACTATTTTAGTTTTATTTCAATTTTTTTGGATTTGAAGTACTTATTTGAATTAGATCCCATTTGGAACTTTTTTTAGCCAGTAAATTCCTAAATTATGATGGTAATTATATTTTAACATATTGATGTCTTTCCACCATAGTAGGTCCTTCTCTACTGATGTAGTTGACTATAAAATTATTCTTTATTTATGAAAATTCTTTTCTACCATAATAAACCCTTATAAAGCTATTTTGACTCTTAATTACCATGATAGACTCTTTTCTACCTGTTATATATGGCAACACACCCAAGAGGGTGGTGAATTGGGTGTTTATAGACTTTTAAATTCTTTTAAAACTTTTTCAGCAAAACTTTGTGTAAGGGAAAGTCTAAGCAAATTCAATTACTAAACTCTTATTTCACACTAAAACATAGCATGTGTAAAATCAATTTCTAAATGGAAGTTTAAGTAAGAGCATGTAGATATATTAAATTCAGTTTTGTACACTAAATCATAGCATAAGTTAAGGTTGCTGGAAATACAAAGAGTTAAGGGAAGAGAGAGTATGAGCTATGGTTTATCCTGGTTCAGCCCCATCACTTTAGTCTACAGCCAATCCCCAAGCAACTAGTTGAGATTTATTCACTATAACACAAGCTTAATTGGATGCTTACCACCACAGTACAACCATAAGTTTAGTTCAGGCACTCATGAGCCTTTACAGTAACTTACTCTACTAGTGAGCTTCTTTTTTTAAGAGAACAACTTCTCTTGACTATAAGGAAAATCTCTCCCTCATCTTTACAATGATTTTGAATATGTAAATCACTCAATTGAAACTCTCTTTAAGAGCAATGATGAGTACAATGAATATCTAATACTTAAATGATGAAGATATAAATGATAATAGTTCAAGAACAATGTTTTTCATAAAATAAGAGTAATATGAACATGAATTTCATAGCTTGATAATTTCTAAGCTTAATCTCTTGTTAAGATAAGTTAAAAGTGTTATATTTATAACCTATGAAGTAAAATAGGTGTTAGAGACATAGTATAACCGTTTATAGCCATTGCACAGTGATTATACTTGTTGGTGATGTTTCAAGTATGGAACAAAACTCATTGACATGTGAAATGGATATTTCACGTGCATAAGTAACAAATCAAGTATGGATCATTTTTTATTCAAGCTGAAATGTCATGCATTATGCTCAAGTGACAAATCAAACATGGATCATTTCTAACTCAAGCTTGAAACGTCATGCAATATGACCAAGTGACAAATCAAGTTTGAAAACTCTTTACTCTCAAGCTTGAAATGGCTAGCAGAAAATCCTATCTATTTGGGATGACAAATCAAGCTTGAATGCTCTTATCTTTCAACTGTGAAATGAAAGGTAGAAGCTCCAAGCTTCATATATGTGACAATATAATTCATACATGGATGCTATGTGCTTTCAAGCTTGAATTGGACTATATAAGCTATTCAGTAAAAAAAAAAAAGGCTCTAGATGACATTTCACGCATGGATAGGAAGTCACTCATGCTTGAATTGCACATAAAACATTTTAAGGACAATTCATGCGTGTGTACCAATTTCATTCACGTGGGTATCAGAAGGCTTTACTGCATAGAACTTCATAAGGCTATAACTCATTAAATACAACTCCAAATCTAACAAATTATATATATATGGAAAGCTCTTGAAGTCTAGTTTTCAATAAAATAATTTACACTTAAATTCAATGTAACTTTTGAGATATGATCAAAAGAGTGATAGAAGGTCAACTCTAAATATTGTGCAGAATCAATATCTCAATACTCAATTTCTAAGATTCCTATCTTTCTCAATAGAACTCCATTTTAAATAAATAAAATATCAATAAAAAGCTATTGGAGTTTATTTTCAAATGAGATATGTTTTATATTAAAGTGATCTATGTAGTGAGAGATATAACTAAAAATATAACCAAAGGTTAAATCTGATTTTCTGCAGCACATTTCCCATTCCAAAGCTTAAACTTCAAGTATTCATGACCTTTTCAACTTAACTCCTTTTAGAGTAAATAGAACAAATTTAAAAAATTTATAGAGTTAGTAATCAAAATATTAAAAATCTTGTGAGATAGATATGACTAAGGATGAAAAATATGATTGTAGAAAAATATATCTCACTCTTTCTCTTAATAGCCAAAATGCAGGTTTTGACTTAAAATAGCTTGAGCCAATATTACATATCTAAATCAATGAGTTTAACATGAAGACTTATAGCCTAATGATATTATACCTATCAGGTCCAATATGCATCCAAGTTTGTATGAATGTCTTCAATCTTCTTAAACTCTTCTTGGATCATTATTCTCTTTATGTTCTCCTATCTTAAGTGTGGCATGCATACTAATAGTGACATCGATTTCTTCCCCTTCATGCTCACTCTCATCTTTACTTTGAATAATCTTAAATGATATATCATGAACAAAATGGTTAGTCTAAGTACCAATATGCATATAAGTATAGATATGAAGATTATGGTACTATGCATATGAAAAGCCTTATATCCAATATATAAAGGATTATACTTTAAATACCTTTGGATATAAAATTACTTTAAGATAAGGAAAAATATGATAATATAAAATAAAATTTATGCACATAAATTATTTTTTCA
The DNA here is from genome assembly GCF_029017545.1 of Prosopis cineraria. Taxonomy (NCBI): domain Eukaryota; kingdom Viridiplantae; phylum Streptophyta; class Magnoliopsida; order Fabales; family Fabaceae; genus Prosopis; species Prosopis cineraria. The sequence continues at coordinate 34,128,268 of NW_026555337.1, read as the reverse complement.
AATCTCATATAATATGAAAAAAAAAATTTAAGGCACTTATTCCATAGTCATAGTTAACTAACACACACACACACACACACATGAAAATAACTAGGCATGAGTGCATATTTAACTTTTCTATATTTATCATCATCAAAACTTAAACTAAACATAATGTCATAAGTCATTATGTCTAACACTACTATGGTAGGATTTTCAAATGTTAACTTGTCTTCTTTCTACCATGATAAACTCTTTATTATTATAGTAGGATTTTGAGAAATGTCTTTAATTCCTTCTACCATAGTAGGCCTTATTCTATCATAGTAAGTGCTTATCTTTTTATGGTTGCTTATTGTGATAGGCTAATATGAAATTGTGTATCCTACATCCCTTAAGAGGGAAGAGAGGAAGCCAGATATGCAAAGAATTGAGAATGTTAAGTAAAATCAAAGGGTTCTTAATGAGCAAGAATAACCCCAACTAACGGGCAATGGCCTAACCTTAGTGGAAAAAAGGAACATATTGAAAACCTTGACTGATCAAGTCCATCAACAAGAGTAGCAATTGACTGAACTCAATAAGTATGAAGGTCAATGAAAATAGAGAAGGATAAAGACTCCTACACTTAAGACTTTAAGTTTAGACAAGAGAGCTCATGATCCTATCATCCATGACTCAAGTGTAGGAGAACGTCAAAAAATTCAACCTTCCCACATTTGATGGTGACCTTAATATTGGACATAATGTCTTATGATATTATGTTTAGTTTAAGTTTTCATGATGACAGATAGAGATTAGTTAACTTGAAAAAATGGTTTATGTGCATAAAAGTTATTTTATACTGTCATATTCTTTTATCCAAAAATGATTATATATCTAAGAGTATTCAAAATGTTATTTTTCACAACTTAGATATTTACAATATATAATACTTTTCATAAGCATGGCATGACATAGTAGCTTTTATACTTGTTCCCATGCCTATTGATACTTGGACTAATCAATTTATTTATGACATATTATTAAAGGTTATTCAAAGTAGAAATGTGAGTGGGCATGATGATAGGGATTGTTGCTTGCTTTCAAAATTAAACTAAAGCTAACCTTAATGCAATATAGGGCCAACCTTAGGTCATCTCCCAAGGAATAGTCTTAGTCTAATTTAAAGTTACCTAGTGGAATAAATCACCTAAAGTTGTAGGAATTTAGTTACCTAATTATCTAAACTAATTACCTAATGTGCAAGTAAATAAAATGCTAAATAAAGTGAGTGAAATGAAATTCCCTTTTCACAAGAGTGGAACCCTAGAGATTAGTTGATTTTAGACTTATTATCTTCTCATGATTAGGCTAAGTTTAGTTTCTCTTTCATCTTGACTAAAACTGTCATGACTTAAGAAAATTATCCTAAGCCAATTAACCTAATTAGCTAATTTCCCTAGGTCTTAGATTAAAGTCCCTAGTTTAATTAACCAATTAGTGCAAAAATTAGCGAACTAAATCACTCAAAACTCTCCCTCAAATTCCACGACCAAGACAAGGAATCAAAAAACTACAAGATTATGTCAAGCTACTCAACAACTCAAGCATTAACATCACAAGATTATGTAACATTAACACATGTAATTCACTAATTGAAAAACACAAGATTACGTGCCAAACAAAGAGTGGCCAAATTCAATCATGACTGTCCAAGGAAGAAATTAAATGAAACAATCCTCTCTCTTTACATCAATATGAAATTCAAATTAAAATTTATAAGCTAAGATAATAAACCCTAGATTAAGGAATTTAACTATCTAGTAAAAAGAGAAGAGGATAGGAAACAAAAGAACTTAGCCAATTTAAAGCTTAAGACTTGTCCTCCATCTTCATCTCTCTAGGATTCCACTAAAGAAATTAGCCAATCTTTATTATATTCAAGAACCCTAGTAATTGCTTGTAAAGGCCAAATTCCATAGCTATTGAATGATGAAAATGAGCTTTAATCCTTGTGAAAGTGGGAAGGTTAGGATGAAATTGAGGAGAGGAGAAGATTAGTGTGAGTTTTATGGAGGTTTGGTGTAATACCCTTTACTAACATTACCATATGCTCCATTACAATCTTACTAATCAAATCAAAATTATTTACTTTGAAAACCTTGGGATCCCAAATAAAATTTTCATAAATCATTTTGTAAATCATTTAAATCACAAAATGTTATGTACAGTGGAACCAACAAAACTATGTGCATCAAAGACTAAGAATACATGTGCAAAATAGGAATACAAAGTGAAATTTGGCATCGTGCGCTACGGCATGTGGCACAGAGGCCACAGCCATTCACTCTGTGCTATGAGCTATGGCATGCAAGTATATGTGCCACGACGCACACACCTGAAATTGCTATCAAAAGGTAATTTTTTGGTGTGAATTTCAGATGCGCGCCATTTTCACATTCGATGTCCGATTGGGATAGTTCAAGTGCCCACATGAAGCTTGTTTCAAAATCTAACTAAAGACACTAGTTTCATCTCAATCCAATATCTCTATCAAAAAATTAGACATGCAAGTGCATTTTAATCATTTTTTTGCCAAAATTTTGCAACTCAAGTATCTTAATTCACAACCAAATGTCATTAGCCAGTTTTTAGACCTTGACCATATCTAAATGGACAATACAAGGCCAAATCACACTTTTAGGGAAAATCACATTTTCATTTCTTTAATCTCATACAAGGCCAAATCATCCCACAAGCTCTTCAAACATCTCATATTCGCACACATATACATTCTTCCACTAGCCCATCCAGTCATTTCATTATTCACACACATACAAGGGCTAGGGAGCTCAAAATCATCAAACATACCACAAATACAACTTTATGCACATATATGAATCCTATGACAACTTATACACATTCAAGATTATTAATAGCAATTTCATTACACCAGAACCTTACAAAGGCTCAATGAGTGTTCTCTACTCAACCAATGTCTTTCCCTTTCGACTCACTAGTACTAGAACATGAAAAATTTAAATAACCACAGGTGAAATAAAAATCTCAATAACTAATATAGCTAATTTAATGCCTATTACCATAAATAACCAAGCCAAAGTAACAAAAATAAAGTAATATCACATATATATCAAAGTATGAAGAAATATCATCTTTTCAAGAGTATTTCCGTAAATGCTCCCCGACACAAAACTATAGGCTCCCCTGGATCAATCACTTATTAACCCGAGTATACTTTCGGTGGTAGAAACACTCGACCAAAGGTAATCTAACCCACCTACGGACTATGGTTTCCCTTTTCATACACTTATAATAGAGGCATCATTGACTCTTAACCACACCCTGACAGATACTAAGGAGTTGCCAAACTGTCTGGATATTCCATAGTAATAGTCCCATAATATGCTATATTGGATTACCCATGGTACCGGCCTATATAATACTGCATTGGATGTCCCATGGTGCTAGCCCGACCATATAAATTTTTCACTCATATATCTCCACACACACATCTCTACATATCCTAGGTGAACTCCCCCTATGATCATGCTCTTTTAAAATTATCCCTGCTTATCCATATTTCCACAACATATACTTTCATATCATATCATATATATATATATATCCATTGAAAACAATGAATTTTCAAATTCCATTTTACAAACCAATGTCCATGCTAAAACCATTTTCAATATCAAATCATACACAAAACTCTTAAAGAAACAAATTCATCAATTTGTATTTACTTCTACATAGTTATGATAGTTAATAAACATAATAAACTATATGGTTACCTCAACCCTTTTGTCTGCTAGAAAGGGTTACCCGTGTAACTTCCTTACTCGAATCTCTCTTCACTTTTCTACTCATCACACACTAGAATCTACATAAAAATTAGCATTCAAAGTCAATTTCACTATTGATAAAAGTGCCAATTGTCACAATTAAGCACCTAATTGCTATCAAATCCACATTTCACACTCGATTATGCATATTACCATTGATTACCCCTCATTTTAAGCTTTAACCTTTCTAGCCAAAGTTTCTCCCACTACTCTCTCTTTAGATTGGGGCAAATCTTGCCTATAGCTTCCAAGTTTTATTGTTTCGACTCAAACTAGTCACAAAGTACTAGTTTAGTTTCCAAGAACCTTTCCATTACTATAGGATAAGAAATTAACTCCTTAAAATTCCCCAATTCAATTTCTCACTAGTTAAAACTAAGAAAAAATAGGGTAGAATTAAAAGTTAAGGCAGTACGTGACTTACCCAATAAGTAACAGGTCGAAAGCTCCATCCTTTCTCCTAATTTTGCTTGCCCTAGCAGATCCCCTACTCTTCTCCATGCCTAACCCACTCTCTCTTGATCTCCCTTATGTCTTTCATGAGCTTGACACGTCCCTATTAACTAAAGTTCTGCACCATATGCTATAGCACACCTATCCCCCACCGTGGCGCGTGGCGCGTGGCACAGTGAGAAAAATCCTCACTATCCTCACATTCTCTACTTTAAGATTTTTCTCTTCTACTTGTATCTGTTCATATAACATCCCAATAGGTCAAATTAACACTTCACTATTCATAACCTTAATCCCACATTAAATCACTAACTCATTCCCTAATCAATAATTAACGCAAGATTAAAAATTTAGAATGTTACATTTGGTGAATGAAAATTGAGGTTAGGGTGCTGGAAAATGAAGAACAAAAGAAAGAAAATAAAGAACACTATGAACAAATGAGAGAAAATGAAGAAGATGAATGAAATGAGTGTTGGATCTGAATTTAGGTGACAATGGTGTGCTCCCACTTGCTTCCCATTAGCTGAAGGCTTAATTAAAAAATAAGAAAAGAAATTAAAATGGAAATGGGAGCTTTATCATACTTGTAAGGTGGCAACCTCCTATTAGTTTGTAGATGATTCTAATATGTGTGCAATTTTTCATGTGTCATCCACATCATTTAAGTTGATTTAATCTCCCAAAAATAGCATAAATCATGTGCAATTGCTCAGCCGTTGACCTTAAGGAGTTTTGACTTCAATTTTCCAATTGATACACAAGTCATATGCCACCTATGTCACATAGATCACATAATTCAATTAAATAGCATGTAACATAATAAAATATAATTAATGTTCAGAATTAAATTCATAATTAGAAAGAAGAATTTATTAAAATAATAAAGTTCTATGCTGCACAAAATTATATAAAAATTTTCACACAAAGGCAAACCAAAAACTAGGTCAAACTAAGACACTTTAGAAAGTGTTGACTTTTTATTTAATTACTCCCAAACTAAAATAAATTTTAAAAATCTAATTTCACCGCTTATCAACTGGACATAAAATTTACTTTTTTAATTTTTCTTGTACATTTTCTCAAAAGTTTATTTTTTGGACCAAAGTACCCCTAGTGCACTAAACCTTGAAACTTAGACAAACTTTCAAATCTAATGCAATGTATGTACTTTGAGGTGATGAAAAATTAATAAAAGGGTCCTAATTGACAAATTAAAGTATGAAACAAATGTGTTTTATCAATTCTCCCACACTTATTTTTTGCACTTCGGGCAAAATCAAGTGGAAAATATCCCAAAGGAAACACTAAAACAAAGAAACAATGTTTAAAGTCACCAAATCACTAGAGTTGGGAATAACGGCCGAGCTTGAAAGGCCACCCATTTAAGCCCATTTTTATAAGAGTTCAAGCTTAAAAAATGAAATTTTTTAAGCAAATCGGGCTTTTATGGAAAAATGAGCTCGGGCTCAAGCGGCTTTTTTAGGCCCCTTTTTGTTTTTCCCTTAAAAAATAAAGTACTTGTAATTTTTAAATTGAATTTAAATTTTAAAATATATGTTTATACTTTAAAATTATAATTTCTATTATTTATTTTTAATTTTTAAACATTATAATTTGTATTTTTAAAAAATATATGAAATATTATAATTAAAAATTTTAATTTTCAAAAATTCCAAAAAAATAAAAAAAATAATAAGGGCTTACGGGCTTGGCCCTGAACTCTTAATATAAAGGTCAGGCTTTAGAAAATGAGGTATTTTAAGGAAACTGGACTTAAGGGCCTGAGCTCATAAGGGTTGGTCCCGCTCGTTTTCCAACTCTATAAATTACTAACTCAAGAAATTCTACAAATTATCAATCAATGTGCCAATGATTAAGAAAGAATTATGCACATTACAATCAAACCCTTACCAAGAATCAATATCAAAGAGTAAACCTCTCTAGGTTAAGTGTTTGTTCTCGTCACTCAAAGTGTATAAGGTATTCAATTTCACTCAAAATTCTTTAGTATAAACCCTACTATAAGTTTGTAGTCCTTCTGCATCTTCACCACTAAATTAGCACTTGCAATCAAGAATCAAATGGACTTTATTAAGTTGTAATGTTGATAATGAAAGGATGTCTAAGAAATGCATGCAAGAAAAATAGGATTAGTATCAAGATAATCTTATGGTTAAGATACATCCCCTTAATAGACAAAGTATAACCTAATTTAATTGAGTGGACACCTTAACATAATGAGGATGGAAAGGAATGACAAGAAATAATAAAACAAATGGAATGGATGAGCTAGGCAACTTTTTATTCTTTTCTTTGTTTTGTTTTTTTCCTTCTTTTCTTATTCTTTTTTTTCTTTTTCTAACAACTTTGTTGCTTTCATTTTCATGTATATATTTTTCCAATCTTTCTTTGCCTTTCTTTTTTTGTTGTTGCCCCTAAGTCTTTGAAAACAACGGAAAAGAATGGATATAATGGTGTAACAATAAAGGATAAGGAATAATTGATAGAAAAATGATAATATGCATCTACTCACTTGATCTAGAACATGCAATAAATATTAAAAAGATATATAAAAGTGTAACATACATCCCTTGGGAAAAATAGGGTGAATATTTATTTTTTTTAAAAAAAAACCAAAAGCTCAAAGTGGCTAACAAAGGATAATCAATAATAATGGGTTAGTTATTTGGCTCTTGGTTATTTTTTATAAATGCCATATTTCATCTTCTATCAAACAAGTGCAAGACATGTAATCTCAATTAAGAAGTGAAACAAATTCTTGAGAGTAACATCACTAAAGAATTAATCACACATGAGTGTTTGGCCTCTTCCATAAAAGGGTAATGTGCCACTCTTATCCATTAATTTAATTCACTTCACACCTATTCAATCATAAAAATTACCATATCTCAAGCATCTAAATATCCTTTCAAAGAGCTAGATAATTAAGTAACCTCAAACAAAACAAAACACAGTTATTTTTTTTATTTTAAAAAAATCAAAATAAAAAATAAAACAAAACAAAATATTTATTTCTCTCCCCTACAGTTAATTCATGCATTGTCCTCAATGTATACATAGACTAATGATGGAATAAGGTGAGATCAATATGGATGCACACATAACAAAAATGTGGTGCAGAAATTTTTTTCCCAAGTAAAACACAAAACAAAGAACTCAAATAAAGCAAATAAACTCAAATTTTCCTACTAGTTTCATCTCCCCCATAGTTGAACTATACTCAATTATCAAATATATCAAACAAAGCAAGGTAAAAACTCAAGGTTAGAGAGATACAACCTTAGTTTAAATCTCCACAAGCTCTTAAAGTTGAAGTTCTCATCTTTGAGAAGTAGCATAAAGCTACTCATTGTACTCTTCTCTCCAAGCACCTTAGGTGGAGGCTCGGGATCAATTGATAATGTCCCTTCTCATCATGTAAGCTCTTGGTCTCTTCCATTACAATGATAAATCCTCTAAGTATATGTGGGTTCATGGCCATATCATCATTTAGACTTATAAAATCAACTAAGAAGCCTCCTTCAAGTATATTGGGTTCTAAAGAAATGCACTCATGATTAATTTCACACAAACATGCATCATCAATTATTTCATCAAGTAAATGAGTGCTGCTCTTTTCATACACTAATGAAATGATTTCTAGACAAATAGGGAATGGAGAATTATGTGAACAATCACAAGTGAATAGAGAATTAGAATTGGTACTATGAAACAAAACCAACGCATCATCAAAATCATCAAGCATTAAATCAATATTATTCACACGTTACCATTTGGATTTGTAAAATCAATTCCTTGAATTCCAACCTCCTTGTCATCTTGAGTTATTTTTAATTCCTTGTTCAAATCCTCACTAGGAGCCACGGCCTCTTTAAGCATTTCAATGGGGTGTTTGGCCAAGGGTACCACAAGTGTAAAATTTTCCTCTAATAACTCAAAAACCTCTTAGATATCAAGCTCGAGTAGAGAAAATTCCTCAACATTGGCTCCTTTGATTCTTTCACCATTAGGATTTTTAAGAGCATTTACTTTGACTTCAATTCCCTCATGCTTTAAATCCTCTAAATTCTCCCCTTCTTGTGACTTGTCCTTAATTTCTTATAAGCCCTGCACATTAGCCTCTTCAAGTTGAGTAAGTTCCTCCTTGAAATCAAGAGATGGTTTGGCCACATTTCCTTGTTCACCTACAAAAGAAGGTAAACAACCTTTTTCCAGCACATCATGGTTAAAAGAAACAAGTGCATGTACACTATTAACAATATCACAAGAAGGAATTGGAATTTCAAGCACACAAGATACATCATCACCACCATCAATATCCATTTCATTTTCTTTATTCAAGCTAAGTGAAGAGTCAATACTTTTAATAATATTTGAATTTAAATGAAGAGAATTATCATGTGAACTCAAAGTGTTTTTCTCCCAAGGATATATTTTTTAGCAATATGGTTCATGCTCAAACATCCGAGGTGATTCAACTGTAATTTCTTCATCTATGTCATCATCATTCAAATCATTATTTTCATCATTAGATAAAGTCAAATGTGAAGAAGAATCAACCTCAATAAAAGTAAGAGAATTGTTACCTAAACAACATGACTCTTGAATTTGTAAAGCTTGAAATGGATTGTCGATTTGAGTAAGTGTCTCTATCATATCATCCAAGGCTTTTAAAGGGTCTCAAGATTTTATCATTTCTTGAAACATTGATCTTTTCTTTAGCAATAATCCATGGATTGCTTCATGGATTCAAGATCATCTTGAAGTTTTGTCATCAATTCTTTGGTCATTGGAACTTGATCTTGAATTGAATCCTCTTGATACAATGAAGTTCCTTGTGGTTCTTGCATAGGTCACATGTAATTGTCTCAAAAATTATATGGACTTCTTTCACTTTAGTCTTTAGCAAATGTAAGTTCTCCAATTATTTAGTAGCAATTTCCCACTTGGTATTCATATTGTGGTGATGAATATCCTATAAGAGAAGGACACTCAAAATAAAAATGGTAAGGAGACTCACAATGCACACAATATTTATTTTTTTGTTGGCAAGGTGGGTTAAAATTGTATTGTGCTTGAAATTGATCATGATAAAGAGTTGTACAATTATAGTTATGAGGAAACATGATTAATCAAGGTACACAAGCAAGCTCTAGAATGTAAAAATAAGTGATTTTTTTTCTTTAACTCAGCAAAAAAACAAAAACAACACTAAACAAGTAGAAAGAAAGTTAGAAATGCTCAATCAAGAAACTTTGAAAATTATGGAATTCACATAGTAAGCTCTTTAGAGACAATGAACTTATGGATTTTCTAGAAGCCAATCCACAAGCGAAATTCCCCTGAAAATTTTATGAGAGATAGAAGAGATATTCAGGGAAATGGTATAAATATTTTAGACTAAAAAACCTTCCCAATCGTTCCCAGAATTTTTCACAAATTGGTCCATAGTTTTGGAAAAACAAGATTTCATCCAAAAGACCTTCAGAGCTTCGAACAAACTTTTAGACAAGAAAATGAAAAAACCAAAGAAAATGATAAACACAAGAAACAAAGCTAAGACAATAATGAGAACACTAAGACTAGTATCAATCAATTTAGACACAGAGAGAGAGAGATATATATATATATATATATGCCAACTCAAATTTGCTATAGGGTTTTGGAAATCCTCTGTAAAGGCTCCTTGGACCTTGTTAGCTTGTAAAATTTCCACAGGACACTTCCCAAGTCTACAATTTACCAAACCAATTTCATAATGAAGCTAAGATATATAGCTTTCAAATGAAATAAATTTCAAGTCCAAATTCCCTCATACTCATGCACAGTTGATTTTTCAATTTCAAATAGAGATACTAGAAACAGCATATTTTCAGCTCTACACCAAACCAATGAAAATTGAACAATTTTTTTTCCAAAATAGAATAAAAACACTCAAAACACACAAAAACACAAAACACAAACATTGATCATTTTTCTAAAAATTTTCCAAAAACACAAAAAATGCAAATTAAGCACTAAACAACCCTAAATCAAACCTAAACACATTCCCTGACAACAACATCAAAATTTTGATAGGGATTGTCACTTGTTTTCAAAATTAAACTAAAGCTAACCCTAATGTAATATAGGGCCAACCCTAAGTCATCTCCCAAGGAATGGTCTTAGTCTAATTTAAAGTTATCTAGTGGAATAAATCACTCAAAGTTATAGGAATTTAGTTACCTAATTATCTAAACTAATTACCTAATGTGTAAGTAAATAAAATGCTAAATAAAGTGAGTAAAATGAAATTCCCTTTTCACAAGAGTAAAACCCTAGAGATTAGTTGATTTTGGACTCATTATCTTCTTATGATTAGGCTGTTTAGCTTCCTTTTCCTCTTGACTAAAGCTGTCATGACTTAAGAAAATTATCTTAAGCCAATTAACCTAATTAGCTAACTTCCCTAGGTCTTAGATTAAAGTCCCTAGTTCAATTAACCAATTGGTGTAAAAATTAGTCAACTAAATCACTCAAAACTTTCCCTCAAATGCCACGACCAAGACAAGGAGTCAAGTAACTACAATATTATGTTAAGCTACTCAACAACTCAAGAATTAACATCACAATATTATGCAACATTATATAAAAATTTGCACACAAAGGCAAACCAAAAACTAGGTCAAACTAAGACACTTTAGAAAGTGTTGACTTTTTATTTAATTACTCCCAAACTAAAATGAGTTTTAAAAATATAATTTCATCACTCGTCAACTGAACATAAAATACACTTTGTCAATTTTTCTTGTACATTTTCTCAAAATTTTATTTCTTGGACCCAAATGCCCCTAGTGCACTAAACTTAGAAACTTAGGCAAAATTTCAAATCTAATGCAATATGTGCACTTTGAGGTGATAAAACATTAATAAAAGGGTCTTAATTGATAAATTAAAGTGTGTAACAAATGTGTTCTGTCACATGAATAGGAAGCCATTAAAGTTAACATTAACATGCTTCAATCAAGAATGACGAACATAAAGATGAAGAGAAAGATGATCCAAGAAGATCTTAACTGAATGAAAAGACATACAAGCTTGAATCCATCATAACCTTGGTCTTGATAGGTATAATATCCTTAGACTTTCTAATCTTTTTATTAAACACATTTTTTTACATATATTTATTTTAAATCATAATGTATGTTTTTGTAATGCCCTCATTGGCATTATCATACAACCCTTTACCACAATCTACTAATTAATAAAATCTCTTGTGAAAATATTAGGATCCCAATATAAAATTTTTGAAAATCTTATAGAATCATTTCAGTTATTTAAAATAATACATAGCAGAAGCAATATGCAAAAGTGCATCAAAGACCATGAAAACATGTGCATTTCAATCTTATTGGGTCAAAACAAGGGCCACGTGCAGCGACTCATGCCACATGCATCGCAGCATATGGTACAGAGACCTCAACGTCATTCTCGATGCCATGTGTTGTGGCATATGGTCCTTTGTTAACACATGTACCACAGCACACATATTAAAGTCTACTATCAAATTTTAGATTTTAATACGAACTTTAAAAGTGCATCGTTTTCGCATCCGATGTCCAATCGGGGTGGTTCAAGTGCCCACACGAAGCTTGTTCCATAATCTGATTAATGACACTAGTTTAGTTTCAATTCAATATCTCATTTATAAATTAGACACTTAAGTACATTTTGATCATTTTATATTAAAATTTGCCACTTGAGCATCACCAATTGAAACTGTATGTCATTAGCCACTTTTAGGGCCTTGAACACGTCTAAAAGGACCATACACACCTAATTGACTAATCATATTAACAATATAACATACATACACACAATTGGCTTGTAAACTGTCCATATCATTCATTTGGGAAAAATTCAAATTTTCATTTAACTCACAACCAAGGCTAAATTTCCACATACACATCAAGTATACCTAATATTCACACATATTCACATTCATCTACTAGACCATTCTATCATCTCATCATTCACATATATAAATAAGGCTAGGGAACCAAAGCCAATAAAACACAATATTCACCATATTATGCATATGTACTCAATTCCTATGGCAACTTATACACAAGTTCATAACTAATAATATATAAATTCGTTACACCAATTCTTACAAAAAGCTTTAGTAAAAGGTGTTAACTCAACCCACATCTTTCCCCTTTGTACCACCACTACTAGAACTAGAAAAATATAAATAACCATGGGTGAGATAAAAATCTCAGTAACCAATATAGTTCATTCATGTATATTAACACAAACAACCATGTCAGAGTAATAAAAACCATAGTATAACATATGTATGTATTATAACATAACTTAAATCACCACTTTCATATATAAATTGTCTTCACACACTTTTATACCTTAGCATGATCATCTATCCACCGATCCTCTGAAGCTCTCTGACATGAAACCATAGGCTCTATTGGATCAATCGTTTATTGACTTGAGCACACTTTGTCGGTAGAAACACTCAGCCAAAGGTAATATAATCCACCTATGGATTATGGTTTCCCTCATTTCACATAGTTTTGATAGAGGTGTCGTTAACTCCTAACTGTACCCTAACGGGCACTAGGGAGTTGCCAGGCTGCCCAAATGTCCTATGGTAACAGTCTCATAATATGCTGTATCGGATTACCCATGGTAACAGCCTGTATAATGTTGCACTGGATGTCCCATAGTGCCAACCCTACTATATGAATTTTTCACTTACATCTCCACACATATACATCCTCACATATCCTAGGTGAACTCCCACCCCATATGATCATGCCTTTTTACACAATTTATTGCTCTTTCACATTTGCACACCATATATTTTTATTCATAACATACATACATATATATATATATATATTCATTAAAAGCTAGAAATTCTCAAACATTCTTTTCATAAAATTGATTTCATGCTAAACTTGTTTTCAATACCAAATCATGCATAAAAACCAACAAAACCATAGTTACACAATTACTTTTACACAGTGATAATAGTTGATAAATATAATAAACTATATGGTTACCTCAACCCTTTTGTTCGCAAGAAAAGGTTACCTGTGTAATTAAAACCTTACTTTACTCCTTTCCATGATTTCAACACATCACATACTAGAATCTACACAAAATTGGCAAACCAAAGTCAATCTTACCATTGACAAAAGTGTCAATTACCGCAATTAAACATCTAATTGGTATTACTTCTACAATTCACACTCATTCACGTGTATCACAACCTATCACCACTCAAAAAAAGCTTTAACTCCTTCATAATCAAACCTTCTCTCACTACTCTCTCTCTAGATTAGGGCAAATTGTGCCTATAGCTTTAAAGCTTTATCGTTCTAACTCAAACTAGTTATAAAGTACTCATTTAGTCCCAAAGGACCTTTCTATTACTGTAGGGTAAGAAATCAACTCCTTAAAACTCCCAAATTCAATTTCTCACTAGTTAAAACTAAGAAAAAATAGGGTAAAATCAAAGGTTAAAGTAATATGAGACTTACCTACTAAGTAACTGGTCAGGAATGTTATCCTTGCTCTTGATATTGCTTGCCCTAGTAGAGGTTCACTCCTTCTCCACCTTCACACTCTCTTTCTCTGCTTCTCTTGTATCCCACTTTATCAAGTTTCTATACTATGTGCCACGGTGTACTCATCCTCCACCGTGGCGTATGGCACAATGAGGGAAATCCTCACTGCACTCACATGCTTTGCTTTAAGACATCTTTCTTCTGCTCATATATGCTTATATAACATCCCAATGAGTTAATATAATACTTCACTATCTAGAATCCTAATTTAACATTAAATCACTAATTTAATCCCTAATCAGTATTAATGCAGAAATTAAAATTTAGGATGTTATAATTTTGGTTCTAAAATAAAAAGTGATGAGATATAACCTTCTTAATCTTGTTTTTAATCATTTATATTTCACAAGATTTGAAAATATTTTCTCTTAAATATTATTTTAAAAATAACTTGAAGTTATATTTACTTAAAGTAGAGTTATGTTATTAACACTTGAAGTTTATGTTTTGAGTTAAGAGTTTTGGAGATGTTTAATTTTGACCTTTAATTAGTACTTGTTCTATATCTCTTAACATAAAAATCCATTTAAGGTGAAACTTCTTTCATTTCAAGTCTATTTCATTCAAAATAGATTTTATATGAAATAGTTATGATTTTTCAAATTTGACTATTAAAGCCTTGAGAACTTAAAAAAATATTATTGACCTTTGCAAAACATTCTAATTATATCTCTCACATTACCTTGAATTTTCAATTGGGTCATATTTAATTGGAAACTAGACATCCAAAACTTTTTAACCATAGGTATTAGCCTGATTTGGATTTAAAATGAAAGAGTTATGACCTTTAGAATTTGACTCATACTCTCTCGAATGGTTATGCCAATATAGTGTTGTTTATACTGGTAAAGCTCTCTTTATTTCATTACCTTCTTCACTTATACCCATATAACATTCTTATATCAGTACAATGCTTCCTTATACATGTATAGTGGACTTATTCCTAAAAAATCACTCCTGATATCGATATATTCCACCTTTACTCATTCATACCCTTATAATAGTACAAGTAATGTATATTAGTATAGTCATCTCTGTTCCACTATTTCCTTATACTGACATAATTGTCTATTAGGTACAAACCTTCTCTTGGGGTATAACTTTGTTTATTTTGAAATAACCTCTTTCCAAACATCGTCATTTACATAAAGCTATTTCAATACAATTCCTTTATACCCATTTAGTTATTTGATCATTTCTTCACTAATGTATTCTTGCTTATACTAGTACAAGGAGCTTATATGAGTACATCTATGAAGATTTATGCTATATTTTTCATTTCCTTGATTGTGTAATTTGAAGCTCACTTATTACATAATTCTTTCATATTCCAAGTATTCAATATCTTTTTCTTCTATCTAGAAGTCTTCTAAACACATTCTCGATTAGATTAATCACTTATCCATTCTTTGATTACTCTTTATACTTGTATAGCATTTGGCTCTACTAATATTCATCTCAATGGTAATATTGTCAGAGTATTAAATGTGTAAATGCCATTGTATTTGCTCCAACATGTAAACCATCTAAAAAGTGACCATTTCCTACTATCCTTTTTAGGCATTAATACAATTGTAAGCTATAAACCTATACTTACATCTACAATATTGAAGTTCAAAGAGAAACTGAAAAATAATTGTGTCTAACAAACACTTTGCAAGATGCAACAAACATCTGAATGGATACTTCATAGAAACAATTATAAATACGACTCATTTATGAAGATGCAAAGGAAGAGAGGAGACGCCATTAGTTGCATTCAATACTTTCAAACACTCACCATAATTGTCTTCAATATTGTTGTATATTAATGTATGCATATGCTCAATTATTGAGTTTGTATTAGGATTACTTTGTAATTAAAATTTCTCTATTATTTATTTAAGCAGACTTAAGATCAAGGGTTCTAAAGTGGGTGTTGAAATTACCTTTAAGGGAAAGAGAAACAAACTTATGAGTTTAAGATATTGTAATTGGCTTAATAAGTGCCCAGACTAAACTTGTGGGATTTTTGTAAAGGAGAGTGATACATACATTAAGATTTAGATTGTAGTGTGGCTTCACAAGCGCTAAGATCAAACTTATAGTTATAGCAAAAAATCTCAAGAGGTTTTTGGGTACTGGACGTAGGCCAAATAGATTAGGCTGAACCAAAATAAATTCCTTATGCATTGCTCTTTATCTCTCTCATCTGCATTAGCTTTGTTTATCCTCTTATCCTTTATATTCCAAGTTTTTGGGGTTAAGAGCTTTAGCTAAAAAATTAAAACACACCCAATTCATCCCCTCTTTAGTGACCAACATATCTTAAACTCAAGTCATCTGTGGTTGAGCAATGGGTAAAGAGGATGAAGACAATAGTCAGAGTTTTTGAGTGTACTAGCAATCAAAAGGTGCAGTTAATAATGGTGCTTCTAGTGTAAAAAGCAAGAGATGGTGGGAGATTGTAAGACTTAGGGATAAGTCCACACTTACCTGGGAGGATTTTAAGGAGAGGCTGTTTAGACACTACTTTCCCTCCGAGTTAAGGGTACAGAAGGAAGCAAAGTTCCATACTTTGGCAGAGCATTCCATCCCTAGCTAATTATTGCAAAAAATGGACTTTTTTATAATGACTTTTAATTATATATTTAATTATTTTTATTTAAAGATAAAAATAAAATTTAAAAATTAACTAAAATATTCATAATAAAATAATTTAATATTTAGTATTTGCTTTATTTTAAGTTCATTTTCCTTACAAAAATAAAATTTTATTAAGACATCTAATATAGAGTCATATAAATATAAATATAAATATATTAATATATTAATAATTGAAAATAAAATATAATATACATGTTTATTTTTATAATATATTATTTGATATATATGTTTAGTTAAATAACATATATTTAATTTCCCATATAATGACTTACAGGTATAGTTTCAACTGGCAAAGAAGGAATGCATACGGCTTGAAAGGATCAAGGTCAAGTGTTTAAGTCTTGGCCTTGACATAAACATGATGAGTATGTAATATGGCACTGAGCCATGGATGTGGCATAAGGTGGAGGATGACATGACATGAGTCATTGCACATATGGCAAGTGATGAGGCACAAAATAGTAGTTGACATGGCATGAGCCACCCATACATGGCAAGTGATGAGGTATAAGGTTGTAGGTGACATGTCATGAGTTGACACACACATGGCACAAGGGTGCATTAGATGGCCATTTTTAAATATAGGCTAGTGCGAGAATGTATTTCGTTGCTAATTTATCAATCTTGGTTTTTTACAACAAAATTAGCAAGGGATAAAATCGCTTGCTAGCTTCTACTTAGTAAGGGATATATGCCATTTAGTGAGGGATTCATCCCTCCTTAAATTGGTTTTTCTAGTAGTGTTTGTAAGTAAATTTCTTTATGGTTATTGTTTTTAATGAATTCTTTAATGCTTAATATGATTTATTTTCTTGTGCTATTAGATACTCATCTACAATGTGTGTCTAGATCTTGGAATTCACCTTTAACAAAGGGGAATCTCAAATAGACCATTTATTAAGCAACTAGGATTGGATTTAATCTAATTTACGCTTGAGATAGACATATACTCAAGAGCCCTAGGTAATCTTTTAAAGCTTGTACATAATTGGATTTGGACTTGCTTGAGATATCGTAGTATAGTTAGATCATGGGTTTTGCAATTGACATATACATAATCCAATTTATAGCCTTGATTTTAAAGCTAAATTAAAAAATGGCAAATAAAGGGAATTGAATTGTAAAGTATAAAAGGGAATTGGAATTCCTAGAGCACTATTTAATTGTTGATCTTAATTTAGATTTATTCTTTGGCTTTAATTTTATTTTATTTGTATTTTTAATTTAATAAAAATTTCACTCTTTGATTGGATAACTTAACTTAGGAAAAAATAACGTTCATTTGTACCAATTCCTTTTAATTAGTTCCTTTTGAGATGATCTTGATTTTCTATACTACATTAGATCCATACAACTTTGTACATCAATACTCAACACTTGTGATTGAATCTAATAGGTCTTTTGAGGTTATATGAGTATTGTTTAAGTAATTTTGGTGTTGTTTGTGACAATGGGGTGATTAAATCCAAAAACCTAAATTGTTATGGGATGATTAGTGATGATTTAAGCAAATTCATAGTTAAGAGGTGTAATGAGGATTAGTATGACTAAATTTGATGATTAAAGTATATGAAAGTACATTAGGGTTGTGATATTAATTAATCTAACCCTAAAATTAATGTGTGATTAGTGTGTAAGCACTTTAATTAGCTATAATTACTGTTATATTGAAGATAATTAGAATTATATTATGTGTAGAATGTGTAACATATTGGTTTGTAATTATCCTAATTTACTAAGCTTAATTAGGATAATTAAGTAAATTATAGTGGTGTGTGGCTAGGGAGATTTAATAATCATATTTGATTGTATTTCATCCCTAATTGTGGGTCCGGTATGAAGTTAGGCCACTTGTGCATCAAAAAGAGAAGAAAAGGAAGGGTTAATGTTGATTTGCTATACGCCGGGGTGTGGAGTGCATTCGTTGTGGTGCATAGACACTTTAAATGTAGGATAGGGACCTCTTTTTGCCATACGCACGAGGCATTGAGCGTCTGTCGCGGTGCATGGTCATTTTCTACAATTTATCAATCACGAATTGAGATAGAAACAGAAAGGAGAAAAATGAGAAAACAAAGAGGAGTGCCAAGCTTTGCTAGGGTTTATTCTTGGACAATATTGGGAGTGTTTTAGAATCTACAAACACCCAAGGTAAGTATCATACCTCCTAATCTCCCATTTTCTTCCACATTGTAATGTTTATGGTTAGGGTTTGATAGTGAAAGATGATTTTTGGTCCATATAAGCTATGGGTCTGAATCTATTAACTCAAATAGAGTTAATGGCAGCAGATTAGAGTATCTAAACCTAGGTATAATGAATTTTGATGTCTTGGGTGGTTGGGCTTTATAAATATCTAAAAATTTCATTAATGTGGGTTGTTGGAAGAATGTGATGCCATTAATAGGACTTTAATAGCTTATTAATGTTAATAGGGACTAAAGATAATTAATAAACCCAATAGATAGGCTCAAACTCATGTAAGGTGGGCACTGGGTAATTTAAAAGTGGAGAAATAAGAGTTGAATGCTTGAGTTTGGCAATATTAATAGAGATCAACTCGTTAAATTGATGATTAAGTTCTTGAACACCTATTTTGCTCAGGAATTCAAGCTTGGAAGCTATTATATTAAGGGGTAGATCTTTGACCTCTCAAAGGTTTGAGGTAACGGGGGGAACCCTATTTTGGATAGTTATTTATTAATTGTAATATAAGGTGAATTATGTGTTAAACATGAAAATTATGAGTTGTGAATGGTGTAACATGAAATGAAATTTGGTAATTATATAATTCCTTTTATGTGATTGAAACATGTGAAAAATGCTTGTGAAATGATTGGCATTTTTATAATGTGATTTGGGATGAGTAATTGATGATGAGATGAATATATGAGATTGAAAATGATAGGTGTTATGTGATATAAGTGAAAATAAGAATTGATGCTTACTTGGGTAGTGCTCGGTCGTGAGCCCAACATGTTGACTTTGATATTAAATGAATGAAAAATGTAAAAATGAGTGAGCATTGTATATGGCATGATCAGTAGGCAGGAGTTTTCCTAGGGATTGGGAGTAGAGAAAAAAAATCTACATGGTATTTAGGCTACCCTTCGGTGCATGAAGGTGTAGCCTTGTCTCACAGTTTGTCGAGAGACTAGAACCTAGCTATCTCTAGCAGTTCAACAATGAGAATAGCTTAAGGTATGTAACACCCTAAAGATTCAAGAGTGGAGGAAGCCGTGGTCTGAGAGTGAGTCATGTGATCTATAGCCAAGTCATACCTCATGATTGATGAGCTTGGATAGTCCAATTACACAGACAGAACCCTATTCAGTATTATATCCCACGATTTCAGTCAGAGAATCTAAGGAGAGTATTAAGTTGATTGATCATTGCCTTTGTAAATTTATGACGTATCACATGATTGTAATGTGGCAAGTTGTGTGAATAATGGGTCATGTTCACATGTTAAATGTAATGTGACAATGCACTTAGTGTATGTAAGATGAAGATGATATAAAATAAGTAATGATAAGTTATGAAGTGTATGCAAGCATGTTTTAAGAACTTGATTTCACATGCATGTGGTTAATTATAAATGATATATAATTGCATAGGATAAATTTTACATTAGTTACTGAGTGGCTAGACTTACCTCTTTCATTTAACACTTTTCAAGCTCTAGCTCTGGTGCAGAGAGGGAGAAGGCTCAAGAGGCTAGGAATTAGTTCATTCCTACTATATGGCTCTAGTTTATATATATTTTGTGTAATAGAATATGGTTGCCAATTTTAGGTTGCATATCATTGCACTTGCACTATTTTATTATTGCAAATATCTGAGTTATATTTTGAGCCCTGAGTTTTTATGTATAATGACATATATATGTTGATAAGGCCAAAATAATAGTGCAAGTATTGGAATGACGTTTTGAATATGTTTTGATTGGTTTGGATGCAATGCAATGAAAATTACCTCACCTTTTTATTTTTAGTGAAAAAAGGGCATGAGGAGTGATTTTATGCTATATAGGTATTTAAGTGCATGTGACGTGTTGCACTGATATTCTTAGGTCCAATGGACATGATTCAGGTGTTTAGAAAAGGCTTTTGACACTTGTTGTGGGTTTTGGACACCTTTTTTGTGTAAAAGTTGTGAAAAGTGGTAAAAATGTGTTTAAATGTCCAACTTCCTGGTATGACTTGTTTTGGAAGTGAAACCCATGCCATTAGCTAGTGTATGAAAAGAGCTCTTCATGGACACCTAGATCACATCATTCGGATGTCAGACAGATAATCAGGACTCATCAGAAGTTCCTCAATTCTATTGTCAAATGATAGCAAAATTTGCTGTTATTTATATGCAACACGCAACGGCGCAACAAGTACAAACCACGATGTATTGCCCTATCTCATAGCAAACATGTTGTTTTTCAATTGTTTTCACTCTTTCACTCCTCTAAGGTATCCTATGCTTTCGTAACTTATTGTTACTCTGATATACAAGTTTATGATTGATTTAAAGCCATTTTAATTAATAAAACTTGGGATCCCTTATTTTAAAACTAAAAATTGGTAATTGCCTTTATAGGTTAATCCTTTGATTACCATGTATTTTATTAGTTAATGGTGTTTAGTAGAGTGAGATATTACAGATTGTGTTATTGACACCGTTGGAGGTGATAACTCACTTGTTCAAGTAGCTTTACTAGCAAGGAGTAAGGTAACTTTATTAATGTGTGATGGTGGTGTGTTTTGTGGTTGATCGTGTGTATTTTTATCATTGGAAATGTTGTTTGGAAAGAGTGTTTGTTGTTTGTAAAAACTTTATTGCCAATTGGGTTTTTAAGATTTGTATAAGACTATGTTAATATGTCAATATGTGTTTAGATGTAAAATAGAACTTTTCGGATTTGATGTTCGGGAAAACATCATTCGCATGACTTTATTTTGGTTTGAAATGTTTTGTTGGGGATTTATTATTTGGTTTATTCTTATACCATGTGGTATGCCCTCAATGGACCTAATAAGTGGCTTGTAGCTTGAAATAGCTTACCTCTAGCTGGGTGAGTTAGGCATTTGTAATAACTCATAAAAAATATGTATTATTGTGTTTAAAATTATAGTTATATTAATTTTGGAACAATTATGACGAGAGGGAGTGTTGGTTCAGTGGAAATGTGCATATAGCTTCTTTCATTTGGTCTGGAGTTCGAATCTGATGAGGCCAAAAGAGTTTTATTTTTTCTGCATTTTGCTTCATGAATTTACCAAATTACCCTCCTTTCAAAATATGAAATATCTCTTCCCCTTTCGATCATTCCAGACGCGAGAGAGAGAGTGAGAGAGAAAGAGAGGTGCTCTGTTTTTCCCCTTCATTATTTCGTTATTCCTCTGGGTCTTCGCATCCTTCTCTTCCAGTTCTGCCACCTCTGAACACCACCGTTCGACACGCCATCAACGGGAGTAGGAACTCCGCTTGCTGCTACTGTGACATCGTCGAGATCTCTTCGTTCTTTCCTGCTCTGTGTTTTCCGTAAACCACTGTATTGTGGTACAAATCATGAGTTCTTCTCTTCCTTTTTCAGCCATGAGTTTCGTCTTCTTCTCTAATTTAGGAACTGTTGTTATTGAGCAGAAGAATCAAACATTTCTCTCCTCTTATTTATCTGCTTTGTTGTTGCTGTGTAGCGTGAAGCTTTGAGCTCTTCTTGAGTTTAAATTTCTATGTGTGTATGGATGTGTTAGAGGTTTGAAGTTGTGCGTATGAATAATGAATGGTTGAAGCTGTAATTTTTATATTTTTGGAAATCTGCTGCTGGCCGTGCTGTGTAGAAAAAAAAGAATGGAGATTATGCTATATATATATATATTTGGGTTTATTTGAAATGAGTAGCTTTCATCTTTTGTTCTTTCCCTTGACCAACCTGTGAGTGTAAGGTATGATGTAACCTTGTGGAAATTGCAAGTTTTTCTTTCAAGCCTTGCTGCTGTCCGTGACTGTTGAGGGAAGGGAAGAATGGAATTAAACTACAATTTATGTAGTAAAAGTATGATTATGATGAACATGGTCAGAGTTTTTGAGTCAAATAAATTTTGTTTGAATTGAATGATGTTAAAAAAAACTTGGACATGAAATTTGGAGGTTAGTGCCTAGAAGACTTTTGTTAAAATTCTTGTGAGAGAGAGTTGTTTGATTGTGCATTTACAAAAATCTCATTAAATTCCTTGGAAGACATAATCGGTTAGGATGCTATGATCCTGTGAATTTAACTTGGAAATGGTAAAAGGAGATATTTGAGAGGGTATTTTTCTATAATTCTCTTGGATCTTGCAAGAAACATGAATTGGCTTGGGTATTGCTCATTTGTGAAATTGAATCAAATATTGCGAAGAAATTTATTTATGTTATTAAGAGATTAAGTGAATTCTTGAAAGTTTTATGGTTATTAATTTATAAATTATAGTGTTGTCTTATGATGTAATTTTAGAATCAAATTAGAACTGGAAAGAAATTTTTATAATTATAGGAATTCAATTAAATTGCATTATCTTATATTCTTATAGGGGGTTTGGAAGAAGAAGATTTTGATAGGAACTAAAAAGGGAGAAAATCTTTAAAAATTTGGGAACGCCACAGGTAAGTGGATAACGTCCCAATCAATATATATTAGAAATTTTTCTTTATCAAAAGATTGCATTTAATAATTTAAGGATATTTATAAATTTCTCCTGCTTTAGCTACTTTTGTTAATTAAATTGCTCTGCTTTTTGAAGTCATGACTTATACTTTTTATATTGATGAAAATGCTTTCTTAAATTCTAGTAGTGCTTTATTTGATAAAGCCAATTATAAAAAATTTGTGAACAGTTTATGAGATATTAATTGTGAATTTTTATATTTAGAAATATTGGTACTTTTATATGTTTCATGCGAGTTAGATTTTAAAAAGAGAAATTACATTTTGAAAGTGATGATTTCCTCACATGTCTGAAAGTGAATTTAAAAAGGGACTGTATACAGAACGCTGGTTGCTAACGGCAGTTCCGTTAGCCCTTGGCGCGCCATGGTCAATTACTAGCTAGTTTGGATTTCGTGAGCTTTGTTCTCACGTCTGTTATTCGTGGGTCTTGTACCTGCGTCTGTTTCGTGGCTTTGACCATGTCTGGTTAGTTACCCTCATGGACTATGTATCCATGTCTATTTCATGGCTTCGGCTGCGTCTGGTTACTTAACCTTGTGGACTATGTGTCCACATTTGTTTTCGTGGCATAAGTCAGTTTGGTGATTTATCCTCGTGGACTATGTGTTCATGTTTGTTACTTGTTCTGATAAGTTCCTATACTTATGAGTTAATGAATTATGATTTTATTCAAAGTTACATAGAATCTTTTTATTCTGAATTTAATTAAGTCTTCTTGTAGATCATTGTGTTTTTTTTTAATTTTTATGTTTGATTATTTATTATTGGGACGTTATTCACTGGAAAATAATTTTTGGTCTCAGATAGTGTAGCTGAAGTTGAATCACCCACTGAACATTGAGGAGCTTTTGATTGATTAGAAGCGGAGGAGCTAAGGATTTAACTTTCTCTTGACATAAAGTTTTAATTATGAAATTTTATTTTGTAAACTTATTGTTAGGTGCTCCACATAGTCTGTGGTCAGTTTTTTTTTATGTGGTTATATATTTTATCTGTCAGCTGGAAGGAGCTCTACTCCTGATTGGCTTGATATTTTTAGTTGAAATATTGTCTTGTAGAATTTTTGGGAGATCTTATTTACAGAGGAGATTCTGTCGAAATTTTTACAAAAATATTGAGACTTTTATTACTATAAAAAATGTTTACGTATGTTCTAATTCAAACTAAAACATAATTATCTTTTAGTTATGAAAAGATTACCCAATTCGAGGCTTAAGGGATGTGTGATGGATCACATCCTTTGCCGGTCACCCTCTATTTTTGGGGTGTGACAGATTGGTATCAGAGCTTAGGTTTTTCTATCGCTATATGGAGTAAGGACACTTCAATGGGGTCTCAATTATCATTATGAACCCGGGCATAATCATAATTGAGGCATCATTGAAGGCCTTCTAGGGAGTTCTTGGATGTTGTTTCTTTCGTTGTCTTTGATTTCCCCTATCATATAAGTTTTATTTACTTAAAGTGAATACTTTTTATGTTTTCTTGATTAGTGAAAATGCCGCCTCGACGTCGAGTGTCTACTAAAATTCCTACTAGTAGTAGGACTTTGGGCAGAATCTCTTTACCTGATAATTCACCATTAAGAGGTAGAGGACATCGTAGAGGTAGAAGTAGAACTAAGGGTGGTCAAACCCTTAGGCCTCTTCAAGACATTCCTTCTAGAGTTAAACGTGTAAATTCTCAGTCTGAGGAACAGACTGCCCTTTTGACACATAATACTCAAGAGGAAACTCCCACAGTTAAATTGTCAGAATTTATGAAGTTAAACCCACCTTCTTTCTCTAGAACTAATGCACAAGAAGACTCGATTGAGTTTCTTGAGGGTATTGAAAAGAGGTGTCGAGCCTTAAGATGCCCTGATGTGCAGTATGTTGAATTTACAATATTTCAGCTTCAAGGAGTGGCAAATACCTGGATAAAAATTGTGCCAGGTATAATGGCAACTGGAGTACCATCATTGTCATGGGATGAGTTCAAGATTGCTTTTCTGAAGCGCTATTTGCCCCAAAGTATTAGAGATGCAAAGATTGAAGAGTTTTTAACCTTGAAGTACAGCAAGGGAATGTCAATAGTGGAGTATGATCAGAAATTTACAGAGCTGTCTTCCTTTGCTTCTCATATCGTACAGATTAGCAGATTTATACATGGGTTGCCAGTAGATATACATGATTCTGTAGCTCCTATGCTGGATTACTTTAAAACCTATTCTGAAGTTGTAGATAGTGCATTGAGGATTGAAAATCGATAGAAAGAAGATGAGATAGCTTCTAATAAATGCAAAGTAGAAAGTAATGAGAAGTTTCAAGGCTCTTTCTCTAGAAGCCATCAAATTCAAAGTCGATCTCATTCTCATACCCCTTAATCTATGCCTGGGGTATCCGAATCTCCATCAGCAAATATCCCTGCTAGTCCTAGTTTTGGGAATGTTAAACCCCAAACTCGGTTAATAGTGAAACCGTTGAGTTATGCTAGAATCCCTTGTGCCATTTGTGGGAAGTATCATACGGGGCTATGTCTTAGGGTGACTGGTGCATGCTTTAGGTGTGGATAGATGGGACATTTGAGAAGAGACTGTCCCTTTTCTCAGTCTATGTCGAGCCATAAATTAATTCAACCTCATCCCTACCCTACTTACTTTTTAACTCCACCTGTCAAGGCCACTTTTACTTCAGCCACCAACAGTATGTCAGGAAGGGGAAAGGGAAAGCGGGAACAGTCTTCTAGGGAAGGACAAGCAAGAGTTAATGCTATGACGAGACAAGATGCTAGAACTTTGAATGCTGTTGTTACAGGTACTACTACTATATACTTTAATTAGGCTTATGCATTTTTAATTTTGGATCAATTAAGTCATATGTGTTTGTTTATTTTGCTAAGAGGTTGGGTAAAGAATCTAATAAACTTAATGATCCATTTGTACTTAGTACTCCAATTAGGAAATCTTTGATTGTCTCTTATGTGTAGAAGTCTTATAAAGTGTCTCTTGAGGGTAGAGAAACCCTTATCAATTTGATGATATTTGATATGATATTGAGCAAGGACTAGTTAGTTTCCTGTCATGCTACCATTAATTGTCACTTAAAGGTGGTGAAATTTTATATCCTAGGCAAAACTCTTTTTGTACTGCAAAGGAGTTTTATAGAAAGACCTGCTAACCTAATTTTGACCTTAGAAGCTCAACAATTGCTAATGAAGTGTTGTCAAGGGTTTTTAGTTGAGAAATATTGATAATCCTACCATTAGTTTGAATCATATACCACTTGATCGAGAGATGGAATTTGTCATTAACTTGATTTCAAAAATTCAACTAATTTCTATTCCGCCTTATAAAATGGCACCATTTGAGTGGAGAGAACAATAAATTTATGTTAAATTTTCTAAATATGAATTTTGGCTTGATAAATTGTTTTCTTGGGATGTGTTTTAAAGGCGGTATTCAATTGAGCACAAGTAAAGTAGAAGCAGTGAAGAATTGGCCATAATGCACAATAGACATAGAATTTGAAATTTCTTGAGCCTCATGGGGTATTACCATTATTTTGTAAATAATAATAATAATGATAATAATAATAATAATAAAAGTATTTAGGAATGTTTGATTTTTACACCAGTCTTAAGATTACTATTAGGTATGGGTAGAGTTTGCTCCTTATAACAATGATCAAGCCAATATTCAAATGGCTTTATATGAGGTGTTTTATGACAGACAACTTAGGTTTGGTATCGAATGATTCGATATTGGTGACACTAAGCTTTTAAGACT
This sequence comes from Prosopis cineraria, assembly GCF_029017545.1. Lineage (NCBI taxonomy): Eukaryota > Viridiplantae > Streptophyta > Magnoliopsida > Fabales > Fabaceae > Prosopis > Prosopis cineraria. The sequence goes on along the minus strand of NW_026555337.1, from coordinate 34,101,220 downwards.
AGATTTGGTGCAAGATACTATTGAAAAAGTGAAATTAGTTAACACAGGATTGATAACAGTTCGGAGTTGACAAAAAATTCCATGTTAGTAACTGATATTAGGAATTAGAATTTATGGTTTGGGATAAGTATCTCTCAAGGTGTCTCCCATGAAAGGGGTAATGAGATTTAGAAAGAAGGGCAAGTGAAACTCGAGGTATATTGGTCCATTTGAGATCTTAAAGAAGGTTGGTACAGTTGCTTATTATTTGGCATTACCACATGAATTGTCGAGTATTCATCAAGTGTTTTATGTATCAATGCTATGAAAATACTTATGACCATTCTCATATGATGGAGACTCAAGGAATCCATATATACTTAGATTTATCAAAAAAAAAAGTACCTATGACTATTTTTGGATACACAAGTAAAGAAGTTACGGTCGAAAGAAATTGCTTGGGCAAAAGTATTGTGGTGTAATTATTCTTAGGATGAATTATATGGGAAGTCAAAAGTCATATGCATGCTATGCATTCACACCTATTTGAGCATTAGGGCAAGCATAAATTTAAATTCGGAGGACCGAATTTCTTAAGGGGGGAAGAATGTAATAACTCATAAAAAAATACATATCATTGTGTTTAAAATTGTAGTTATATTAATTTTGGGACAATTATGACAAGAGGGAGTGTTGGTTTAGTGGAAATATGCATATAGCTTCTTTCATCTGGTCTGGAATTCGAATCTGATGAGGCCAAAAGAGTTTTATTTTTTTTGCATTTTGCTTCATGAATTTACCAAATTACCCTCCTTTCAAAATATGAAATTTCTCTTCCCCTTTCGATCATTCCAGACACGAGAGAGAGAGTGAGAGAGAAAGAGAGGTGCTCTGTTTTTCCCCTTCGTTCTTTCGTTATTCCTCTGGGTCTTCGCATCCTTCTCTTCCAATTCTGCCACCTCTGACCACCACCGTTCGACACACCATCAACAAGAGTAGAAACTCCACTTGCCGCTACTGTGACATTGTCGAGATCTCTTCGTTCTTTCCTGCTCTGTGTTTTCCGTAAACCACTGTATTGTGGTATAAATCGTGAGTTATTCTCTTCCTTTTTCAGCCATGAGTTTCGTCTTCTTCTCTAATTTAGGAGCTGTTGTTATTGAGCAGAAGAATCAAACATTTCTCTCCTCTTATTTATCTGCTTTGTTGTTGCTGTGTAGCGTGAAGCTTTGAGCTCTTCTTGAGTTTAAATTTCTATGTGTGTATGGATGTGTTAGAGGTTTGAAACTGTGCGTATGAATAATGAATGGTTGAAGCTGTAATTTTTATATTTTTGGAAATCTGCTGCTGGCCGTGCTGTGTAGGAAAAAAAAGAATGGAAATTATGCTATATATATATTTGGGTTTATTTGAAATGAGTAGCTTTCATCTTTTGTTCTTTCCCTTGACCAACCTGTGAGTGTGAGGTATGATGTAACCTTGTGGAAATTGCAAGTTTTTCTTTTAAGCCTTGCTGCTGTCCGTGACTGTTGAGGGAAGGGAAGAATGGAATTAAACTACAATTTATGTATTAAAAGTATGATTATGATGAACATGGTCAGAGTTTTTGAGTCAAATAAATTTTGTTTGAATTAAATGATGTTAAAAAAAAAACTTGGACATGAAATTTGGAGGTTAGTGCCTAGAAGACTTTTGTTAAAATTCTTGTGAGAGAGAGTTGTTTGATTGTGCATTTACAAAAATCTCATTAAATTCCTTGGAAGACATAATCGGTTAGGATGCTATGATCTTGTGAATTTAACTTGAAAATGGTAAAAGGAGATATTTGAGAGGGTATTTTTCTATAATTCTCTTGGATCTCGCAAGAAATATGAATTGGCTTGGGTATTGCTCATTTGTGAAATTGAATCAAATATTGCGAAGAAATTTATTTATGTTATTGAGAGATTAAGTGAATTCTTGAAAGTTTTATGGTTATTAATTTATAAAGTATAGTGTTGTCTTAAGATTTAATTTTAGAATTGAATTAGAACTGGAAAGAAATTTTTATAATTATAGGAATTCAATTAAATTGCATTATCTTATATTCTTATAGGGGGTTTGGAAGAAGAAGATTTTGATAGGAACTAAAAAGGGAGAAAATCTTTGAAAATTTGGGAACACCACAGGTAAGTGGATAGCGTCCAAATCAATATATATTAGAAAATTTTCTTTATCAAAAGATTGCATTTAATAATTTAAGGATATTTATAAATTTATCTTGCTTTAGCTACTTTTGTTAATTAAATTGCTCTGCTTCTTGAAGTCATGACTTATACTTTTTATATTGATGAAAATGCTTTCTTAAATTCTAGTAGTGCTTTATTTGATAAAGCCAATTATAAAAAATTTGTGCACAGTTTATGAGATATTAATTGTGAATTTTTATATTTAGAAATATTGGTACTTTTATATGTTTCATGTGAGTTAGATTTTAAAAAGAAAAATTATATTTTGAAAGTGATGATTTCCTCGCATGTCTGAAAGTGAATTTAAAAAGGGACTGTATACAGAACGCTGGTTGCTAACGGCAGTTCCGTTAGCCCTTGGCGCACCATGGTCAATTACTAGCTAGTTTGGATTTCGTGAGCTTTGTTCTCACGTCTGTTATTCGTGGGTCTTGTACCTACGTCTGTTTCGTGGCTTTGACCATGTCTGGTTAGTTACCCTCGTGGACTATGTATCCACGTCTATTTCGTGGCTTCGGCTGCGTCTGGTTACTTAACCTTGTGGACTATGTGTCCACGTTTGTTTTCGTGGCATAAGTCACGTTTGGTGATTTATCCTCGTGGACTATGTGTTCACGTTTGTTATTTGTTCTGATAAGTCCCTATACTTATGAGTTTTTAAATTTTTATGGATCTATTTTCATTGGTTTTGATTAATAACATGTTTACAATTATTTATTGCAATTATTTGCTTTATTAAAGTTAAATGATAATGACATTTGGTACAATACTTTAATAAAATATGATTTTATTCAAAGTTACATAGAATCTTTTTATTCTGAATTTAATTAAGTCTTCTTGTAGATCATTGTGTTTTTTTTTTAATTTTATGTTTGATTATTTATTATTAGGACGTTATTCACTGGAAAATAATTTTTGGTCTCAGATAGTGTAGCTGACGTTGAATCACCCACTGAACATTGAGGAGTTTTTGATTGATTAGAAGCGGAGGAGCTAAGGATTTAACTTTCTCTTAACGTAAAGTTTTAATTATGAAATTTTATTTTGTAAACTTATTGTTAGGTGCTCCACATAGTCTGTGGTCAGTTTTTTTTTTTGTGGTTATATATTTTATCTGTCAGCTGGAAGGAGCTCTACTCTTGATTGGCTTGATATTTTTGGTTGAAATATTATCTTGTAGAATTTTTGGGAGATCTTATTTACGGAGGAGATTCTGTCAAAATTTCTACAAAATATTGAGACTTTTATTACTATAAAAAATGTTTACGTATGTTCTAATTCAAACTAAAACATAATTATCTTTTAGTTATGAAAAGATTACCCAATTCGAGGCTTAAGGGATGTGTGATGGATCACATCCTTTGCCGGTCACCCTCTATTTTTGGGGTGTGACAGCATTAGGCATGGACTTTGATCCTGGAGTTGTAATAACCCAAAATTTTGGTAAAAATATAGTTTAAGGTTAGCTATTTTAATTATATGTTATAGTTTTGGAGCAAATTTAATAAGAGGGATTGGTAGTCTAGTGAAGTGATGCCCACAAAAATTAAGAGACATCACAAGTGTATGGGTTGCAATTGAAGCTAGTGGTAAATCAAGGTTGATCCCTCAAGGAATTAATTAAAATGGTGATTAGACATTAAATTTCCAAATTCATTCATGTTAAGCTAATAAAACTAGAGATTGATTTTAGAACAATTAAAATGAAAATATTAAAAATGATCAATTAATATAACTTCCAATCCACAAATAACTAAAGTCAACTAAGAAAAGAGTGTTCTAGAGTCCTAATCCCCTATTTGCTTTCTAACCCTCTCATTATCACATTAATTGTCTTGAAATTCAGTTTTGATAATCGGGGAATCTAAATTAATCCAAAGTATCTTCTGATTACTAAGGACCTTAATTAATTCAATTATAGCAAAATATTACCTTAATTAATTAATTGCATTAAAGATCCAAACCTATAAGGATTACCTAGGTCCATTAGATACATTCCTGTTTTAATGGCAATTTAGCTAAACTAATCCTAGGCTAATAGTTCTCAAGGTCCAATTTGAGTCTCCTCTTTTAAGGTTCAACCCAAATGCCCAAATCTCACCTAGTGGTGCCCAATCACTAAATAAGAACAATATAGGTCAAGAACAAGTAATCAAGACTTTATTTCTCAATAACTAAATAGTAAATCCAATGTTATTTACACAAATAGGTTCATAGTCCTCTAGAATAAGAAGATTTAGCTACACATAATTGATATGAACATAGAAATAGCACAGAGAAGGGCCCATTCTAAAAGGCCAAGAACAAAGGAGAAATCATAATGGCTATTAAGGGTTATAGAGGGGCCCATCTACATCTGCCCCTGCCCCTAGTGCAACGGGCTCATGGTAGTATGCCAACTGTAGGTGTTATCACTCTAGACTGTGTTAGGTCTATTATATTTTCAAGATGCCCAACCATATCGCCAAATTTTATAGAGATAATTAAGACATGAATGCGAAGAACCTTGATCAATGCCCATCGCATCTGGTCACGCATTTGCTCTATCTTTCAGGACACTGTGAATTCTTCAAATGCAATGAAAGGTATAATCAGAATTCTTAATTGTATCATACATGTATTGTTTGATTCAAATGCTACGCACTCCTTTGAATCTAAAAGTTGTGTTGAAATTTTGAAATTGGTTGTATGTATTTTTCCATTTTATATGAATGTGTTTACTCTAGCCAATGCATCTGTGAGGACTACTAAGGCTTGTTTAAATCATGAGGTCAAGTTTGATGACAAGAAGGCCATTATAGACTTGATTGTCCTACCATTAAGAGGTATAGATGTGACCATGTGAATGAATTGGATGTTTGCAAATAGTGCCATTTTAGACTATAAGGACAAGAGTGTGTCTCTATTGGCCTTGTGTATGACTCTAGTGGAAACACAAGACCAAGTGTTTTTATCAGTGGCACAAGTTGATAAGTGTGTGAAGAAGGGTTGTTAGGATACCATCAATTGTGCCTTTTTGAAAATGTTCGAGAACAAACTTTAGCCCTTATTTTTTCACCAACTACATGAGCCCTTAAAGCAACATTGTGTCTCACGTACGCACACTTACATACTTTAATATTTTATTTCACTTTGGTATTCTAAGGAAATTGTGAAAAAGAACCTTATGAACTCGCAATTATTTGTACATTACTCTATTTTGAAGATTTGCTCTTCTAGTAGAACATCACATCTAGCAATTCCAAAGGGGTATAAATGCTCCACACCCGAAATCCAAACTAATGCCAACATTAACATTTTTAAATGCAAAATTTATTACTTTTTTGTTTCTTTTAATTACTTTGGGGCTTTTTTAAAATTAACAAACAAGAAGTGATTTTCATATTATTTAAAAGAGTAATTATTGCTCTTACTTAATTCTTCTTTTCCATTCAATAAAGGATATGAAAGAAATTTTTTTAAAAAGATAAGAGATTATTTTAAATATTTGTCTAAGTAGCTTGTCAAAATAAGATGAAATATCCAATTTATAAACATTGGATGTATAGTGAAATGAACTTTAACCAAAACCAATCAAATCAATCACCCTGCAGCCGCCCATGCCATAATGCAGTATAATTATTGAAGGGTATGGATATGATTGTGCGAATGAACTTGCTGTCTGCAAATAGTGCCATTCTAGACTGCAAGGAGAGAAGTGTGTCTCTATTGGCCTTATGTGTGACTCTGGTGGAAATTCAAGACCAAGTGTTCTTGTCAGTGATGCAAGTTGATAAGTGTGTGAAGAAGGGTTGTTAGGATACCACTAACTACACCTTTTTGAAAAGGAAAAATGATAATTAAGAACCCTCTAAGAACATTAATTTTAATTAAGGACCATAATATTTTGAAATACTAGTTAAGCACCATGGTCCTTAATTGAGATAAAAAAATGTAGTTTCTGATGTGGGATTCATTGATATCACTTGGAAACCCACTAATCCAACTTGAGAAAATAGATAACGTATATTATAAAAATCGATTGTTTACCAAAACCACACCACTTGGGAATTCACTAACTTGACTTGAAAAAATTTCTAATGTATTGTGAAAATATGAAACCCCATTTAGGAATCAATTGTTTAACAAAAAAATCCCAATTTGGACAAGACACTATTTGTTAAACAATCGATTCTCAAGTGGGGTTTCATTTTTTCACATTATACGTTAGAAATTTTTTCAAGTCTGATTAGTGAATTCTCAAGTAACGCTTTTTGTTAAACAATCAATTCCCAAGTGAAGTTTCATATTTTCACAATACACGTTAGAAATTTTGTCAAGTTGGGTTAGTGAATTTTCAAGTGGTAATTTTTGTTAAACAATCGATTCTCAAGTAGGGTTTTATATTTTTACAATATACGTTAGCAATTTTCTCAAGTTTGGTTAGTGAATCCCACTTCAGAAACTACATTTTTTTATCTCAGTTAAAGACCATGGGATTTAAAAATATTATAGTCCTTAATTGAGATTAATGTTCCTATAGGGTTTGTCATTTTCCCTTTTGAAAATGCTTGTGAAAAAACTTTAGCCCTTATTTTTTTATCAACTACTTTAGCCCTTATTTAAAAGAGTAACTATTGTTCTTACTACACGAGTAATTTTTCTTTTCCATTCAACAGAGGATATGAAAGAACACTTTTCTGAAAAGATAAGTTATTATTTTAAATATTAGTCTAAGTAGCTTATCCACGGCAAGATGAAAATATCCAATTTATAAACCTCAGATGCATAGTGAAATGAACTTTAATCAAAACCAATCAAATCAATCACCGTGCAGCCGCCCATGATGCAATATAACTATTTAAGAATATAATCATCATAATCAATCAAAACAATAAGTATTGGCCACAACATCATAATTCAACATATATAATAATTCATGGATCATCCACTTGGCCACAATTGCTAGAGCCTTTTCCACACATTGCCTATTCATTCTCCAATTATTATGATAGTTTTAGTTTAGTGGAGAAAAGGGTTTTTGATTATGAATAATTTTATCCTCTTAATTAGAAGAACAAAATCAAAAACAATTTTATCCTCTTATATGATTCATGGTTTGCTGTCCGCAACCAGAAGAGAAGGGATGAAGGAGAAGGAAGAAAATGGGGAAAGAGATGATAAGAAGATATGGGGAATAAAACGTTGAAGAAGGAACCAAAAATAGAGGAACCAGATATAAAACCATGATGCATCTCAACTCCTCTCTTCAAACCCTCTTATTTATAAATTAATTTTTTATAGTCAAAGAAGAATAATTTTTTTGTTTTAATTAAATAATGTTATTTTAGTTATGACCATTCTAGTCCCGGTTTGATCTTGCTTAAATCATTGATCCTTAAATTGCTATCTCGATTGACTCAATGATCGATCTGGTCCAACCTTAAAAAAAAAAAAGAACAAAAAGATTTATCTATTTATTTTTGGGAGAATTATATTGAAGTATCACATAATGACATTAATTACTACAAAGTTTATTGACAACTGAACTATGTTGTCAATATAGTTTAGTTCAGTTGTCAATGGACCTTGCAGTAATTAATTTTCTTGTATGGGACCTGACTATAATTCTCCCTTATTTTTTCTATGATAAAATGATCAAAACCAATCAAAATAATCTCCCACACACACATATATGTATAGGAAGATTGGATGATTAGATAATCGTTGAATGATTCAAATTAGTTTCTTCTTCATTTTCGTTTACATGCAAGAGAAAACCGATAGGATGTTAATCAGTTTAAAACCCATCTCCAATGCATTTAGGATGATATAGACAACATGTTTTCTTAATTACTTCCGTCCCTAAGGCCCATTAACCTTAGACACCCGCGCCCTTGTCCGTGTAAAGTGTGTTTTTGTGTCCTAGGATCCTAAGAAATTTACCTCACAAAATTAAGCAACAAAGCATTAACATTAGACAGAATAGGCTGTAAAACAACATGACAAGAACTTTTTTTTTTACTAAGGATGATTTCTCCGATATCATCGTAAAGATTCCATCAGCTGTAATTAGATTTATGACAATTAATTGCCAAGTTTGGGAGATTAATCATTGGTTCTCTACTTTTGATTTACCAAACAGAGTAATAGTGACACATTTGTGGATCAACGAGATGCCTAGATACTTCCTCAAATGCACGTTCTTTGATACACAAAGTTTAGTTTTCCCCCTATTAATTTTGATATTCTAACTGTAAGCAGCAAGAAAAGGTTTGAAGAAGGGAAAATTAATCCTATAGTTCTTATATTTTTTTATTCATTTGTAACTTAAATTCTAAATTTTAATTTGGTATAACTAGTTCCTATGATTTGATTTAGTTAATTATTAATTTTAATGTTCTAACTGTAAGAGGTAAGAAATTGGTTTGAAAAAGAAAAAATTAATCATTTGGTTCTTATATTTTTTATTTATTTGTAACTCAACTTTAAAATTTTAATTTAGTATAACTCAATATATATGATTTGATTTAGTTAATTACACTACAACAGAATACTCCCTCCGTTTTATATATCACTACAAAAAAAAGACTTTTGGCAGTGACTTTAGTTTTTAACAGTGACTTTTTACTGTTAAAGGGTCGCTACAAATTAAAGTCTGGTTGCTAATAATTTTGTTTTGGATAGCGACAAAATGTTGCCGCCAAAAACTATCCGCGACCAAACTTTTGGTAGCAACCCTTTAGCGGCAAAAAGTCACCACTAAAAACCTTTAGCAACGACTTTTAGTCACTGCCAAAAGTCATTTCTTTTCAAAAATAAAAGAGCCATTTCATTCTATGTTAGCGCCTCCTCGTGCCATGTCAACTGACACCTCATGCCATACCACTAGCCACGTGTGCACCTCCTCATACCATGACACGTGCCACGTTACCCCCGCCATGTATGCATCACGTCATGCCACATCACCTAATAACTTGTGCCTCGGCACGCCACGTTGCCACCATGTGTCATGTCACATATTCATTGTGAAATATGCCCAAGCCAAGATTTGAACTCTTAACCTGCATCTCTCAAGCCTTAAGTCCTCCTTTTTTGCTAGTTGAACTAAAATGTACTTGCAGTTATTATATGAAAAATTAAATACTCCCTCCACTCAAAATTGTAGGGCATTTCTCGAGGAGTTGTATGTTAAAATGTAAGATATTTTTAATCTTTCGAGGTGTAATCATTGTTTTTTTTTCAAAAAGTTTCCCTATTGATAATGACTTTATATTTATTATAGGGTGTTTAATAGAGATAAATATGAAAAGATAAGGTTAGTTTGAAAGTAGGTAATTACTTTATTGGAGGTGAGATTCTATTAAAAATGCTTTACATTTTTAAACGGGGGGAGTATATATTATTTAACTACATACACATATATCAAATAATATATTATTAAAAATATATACATATATATTATATTTTTTTCATTTATTAATATGTTAAAATAATTTCTGTTAGCATGTATATATATATATATATTATATTTTAGCAATTCGAAGAAAAAATAAATAATATCTAAAATTAGATTTACCTCCTTAATGAACTCAGTCAAGCCGGCGATGATGATATTGTATGCATGTCTCAATACATAAAAGCCACACAAATTAATAGGGGGTTGCCAACGGCTTTATGGAATAACACAACATTGTCATAATTATACTGAAAGAAGGCTCTATCATCAAAATTACATAAAATAAAAACATGTACAACTTGTTACCTTTAGTTAAAATCCTTGACATCACATGGGGCCTTGCCCAACCGGACTTGTTGGCCAATTCTCATAGTCCTATCATTAACATGACATAGTTAGTAACTTAATCACTAAAAAAATTGTATTATAAGACTCCTTAAGCACACTTACTGCTCACAAGATTTCTTTATTGCCAGATTAAGTTTATAATGTAGAGAGCATAAAAAGATTATAAAATTGCTCTTCATCAAAAACACTATCAATTGCTAACATGTACCGCAAAAAAATAAAGTCATTTAAGCAAATATTCGATAACATTACAAATAAATTTAAACATATTTACTTACAGATTGAGAAACAAGGAAAAGTAACGCTCCTTTCTACCTTCACTGAGCCTCTGGTTCATATATGCCTCTTTTGCCTCTTTGGTGGTCTTTTTGTCATTAGTGTAACATGGGCAAAGAAATCCATATTGTTTGTCTTTACTCAAGGAAACTAGCAATTGATGCAAAAACATACAAAAATAAAAACAAGTTAGTTTGAAAAGCTGAATTGTTTAATTTCATTTAAATTTACAAAAAGACACTTACATCATCCCAATTTGAATGTTCGCCATGGTTAGGTCAGTATCAATGGGAATCCGATAGAGGTCCTCATTCTTAACAAAGATTTCATAGTTGTTTACGTCAGCAAGATTAGGAATTACTTTAAAACACCGAGGTGGAAATGATCCACCATATGCCATTAATACAAATCGGTCCTATAGACTTAACTCGAATAATTTTTGCTTTCGACCTACTTTATGGGACAATGGGGTTTCCTATTAAATAAAAAAAATTAGTAACACATTCTTAAATGTAAACAATTCATTACAATTAATTAATAAAATTTGTTACTGAATCTTGAGGCTTCCCAACAAGTCTCTTTGGCCATAATCAAAAAGTGCCCTTAGTATCTTTCACTGTCTTGATCTCATCAGTGGGGAATGGGATAGGAGCATCGTCAATTTTTACCTCTTCAATAGTGACCTTAGCAACATCTTATTGAACTTTTTAGAAGTGGCATTTTGACCCCTCGTGGATGCAACCATATGCTACTAAGCGTTTTTCTAGATCCTCCACATACAAGTAGCATAGTTCACCCTCTAGTCTCTGGAGAAGGGTTATCCTCTGAAGGAAGTGGAACGATGTTTCTCCCTTTAGTACTCGGATGACAAGCAGGGGAGTGAGTCTGTGGGCCACTTGGCTCCTTAATTGAGCTTATCATCATTTTCATTTCTTCCTTCATCTTTTATAGCCTGGCTTCAAGAGTAGCCTTAGCCTTAGCCCTTGCCTCAGCCCTTGATTGAGCTAATATGACATCCAACTCCTCCTTAGTCATGAGTCCAGAAGAATGGCATTAATGAGGTGGTCTAAATACATCTCTTATACTCACCCCTGATCTGAATCCCCGAACATGTCTAGGATGCTCTCCTTTCCCCATAAAAACAGTCAGGATATCATTTCTTCTCTCTAGGATGCATGATCCCTTAGATTGCTTCTATTTAAGCACATCCTATAACATACACATAATAATTAATTGGTAATGTTTCATATTTAAAATAAGATTACAAATGACAATTGAACTTACAATTTTTTGAGCAACCTCACAAGCATGCTCGCTTGAAAAGGACCCGTCCTTCTTCTTGTGAGCGTAGATCCATCTCTTATCTCGGCGTATTGGAGATGGTGGATCTGATTGAGCTTGTTCTTCTCTCCTTCTCCTCTTAGCATCCATCAATTCCTTGTTGGCCAACACATAACCACCATGAGACTTTATTTAGGGGAAATTATTCTTCCTTCTAACTTCCTATGCCTTTCTCCTCCTTTCCTATGAATTAGAATTACAAAATATTAGTTATCTAATAAAGAAAATGATATATAACTAAAATGAACAAAAAATAAATTAAAATAGACTAACTTACTAGAGCATTTGGTGTTGTCTGAAGCTTAATGAATTCTTCAAAAGTAGCTGCATCAAGAAACATGTATTGGGTATAAGGATTAGGCCACGGCTATCCTTTTGGCACTTCAATATACAAAAATTTCTTAGCTAGTGATATCTTGAAACCCCTCCAACAATCATAGGCCTAGGTTATCAACCTATAATAACCTAAATAATAATAATAATAATAAAGTAATAATTATATATATATATATATATATTTGTGTTTTAATAGTAATTATATTAATCCTCAGAACAATTATGACAATATGAAGTGTTAATAAAGTGAAAGTGTGGATGTTACTCATTTATAAGGTTCCAGGTTCGAATCCCCTGATGCAAATGGGATTTTATTTTTGTTTCAGCTTGTCTAAAATTACAAATTTTCCCTCTCTTCAATCTTATTATTATTTCTTCTCTACTGTACTAATACACATGTGAAGAGTTGAAAAGGGAACTAGAAAATTTTTCTTTATAGCTTTGATGTTTAGACCCAGAAATCTCTGTCTATCATCTTCCTCCCCTTCGTCTTATTCTCTTGCCAGTGAAGCTGAGGGATCATCACTGCTCTAATACGTTTAGGTCGCCGAAGCTAGGATACTGATCATGAGCTTAATCTAATGCTAAAGCTGTTGTTTTTCTCCCTTTTGAATGGTGCTTTATCTTCCTTCTCCCTTGTTCAAATGGAAATTTTTTCTTTCCTTATTCTATCAGCAACTTCTTGATCTCTCCCTCATTTGATGTTATTAGTGATTAAGGGTGTGTGGAAGAACAGGACCCTGACAAGAATTAAAGAAAGGAAATATTTGGAAATTTGAAACTTCAATGAGCAAGTGAATAGCATTCCATTTAATTATTTATTAATAATCTTTTATTAAAATATCCTATTTTTATTAATTATGTTAGTTTGAGAAATTTTGGAACAATGATGAAGGACGAGTACTTTATGATTTGCGCATTTATTTTTCCTTAAGAAATATATTTCTAATATTGATGAAGGTACCTTTGTTTATTAAATTTCAAAAAAAAAATCTTGGTTACACAACTAAAGCAAATTTGTTCATTCACTATGACGTATCAAATTGGCAAGTTTTACATATTTGAAGCAATTCATGCAAGTTTGATATTGAGAATGAAAATTTTACTTCAAAAATAATTATTTCTCTCACATGTTTGAAACGGGATTTCTAAGAGGACTCTATACAGAATATTGCTACTAACGGCAATTCCGTTAGCCCATAGCGCTCTGTGGTTAAAAATTAGCTAGTTTGTTTCGTGAGCTTTGTTCTCATATTTGATATTCGTGGGCTTTGTACCCACATTTGATTTCGTGGCCTAAGCTGTGTTTGGTTAGTATTACTCTCGTGGACTGTGTGTCCACGTTTGTTTTCATAGCTTCGGCTACGTTTGGTTACTTATCCTCGTCGATTGTGTGTCTATGTTTGTTTTCATAGCATAAGCCGCATTTGGTTATTTACCCTTATGAAATGTGTGTCCACATTTGTTACTTATTTTGTTGAGTTCTCAAAAAAAAATTTAAATATTGACTAATATGTGTTTTCAAAATTTTCATGGTTTTGGTTAACAAATATATCACCTTGATTTATTTGTGAATAAATTGTTTTCTTTAAACACAATAAAATAAACTACTTCCAATTTACTCTCATTTCATAATTATGATTATGATTATGATTTACAGACTTATAAATTTATTATGATGAATTATCATCTTTTTAACTAGTTTACATGATTATTTGAGTTTATTATTTTAATTCTTTTAAATTTTACTTTGGAAATGCTATTTACTAGAAAAATTTATTTTGGTCTCAGATTTAATAGCTGACGCTGATCCCACAAACCTCTGAAAGGGCAATATGGCTATTTTGGGTGGAATTTTTATTTGGTACTATTATTTTTTATGTCAATATTTAAACCTTATGTATTTTGATTTAGAAAGAAAGATTAGTTACTCCACATAGATTATTGATAGCCTTTATTTTGATTTGTATACTGATTGCTAGCTGGAAGGAGCTACGCTCCTGATTTATACTATAATCTGTAAATTTTTTCTTTTGTAGAATTTTGGGAGATCTTAGTTACAGGCGAGGTTCTGTCAAAATTTCTACAAAAACATTGAAACTTTTTTATGACAATTAGTATCGAGCTATTAGAATTTTCATATAATCTGACTGATTCTTCTAAAAGAAAAATGAAAATGAAAAAAATGGATTGCATTTTCATTTTGAGGCTTACGGCAATGTGTGAAGTGGTTCACACTTGTGCCCGTCACCCTCTATTTTCGAGGCATGACACAACCTATACTTAAATTCCATATAAGTGGGGACATCGTATATGACCTATAATACATATCATTGAAATAGTTAGTGATATAGTAATAATAATCAGTAACAAATAATGATAAAAAGTGATAAAAGCACATTTCTCATACATTGATGGCTTCCCAGATCTATTCCTTCACTTGTTCTGGGATATCATCCCATGTAGGTGCCAATATACTTGGTTTACTGCAAGCTTGGAGGCTTAAAAAACTAACAAACTTGGCCCCATTAGGCCCGATTGGCTTTTAACTGTCATCAAACTGGATCAAAATCTTCTCACCTCTACTCTGACTTAGAGCCAACTCTCTTAATCATGTGCCACTTCTAGGTCTCCTAAACCATGTAGACTGGCTGCTACTCATAGTTTGGGGACTAATAATCATACTATCATCACCATTGGTAGACACGATCAAAGTAGAAGGGTCAAGCTAGTCCTGATTAATGCTCCAATTCTCCATGTTCCTATCTAGACAATAAGTAAAAATCATTAGTGATATAACTAATAAATAAAGCATGTTCTAATATGAATAAAACACAATAAATAACTAACTTTTAACATATTTTTAAATAGTAATATTCTCCCATATCCCTTCATGGTGATAATCTCTTGTGCCATGTTCGTCATCCATTTCATCTTCTACATTCAATACAAGCAAGCTTATTAAGAAAGAAGGAGTCTCAAAAATATTGAAATTTGAACAATCCTTCTCATCAATATTAACCTCCCTTTTTCCTTTAAGAACCACTGACCATGTTTCACTTCTCGGATCTGTGACATAAAACACTTGTTTCGCTTGGTTTGCCATAATAAAAGGTTCATCACCAAAACTTAGAGTAATCAAGTTAACTAATGTAAATTCCATTCTATCCTAATAAAAATTATTTTTAAACATCAACCCACTTGCATTTGAAAATAGGGATTTTAAATTTAATATGGTCAACCTCCTAAATCTCTTCAATAACCCCATAATAAGACATGGAAGCGAATAAAGGATTTTGGTCTTTCAAGCTAGAGAAGTGCATGCCTGAGGCCACTAGCATAACACTGCTGTTCTCACATTACTCCTGTTGTCTAGAGACTTAGTGTAGAACAAATATCCTTAACAATATCAAAAATACAATCTTGTGCCAGCATATAACATCACATTTAGGACCTTGTGCCAGCCCCTTAACAATATCAGAAACACAATCTTCCTTCTCAACCTTCTGCTTGAACCACTTTGCAAAAGTATTGTTATGCTCTCTAATTAGTCTTTGCTCAGTGATCCTAATTTGACTTTTTTACTTCCTCAAAAGTTCTTTATGTGCATCTATATAGTCTTGAACTTGATCAACATTATTCAAGATATGTAAGTATGCTTGTTGCAATTTATGAGGATCAACGGTCTTCACAAAAATGCCACATCTATAATCTTTGACATCACATTGTCTCAACCCAATAGGTCATACATTATTCAAGTAATATTGGAAAAATTATGTCGCTTCCTCAGAGACATATTTTTGAACAATGGATGCTTTAGGACGGTGTGGGCTCTTCACATATCCTTTTAGAACTTTCATTGTTCTTTCAATTGGGTACATCCATCGTAAATGCACAGGATCACACAACTTTATCTCCCTTACTAGATGAACAATTAGATGTATCATAATGTCAAAAAATGATGGAAGAAAGAGATTTTTCAAGTTGGCACAAGATAAGATATGCTTCATTTTGTAATTCATCCAATTCTTCAGGCTCATAGACTTTACAACATATAACATTGAAGAAAAAGCAAATCTTGGTTATAACATCTCTCAATTCATATTTCCAAAATCCTCAATAGCCACTGGTAGTAGTTGTTGCATTAAAACATGACAATCATGAGACTTAAGGCCCTGAGGGAACTTTCATGCTATGTAAGCACTCACAGAAGCTTCTTTTCTCATCCTTGCACAAAGTATGTTCAGCCAAAGGATAGTAAGTCCTCTTATCAACCGGCCTTGGATGTAAGTCTTCTTTAATTTTCATGTCCACCAAATCTAATCTTGCTTTCACATCGTCTTTGGATTTGCCCGGTATGTCAAGAAGCATTCCAACAATACTATCACACATGTTCTTCTTTACATACTTGACATCAATACAATGTCTCACATTAAGATGGCACCAATATGGAAGGTCAAAGAAGATAAACCTCTTTTTCCATATACTTTTTTCACTATTCTTTATAGTCTTGCCAAATGTAACATTGATATCCTTCACTAATTCATAAACTTGCTTCCTTGTCAATGGCTTTGGGGCAATTATATGCTCTTAACCACCATAGAAAGCTTTTCTCATTCTATGATAATGGTGGTCCTCTTCAAGAAATCTCCTATGACCAAGATAGACTGTCTTCTTTCCATGATGAAGTTGATAATAGCATGTGCCTACTTCACAAATCAAACAAGCTTTATGCCCCTTAACACTATAGCCTGACAAGTTTCTATATGCAAGGAAGTCATTTATGGTGTAAAAGATTATCATACGCAACTTGAATACCTCCTTTCGATTCACGTCGAACACATTCCCATAGCTTTTTCAAGTATTTGATTAAGGGTTTTAGGTAAACATCAATGTCATTTATCGATTATTTCAACCCTGAAATAAACATAGACAACATGATATACTTGCATTGCATGCACAACATGAGAGATAAGTTGTAAATCACTAACAGAGCAGACCTTGAAGTATGTATGCTATTAAGGCTGCCATAAGGATTCATGCCATCTGTACTAAGTCCAAGCTTAAGGTTCCTTGGATCACTGCCAAACTCAGGAAACAAAGTGTCAATTTTCTTCTATTTCTCTAAATTGGCTGGATGTCGGAGCTTTCAATCTGAAATCCTCTCATCCATATGCCATTTCAGATTCTTCACATCCTTTTCATTAGAAAACAACGGTTTAAACCTTGGTATAATTGAAAGATATCATAGCACCTTTGTAGGAGCTTTGTTTTCTTTATACCTTGGTGTTTCACATATAGGACACTTCTGCTCCTCTTTACGCTCTTTCCTATACAGTATGCAGTCATTTAGGCATGCATGTATTTTCCTGAACTATGCCCAATGGGCATAGAATTTTCTTCGCCTCATAGTAATGAACCAGTAACACATTTTCTTTTAGAAGCATTAATTTGAATAACTCAAGCATTTCCATGAAACTCTTGTCGCTCCACCCAAATCTAGCTTTCAAGTTGACCTATTCTAATACTACTTTCAATAAACTAAATTCCTTGCACCCCATATACAAAGGTGTCTCTACATTACTGCACATATTATTGTATGTTTGGGATTGCTCAAAAGCCTCTTTACCCACATCATGAATCATGTCCTCCAACCGATCAACCATATCATCATCATCAACAACAACAACGTCAACATGCCGCGATTGAGATGTACTTGGCATTGGCATATTCAGTCTTTCACCATGCCATATCCATACTCTATAACTTTTGAAAAACCCCTCACAAATTAAATGTTCATATATCTTATATTCACTTAGTCACCTCTCATTCAAATAGTTCCTATAAGGATAATAAAACTTCCAACTATCATCTTTAGTATTACTTTGAGGAAATTCTAGAAACCCCTTAACGCTATTAGCATACTCTAGGATCATTCGTTTAGCATGTATCTAACTACAATCCATTTTTAATATGTCTTCCTAAAACATGACAGAGTTTATGGATTATCACTAAATCCATTAGGATAAGGCCAAACGAAGAGTTATATATTAAAAAAAAAGAAACAAGCATGCTAACACAATAATTTTCAATTCAATTTGGAAATTTTCAATTTTTTGAAAATATTTTTTAGAGTTGACTTCCCTCCTATATATTAAGTAGGAGGGAAGCCAATTTTATATTTTTGGCCCTTTCCATAAAGAAAAAAGGGGAAAAATAATTTTTAAAAATTTTTTGGCAAAGTCTTCCCTAAAAGTTAGACTTTCCAATAAATTTACAATTAAAAATATAAGAAGAAAATAATATTATTTAAACAAAACAAAGTCACATACAAAGCCTAATGGTCTTAGGCCTTTATCAGCACTCCACCAGCATATAGAAAATAAATTAGTAATGATGTCACAACAATTTAATTCACTGGAAATAAACTAGCCTAATAGAATTTATATAGGCACAACCCAATTCCTTTAACTTCAAAATCAAGTAAAAATACCTAGTTCAATTCTAATGAAAATACAAAAATAGAAATTTGGTACTAGAATTACTAAGATCATGCATACAACTTTATGATGGAAGATACAAGTTAATGCACCCAATAATAAGCCATAACTCAAGAAGTCAAATTAAAAGTGACTACTAGCTACTAGGAAGTTTAAATATAGTCCATTAAGACTATAATTAAATCACTCTCCTTCACAATAATTAAGTTAAAAATTATTAGTGTTAATTTGTAATTAAATTAGTAATGATCAATCAATGCTGTCTCCTTTCCCTTTCATTTTCTAGTGCAACCACTATGAACATTCCACAAATTAAACAACTTTTTTTTGCCTTTGTTTTTGTGTGTGTGTCAGTTTATCTTCCTATGCAATATGATCATTTCATCTATAGCCCACTTTCTGGGTATGTCTCAATCCATTAACTACTATGAAAGTGACCAAAGGAAAAATAAGAGAATCAAAAAGCACCATTCCACTTAAGTGGTGTTTGGTACCACACAAAAATTTAAATTCCAAGGGAGAAAATTTTAGGAGCTTCTTCTACTACCTATATTGTTCAAATTGTCTTGAAATTGAATTGGATTTAACGTTGTTAATAAGGGCAGCAAAATTTGATCAAATTAAACCTCAGTATACTTCAACCATCATCTAGAATGTGCTTCATATCATTATACATAGAGTAGCAGAGAAAAGAAGGGAAAGATTTCAGACATAGCACAAGCACCCAGTAAATAATTAATCTCAATCTACAACAATAAATAAAGGATCGAAGCTCCTCACCTTAAAACTCCAACAACACAAAAAGAAGGGAGGATTTCACAATTAAACCACAAATAGGGGAGGGAGAAGCTTTATCCACGCACACTAAACCAGTCACCAATGGCAAAGGATGTCTCGATGATAGTGTTTCGACACTAAAAGAATTTAGCAAATCTCGAACAATTGCAAGGGATTTTAGCAGAGAAGGGAGAGGTTTTTCAAAGATTTTGACATAGAGGATTGATCTTGACCAATTGCAATATACCCACGGCTACTGGCGACGCCACAATGATAGAGAAGGCCAAAGGAAGAAGGGTAAAGGAATGAAATAGGTGGGAGGAAGATCAGAGCTGTCTCTTGACATGGGTAATGGAGATTTCAAAAACTGAAAATGAAGGAGGGTTTCTAATCTCTTAGCACGAGTAATGTAGATTTTGAAAACTGAAAATGAAGGATGAGTGATTAAGAAGAATACCATAGCTACACTGGTTAAAAGGTAAACCCAATGTAGACATGGGTACAATTTTTTTTTAAAAAAAATAAACACATCTACACCGGTTACATGTGGTAATTGGTGTAGATATGGCACAATTTTATATTAAAAAAACAAATTAAGTATCTACACTAAATATATATGCAACTGGTGTAGATAAGTTAATAAAAAAAGAAAAAGAAAATTATAATAATCTACACCGGATACTAAGTATAGCTGGTGTAGATGTGACAAAAAGGATATTTATTTTTTAAAAATATAGACATATCTACACCGATTAGGATTAAACCTAGTGTAGATATGTATCTACACTGGTTTAGGACTAGAACCGGTGTAGATATTATTCAAAAAAAATTATTTATGAAATTGCCACCACCTCTAATTTCTACACTATAGGCACTATAATTGGTGTAAATATAGGGGTATAGATTTCATATTTTATACTAGTGAATTGTTTGTATATATAGCTTCATTTGACTTTATTATTAATACTATTATCATGGAAAAAATAGTTGCAAATGTCCCATACTAAAGATATTCATTTCCTATATTGAAATGGTTAATTTTCCTACAAGAGTTATTGGTGTGCATAGCTTCACTTGTTTTTTTTATAATTATTGTTATCATGGTAAATGAAGTTGCAAGTTCCCTATATTTAAGTTGTACGTTCATTTTCATACAGTAATTGTTCATTTCTCTATGTAACTTGTTTGTGCGGGGTGAATTTATAGAATCAAAGGGTAAATTTTATCATGTTTCTAAACATTTTAATTTCATTTCACTTCCATTGGTCTACAATAAAATTTCAGATTTTAAGATGCTTTCTTTTTCATTATATTTGGTCAAGGAATCTAGATTGAAATTTTTCCTAAAACTTTCCTTTTTTCAGGCAGGAACGCATATGAAAGGCTTATTTATCATCTTTATTCCAAAAAAAAAAAGCGATAGAAAATTATTTGCAACAATTCTTACAAACAAAATTATTATAATGAAGTGCTAAACTCAATTTGGCACCAACAAAAAAAAAACAAGAAGTGCTAAACTTAAAGCTATCCATGGCTAGAGCTGGGAATACGAGCAGGCCCGACCCTTAAGGGCTTGAGCCCTAAAACCCGATTTCTCATTTTGAACCCCATTTCTTAAGCCCGGCCCTTTTGTAAAGGGCTCAGGGTCGGGCCCGCAAGCCCTTTTTCAAAAAATAAAAATAAAATTAGACATTATAAATTAATTAAAATATTCTGAAATTAAAAAAAATAAAATTCTCATAATTTTTTAAAAATTAAACAACACATATTTAGAAGTCTAGTAATAAAATTTAAATCTTGGTTAAAAAATAATTCATTTTTTATAAATACACAAACATAATAATTATAGAAAAATAAAAAATATCAGGAATTTTATACTATACACTGATATTTATTAAATTATATTAAATCAATTTTAGAATAAATTAAAATTAATAATAATATAATATGTGTATGATCAGGTGAGCGGGTCATTGGCTTTAAATACGTGTTCCACCAAAAATAATAATAATAATAATATAACAGGGCTTGAAGGGCTGCCCGAGCCCGAGCCCTTTTTTAGAGGGCTTATCAGGGCCAAGCCCTTAAGCCTGGTTACTTAAAAAAAATTTATTTTTGAAGTCCGAACCCTTATTTAAACAAGGCTTCCAAGCCTAGCCCTCCAGGCCCTGCCCTTATTTCCGACTCTATCCATGGCCCACCAATTGAACATCAATGGATAGGCACAAATATTTTTTTAATATAAAGTGATGGGCGCTTGTTAAAATGAATAAAAAATATAAGATATTTCAATAAATATTTAGATAAACATAGAATGCAGAGAATTTGGCATTTAAATTTTTGAGATGAAGATAGTTATGAAAATTTTGATAGATCACCATCGTCAATGACAGATAAGTAAAACCTTTAAAGAAAGGCTTTCATTTTTTTGTTAAGAAAAAGGGAAGACCCAATCTATTATTAAACACTTAGAGTGTCATCTTGTAAGAGCTTCTTTAAATTATTCAATGGATGATTCAGGTCATGCACACTCCTATCCACGGAAATCAGATAACAAAAGAAGTTAAGAAGTCAGCACATTTATTGCTTAACGTAGATGTTATAAATATCATCTTGCCAGGAAGGGAAGGCTTTCATTATTTTTGTTTGTCTTTTGCCTCTGAGAGTGTTTGAGTGCTCCTTGTATATTTTATAGAATTCACAAACTAAACGGATTTTAAAAAACCATTTTTCCCTATTTTAGGGGGGCATTTTCGCTACTTAGCTTGAGGGGAATATCCTCTTCCAACTTGAAACTGATCAACTTTTGCACTGTATTTTTTTTTTTAGAAAAAGAAAAATTTTCTTCTAAAATTATTGAAGGACATTTTCCGCTCTTTTCTGTTGGAACACATTATATGGACGACTTGACTAGTTGAATTATCCATAAGACTAAAAAGTGCATTTCTTTCCTATCCTCATCAGACACACACACACACATATTTAAAAAAAGAAGGGATAAAAAATTATTCATCACAAATCACAATTGAGTAAATTGATAGTTGAACCGTTAAACTCAACTTTCCTCCGGTCACTAATTGTACGCCAGTAATTCTTGTATACAATAAAAAAAAAATGAGATTTTCAGATAAAGATAAAATGTTGAGTTTGTTGTTTAAATTTTTCAGATGAAAATAGTTATGCGGTTTTGACAGAATGACGGACAATTAAGAAGTTAATTATGTTCGTCAAAAGAAAATAAAAAGTGAATTTAATCATAAGACTTCAACATTTTTTGTTTTTGGTCTAATGAGCACGAAAAATATTCAATGCAATTGTGTCCTTTTTTTCTGGGAAAAAAAATAGCGACGCATTGAATGTCTCGTTACGTGATACTAAAAGAATCATACGTAAAAAGGCGAGACCAGCAGCAAATAGTATTACTTTAGTAAAAGCAATATCATAAGTGATGAAAGCTTTGCCTGGCAGTTCTAGAGATGGTAGAAATTACTATGACATGGTGTTACAGCATCAAATAAGCATGACTTGTCCTAATTACCACCAATTCCCAATGACATTTTTTGATACACTTATTTTTTTTTAAAAGGATAATACACTTTTAGTCTTTCAAAATTTATATCAATTATTAATTTAATCCTTCAGATTTAATTTTTATTAATTTGATCCCTTTTGTTTTCTAAAATTATTTTGCTAATTATTTAAGCTTTAAAACATAAATTAACTCTCAAAATAATATAATGTGAAAGTACATTGATGACTTGAAAGTATATTTTGTTCTCTATTTTTTTAAACTTCAAAGTCTATTTTTCTCCTTCCTAAATAATTACAGCTTTTTTTATTAATCTACATGATTTTTATCAATATTTTGTTATTTATGCCAACAAATTTTAACATTGTTATCTCCTTTTTAAATAATAAAGATCAAATTGATATCTGAAGTAAATTTAAATGACAATATTGATAAAAAAATAAATTTAAAAGACTAGATTGATAATTGAGATAAACTTAAAAAATTAAAAGTTATGTTATCCTTTTTTTAAACTTTGGTCAACATTTACTTGAAGCAAGGCAATTGAGATTTCTTTTTCTTTTTTTGGTTACTTTCATGTCTCCTCTTATTGAAGGCAACTCAGTTTGAAATATAGTTGGGCATTAAATGTATATACCTTTCTTAGTAAAAATTAAAAATTTGATTCGTCATATTATATGATACTAACTCTTTTTACTAGACCCAAATTTTGAAATAAATTCAACAAATTTTTGAATATCCAAGCTCAGTCCCTTTTATTTGTCATGCATTAGCAATAATACTAGGCCTCACAAAATAACACCTTAAGTGATATTTAAAAAAAAAAAAAACCCCTTAAGCAAGAATGCAAGCCCAAGGAATTATAGCCCATGAAAATACACGTGATGTTGCAAGAATTACAAATAACCTATTTCATTATTGATTTCTATACACTATTTTTTAATTAATTGTTATTAAAGAAAAATCTATAAAACATAAATTAACAAAGTAAATTAGGATTATTATATTATTCAACAATAATGTTCATTTTTTCCAGCTTGATATAAATAACGTTAAGTTTCCTTGGCCAATATAAGAGAGAGTTGTGAAAGAATATTGAATCTAGCAAGCACGGAAATGAAAATAGCTGTCCTATTTTGACTGCCTATATGATGAAACCTCACCAAGAAAAAGAATATAAACCACTCACATCCTAATACATAAATTTCAATTCAATATTTTTTCAAAGAGTATAAATATGAACAAACTTTTATATATTTATATGTATCGAGTCAATGCAGGATTCGAACTCTAGACCTCACGATAGTTAGTTAATGAAACTTTAACTTTTAAGAGTTGAGATGGAATCCTCTCATTTGAATACAAAAATAGGAAAAGAACCAATATAGTGTAACTGAAAATTAGAAGACTAATCTGAATGCAAAAATATATGAAAAGAGTGCTAATAGTTATTCAACTTCCTCTACAGTTCGTTTATGTTTTCTAAAATTATGCCTTAATTTGTTAATTTTTTTAAATATAAAAAAGTAATTAAAAAAATACATTCAATGTGTACGTTAAAGTTTAAACCACACTGTAAGCATAAAATTATAGTTATTCGCAATAATGAAACAAATCAAGGAGGATGCATTTTGGGAGACACACACACAAAAAGCATATCTTCAATAAATTTAAGAAGTTTCATGGCTGCTTTATGCTTTTCTTGTCCTCTTACTCTGAAGGAGAAAGTATCTTGGAATTCTTTACATTCATTAGGGAATTGATAATGGAATAAAATAATTTCAAAAAGTAACACACACACACACACATAAAGCAAGAAGCAAAGTATATGGACGATGACATCAAGGTGAGATTGATGAAACTTGTTCTTCTTTTTGGCCAACTAAAGACTAAAGAAGGATCATCTTTGAGTGGTACACACTCTTATGAGATTCTTGCTCTCATTATAATTAAGGTATAACCAAACAGACAACTCTCTACAATTCATTCATCGATCACTCTAAGTTCAAGAAGTTCAATCTTCCTGCTTTCAGTAATCATCAACAAGCTAAGTTTGATCCATTAATCACTGTCAAACTCAATTGTTGCTGCTTCAATCTTTGGAATCGGGGTGTGTATAATATAACTATATTTGTGTGGGTGTATTTTTCTCTGTTTTATATGTGTGAGAATGATTTTCAGTGATATATCAATACTAGCATATTGTCGGCTTTAATTCTTTCTATCCAATAATAAGTTTCAATTTGATTAAAATGTTAATGCTTTCTAGCTATGCTTTACCATGTTAGCATTTAATTGCATGTTAAAGTTTTACTTGCTTATTGAGTGGCGCTTGATTCAATTGGTCAAACAAGTTGAACTAATTTATCCTAGGGTCTCGAGTTAGAGTCTTAGGATATGTAGTTGTATTAAATAAATATGCCAAACACATCCCTGAGGTATTTGTGGGGCCGCTGTTAGTAATAACGATCCCACACTACAAAAAAAACAGCAAATAAGCAACAAAATTTAGTGACGGAATAAATCTTCGTCGGTAATCCATCACTAAATTTCATCACTCATTATTTTGTCACTAATCCATCAGATTACTAGCAAAAAATTCCATTGCTAATTTTCAAGATATCTTATTCTAATTTAGTGACAGAATTTATAATGAAAAATTCTATCACAAAGCTTTCTGTCATAATTCCGTCGCTAATTATTTTTAATTTCAGTTTATTATTTATAATATAATTTATTTAATAATTTATTATTATGCTATAAATAAATAATTAAAAATTATAATTTAAAATAATTTATTATTTAAAATTATTTTTATATTATTAATAATAATTTCAATTGTATACTTAATTATTCTTATTTAAAAATAAATTAAATTAAATTAAATTAATAAATACAAATTTAAAATATTATATATTATGTGAATACAAATTATAATATAATATATAATGATAGTAAAATATTTTAAAATTTATTATTAAATTTATTATAAAAATTAATTTTTAAAAATAAAATATAATAGAAATAATTATTATATACAAATTAATTTTTCCATAATAATAAATAAATATAATTCTAAAAAATAAGTAAATTTAAATACTATATTTAATAATAATTTAAATAATATACTTATTAATATGTGTATATGGATAAGTATTATATATTTAATTTATCAAGTAAGAGTGAAAATTTCTTTCTGCTCAACTACCAATAAGGTGGATGTAAAAGCACTAAGGAGTGTGAATTTGTAGGTTCAAGCTTGGCCAAGGCACAATTGAAGGTAATAATATTTGACATGGCAGTAACAAATGATGTAGCCGTGACGTGGCGATAGGGGGGCAATGAGGTGTTGCTGTCGGGTGATGAGGTGGTTGTGAGGTAACATTGGTCCACTGGGTGATGTAGCAATGTTGTTTTGGTCCACCTAAAAATTAGCGACGCAGTAAGTTTGTTGGAAACTTTGCAACGGATCAGTAACAGAATGTATTCCATCACAAATTTTGTTGCTAATTAATGACAGAATTTGCAAATTCTGTTGCTAATGAATTAGTGATGATGTTTTTATTAATAAAAATATTCTGTTGTTAACCCGTTTAGCGGCAAAATTTTCACTTATTGGTGATGAAAAATTCCGTCATTGCTAATGAGCTATTTTTTTTGTAATACCACATTTGGGGATTCAGATAAGTCTGGGCAAGAGGTGGTAATATCCTCAAGTTTTTCAGGACATCAAGTGATGGAATTAAAAAAAATATTGGCTTGTTTAACCTTTTTGGGAAGCTAATGAATTTGACATTTTTGGTCAATCACAACATTGATCTCATTCAAAATATGTTTCGTGATACAATGTCTCAATAGAAAATATGTAACTTACGATTCAAAATTTTTAACTTAAATGAAAAATATGGAGAGTATTTTGAATATTCAAATTATTTTGGGAAAATGACAATTAGGGATCCCGTAATAATATTAATGACAATTATAGATCCTGGATTATATTATTGAAATTCCAACAATATACTATCATCCTTACTTGCAATAAATTATCTTTTGTTAATTAGCTTGTGGTTTACAATAGACCTTATTAAATTCCCAAATAATAATGCTATAAAGATTTCTAACTATGTTTTGTTGATTTCCTAACACTACTACAAACATTGGAATATTTGAAACTTGTGAATTTGATAGTTATTACCATAACCGTAGAATAAGGTGAGGTGGGGGTATATGCTCAACCTTATTTGATAGTTTTGATGAAAACTATTAAATTTGTGAAGTGTAAATATGATGGTTCTCATCTAAACTGTCATATTTATAAATGAATATAAAACATTTAAAAGGAAAATAATAAAGTAAGAAAACATAAATTATTATTTGTGTAACATCTAGAATTTTGATTATCAAAATAAATTAGATAAACCAATCCTAGGGCTAAAATCACCACTCAAAACATTGGTTAACTCTCTATAACCATACATCACATTATCTTAGTCCTCACTAACCATTCTCTAACTCCCTTTAATATATTAAACTTAATTATCTTGCTAATTAAGAATTAAAATCTGGGATGTCATACCAAGTGTTAAACAAGAAATTGTTGACTAGTGAATTATGAAGTTTTAATTATAAATTTTGAAATTGCAGTTGTAAGTGAAAACAAAATTAATTGTAAAGAGTTTCATTAATTAAAAAATGTAATTTGTGATTAAAAAAATTATAGTTAGGGACCATGATCCTTAATTGTGATTAAAAAAATGTAATTTGTGAGGTGGATTCATTATTTCCACTTGAAAATTCACTAACCCAGCTTGAGAAAATTTGTAACGTATATTATGAAAACATGAAACCCCACTTGGAAATTGAATGTTTAACAAAAAGCGCTACTTGAGAATTCATTAACTCGACTTGAAAAAATTTCTAACGTATATTGTGAAAACATGAAACTTCACTTGGAAATCGATTGTTCAATAAAAAACACCAATTTAGATAAGTCACTTTTTATTAATGATTCTCAAGTGGGGTTTCATTTTTTCGCAATATACGTTAGAAATTTTTTCAAGTCTAGTTAGTGAATTCCCAAGTGGCGCTTTTTGTTAAACATTTCATTTCCAAGTAGGGTTTCATATTTTTATAATATACGTTAGTAATTTTCTCAAATTGGGTTAGTGAATTCTCAAGTCGCGTTAGTGAATCCCACCTCACAAATTACATTTTTTTTATCACAATTAAGGACCAAGGTCCTTAACTTTAATTTCAAAATTTCACAATCTGTAATTGGGATTAATGTTCTTAGCAGGTCCTTAATTGTCATTCTCCCAAGATTATCTTTATACTCCAACTACAAATTACACTAAAATCTCAAGAAACTTTGTTATAGTTTCTGAATTTTACAAAATTTAATTATAAATAAATCTGTTAGGAGAGAACTATTCATGATTTTCCCTTAAGTTATTGCACTGGTTCCAAAGTTTTGTTCTTCCGTAAAAAGCATTTTATTAAACAACTCGGAAAGTGAACACTCATCGTTATGTCATACCCAATTGACCATAATTGATGCCTCCCCTATATGTCAAGTGTGGCTCGCATATTAACATTTTTTACTGGTAATCATTGAACTATTTATTATTTTCTACGAATCCCTGACTAGTAATACCCAATTGACCATAATTGATGCCTCCCCTATATGTCAAGTGTGGCTCGCATATTAACATTTTTTACTGGTAATCATTGAACTATTTATTATTTTCTACCGAATCCCTGACTAGTAAATATAGTAATGGCTTGAAATTAATATAGGAGAATACCAACTTGATATCTTATATAATCCAAAATGATGCCTCCCCTGAATGTCAAGTGTGATCGTTGACTTAAGTATAATGTGTGTGTATCTTATACTCCCTCTATCCCAAAATATAAGACACTTTGGATATATTAAGATTTCATAAAATGCACCAATTTCTATATTACTCTTTCTCTCTTTATACTTAATTTTCATCATTTCCCTTTTTAGTATATTAAATGATTGGTATTTTAATTTATATTTTTATTTTAAAAAGATAAGGTTGTTAAGTGTATTTAATGAGGTTTATTAGTATATGAAATTTTGCCTAAAAGTGTCTTATAATTTAGGATGGAGGGAGTATAATATATATATATATAGAGAGAGAGAGAGAGAGAGTGGAATAATGAGTATAATTCATCAATAAATGCAAGATAACCACAGAAAATGTGCTGAAAACATGAATTTCTTGGGATTAAAACTTGACCATTCCTATAGTTCATTATTCGTGTCGCACCCTTTTCCTTCAGAATCAACTAGATGCTTTTTCCATCGCTACTGTATATAGATAACCATATATAAAATTCCCACAATCACACTCATCACACACAATGCAAATACGGACCACCAACAGTGTTCTTCAAGAAACCAAGTAATTGACGTTTGTCATCAACATAACCCAAGAAGGCAAGAACACAGACATTGAGTGAGATCATGTCAAGCCACAGCCGTTTCTATTTCTACTCCTTTATTCTGATGCTTAATTTTCTTTACTAACCAGATAATGAAGCGGATTATAACGTATAGACCAATGAGTACAAGCAATCCAATCCAAGTCTACTTGGCTATTCTAAATGCTAAATCAGTTGATGTATCTGGAGAATTGCTTGGGGAGATCAAGAAGAGGGCAACAAAATAGCCAAGTGCTAGGAATGTGAGAGCAGCGCACATGGCTATTGATAACATCCATATGATCACTTTATTTTTTAGAGGAACTGTACTTACTAGCATAAGGAGAATGCAGAGAGAAGCAACAAAAGAGATGGTATTGCACACTATGAAGTTGCGTTAGTCATTTGGAAAAAAGCGAAGCAAGCATAGCTTCCCCAGGACATGCATATCGAACAACGTTATCGTTCCCATCATAATTGATGAATCGCAAGTAGCCAAGGGGTCCTAATTCCTTATTAAAAGAAATAAAATTGTGGTCGTGATTGGCATGTTGTTGGAACTGACAAAGATACCTTGTTGAATGATGCTTCCTGGAGGGTTATATACTGCTTGAAATGTGATGGTTGAGATGACAGTAGCCACAAGACTTAAATTCCCCCTCATGTCTTCTAACCAGTCACCGCTATACTTAAACCACTTCCCCATATGCTTTAGATAAATAATTTTCTAACACTTCTTTTGAGGTTTCATCATTTCTAGGCCTACAACATTAGTAACTGTTGGCACTTCAGAAGTTTTCATCTTTTTCTTCTCACTACTTTTGATTCTATAGTTCATCAATATGACTTGTATTTCAAGTCTCCAGGAGTCTTGTGGAATAAATTGAACAATCTCGTGGGCAGTATAACCCATGCTGTTCTTCAAGTTTGATGCTTCTCTTATTTCAGGAATTGACATGAGGTGCCTTACAATCTAAACAATAAACATAACATGTTAATGTTTTTAATGCTTTAATGCTTTTGACGTATAACCGTATAGATAAAAGATTGAGATATAAACGCTAATACTAGAATAATAGATCGTGGGTCCTTAAAAATATGTCATGATCCTTTTTTCATCAAATTGCAACATTTTTGTCCTTTTGCCATAAATAATCTTATCATTGTGATAATAGATGCTTATATCTTTAATAGTGCAGACTTTGTTTGAGTCTAGTTAGATATCTCAAACTCAAGCTAATTAATATAATGCAGAATCATAAAAATAAGTCATCAGAAGTACCTCAACTTGCTTCAACATGACAGCCAAATGGAGAATAGTGTTCTTTGCCTCCAAGTCTCTCTCTTTAGTAGGTGTCATCAATAACAAATTGATCTATCAAAGATTTCAGGATCTCCAAGTGGTTGTACGTCACACACAAGTGGAAAATAGTCTCCCCTTTACTGTCAAAGATCCTCAAAGACTCTGGCTTTGTTCTAATAAGCTGTGTCACAACCTCTAATCTACCTCTCATAACAGCTAGTGCAAGGGAATTCTGCCTTCTTGGTCACGAACCAAGCATGCCTCGTCACAACACAGCAACAACTACTTCACAACGTCGATGTGGCCTTCTGCAGAAGCTAAGTGGAGAGGCGTGCTTCGGAAGGAGTTCAACTCGAGCTAGTTTTGGTTTGCGAGAAGGAAGGGTTTTGGTAAATTCAAGGTGGCCATGGGAAGCTGATATATGCAGAGGAGTTTCAATAAAAGTAGTTTGCGAACTAATTTTGTATAACATTCCTGGGTCATCCTGCAATAGTGACTTCAACATGAATTCGTAGCCTTTGTATGATGCCTCATATAGAATTCTCATTTTATCTTCTTCATGATGATGAGCAGTTTCTATGTTTATCAATTCCATCTCTTGCGGGAAATTAGAAATTCTCATTTGCTTTGCACCCAGTAATGGAGACTATATTTTTGTGTGTGTTGCAAGTTAAGAATAACTCATTCTCCAATTTACAGTCGCAGTCGATCTCTGACCTCTTGTTGGTTTTTTTCCAACATGTATTTTTCAATATGTATATATATGGAATCTAACTTCGTCGTTGTTTCAGTTACATAATGAAAATACATGTAAATTGTTTACTTCTGGAAAGTAATTTTCTGTGGGAATAAATTTATTCAACATTCTTTTTCTGTCATTTAAAGAATAAAAATAATAGGACGCAATCTCCATGTCTGGTATGATGAGTCATGAGTTTTGGTGTTATGAGATCCTAAGTTTCATCTACTCGATCCCTACATAAAGTAGTTTAGATGAGTTGGTTTCTGGAGCTCGTCAGAGGGCCACGATATGTTTCTAGATTCTAAGAGTGCTTACTAAAATATTATAATCCGCCAACAAGGTCTTTGCATGAGCAATGATATTTGATCCCATGGCCTTATGAATTATGAGTCAACTCTATATCAATTGGACTAATCTTTACTGGTTCTTGGATGAATTAATTCCAAATGAAAGTAAATGAAAGGTCCAAGAACAATTTTTTTGGCTCTGAACCAGAAACGATCAATTCGCTCGCAAGTCGGAGCAGTGAAATTTAGTTGAGAAGCATGTTATTTCAGGCAAACTCCAATCCCACCCATGATTTGAGTTTTCAAATTGCACAATGAAAACACTCAGGGCATTAGTTCTGTTTGGTTATAGTACCGTTACACAATGGAATAGAACGTATTTTTTTTTTTTATTGTACTTCGACTGAATTAAAAATTATCAATTTCCGTGAATTTGACTGGTTGAGGGTATTTTGCAGAAAGAAAAATGACTAATATTTTAAAACCGGAGTAATATGAATTATTTTTTATTTTATATCGATTATGATAAAATGTAATTTACGGATATTTTTTCTTTTCCATACATGCCACACAGTACCAGAATGAAAACCAAATTTTAATATAGTACCCCGCTCTCTCTATTGGTGTGACTATTTCAAGGTAATTTAACATGGTTTGATTGCTCAAAACCATACGCTGCAATAAGATCGATGGTCTTTTTCTTACGGGCCGATTTCCTGTGTCTGCACTTGACCAATTCAAGTGCAAAGTATACATCCCAGAAAGCGAAGGCTCGTCATTATATTACCCAATTGGTCAAAAAAATATTTATATATAACCCAATTAACATTTGTTATCGGCAATCGATGTATTATTTATTATAATATCAAATCGTTCGCTTATAGATAGCTTCAAAGAAAAGCAACACAGGAAAGGGAGGTAGAACCTAACTTCGGTGCCAATTGATGTAAAACAGTAGACGAAAAAGGAGAAGAGAGAGAAAGAAAGAGGAGGGAGAGCGAAAAAAGGAGAGGGGGGAGACTGAAATTCTTGGAACCATATATTCAATAACAATCAATAGTTGAATATAAATAAAAAAATTTAACTCTATTTATAAAGCTTTAGAAATAATAAAATAATAAACTTAAATTTAATTCAAATTCAAATCATAATCTATCTAAAATCAAAAGATAACATATCTAACAAATCTATATTCTTATTTTATTTGAAATAATAAATAAATCTAAGATAAAAAAAAATAAAGATAGTCTACGAGCTAATTTTTTGCAACATTCTTGGATGTTCCTGCAACAGGGAATTCAAGGTTGGAACACAGTCTTTGCATGATGCTTCGTAGAGAACTCCAATTTTAGCAGTCTCTATGATGATCATCAGCTCCGTCTCTTGTCGAGAAGGATGACTCATTTTTCTTAATAATTATGCTCCGAGTGAAGAAGAATGTATGGGGTTGTTTAGTTAAAGCGAGATGCAAGTTTAGGATAACTTGTGTTTCAATTTATAATTCCGAGTATTATTTACTATATGAAGTCAACTTCCGCGTTGTTTCGGTAAGATGTGACAATTTCTTAACAACCGCTAATGCCACAGAAAGACGGGTCCCATCAAAGATTTGGTTGTAGGAAATTGAAAGATTTGTTCACGCTAATCCCGGAGTTTGGGTTTGCGAAGAGCTGAAGAGGGTTATTGTGAAGTAAAATTGGCCAAGTGCAATTATAGATTGGATGCTTGTCCCAAATCTTCTCATTGAAGAGTATTCACGCGATGTTATATGAATTGTTGATTCAATCAAATGGTTACTAGAAATATTGACAAAAAAATATAGGGAGCCAAATCAGCGTGCCATATTTTGTTATGCTATTCACCTATTCCCTATACTTCAATCCCATGATTTATATATAATTGCTGAGAAATCATTGAAATATATTCTCATGAAACTATCATTTAAATCAGTGTTTCATTTATTTCTAGTCAAGTAATATAAATTTTCAAGCATTGATTTTTATGACTGTAGTGTGGATTCTCACTGTATGAGAAAATTTGAGACACTCATAGGATCTAGATCTAGATAGACAAAGTTTGGAAAGAAAAAGTAGTTGGCAAAAAGGAGCAAAGTTGAGAATATAAATTGTGCAATGTTTATTCAAAGGAGAACAATAATAAAGTCTTGAAAATCAAATTAATGACATTTAAGGTTTTGAAAAAAATTTATGAAAAAGGAGTTGTAAATATCCATTTAAACAGTTACAAATAAAAATATCAACTACAATGTTAGACCTGAGACATAAATTAGGAACTTAAATATTTTATTTGTAAGTGAAATTCTTAAATTTACAGTTATTTAAATTGATATTTATAACTTAGTTCTTAAATTTTTTATTGAGAACGACTCCTAATATATATATATATATATATGAAACTACACCTCATTGAAAACTACAAATTAATCATAATTTAATTACATTTAGTAAAAAAAAAAAAAAAACAGCCTTCCTCAATCTCAAGTTAGTCCACTACCATGTGGAAATAACAGGGATTGCTTGATATGATATGGGAATAAGTTAGCTTGTTGAAAGTGCATGCGCCCAATGAGTGAATCTAATTTCCCGAGAAATGAATCATTAAACCTTAAAACAATAACTTCTATATCACACAGAGAAAGATCACATTAAAACAACGTCCTATTCCACACAAACAAAGATATAGATATAGAATACTCGAAAAACTGTCAATTCTTCTTTAAGAACACTTGGACCATTTATTCTTTTTTTTTTTTTGTTTTGGGTTGAATGTTCGTAAGTTATTATTCCATTCTCATTTCTCTTTAGTTTTTCCATTCCTTTGTAAAGAATATTCCTATGCGACAACCATACAGTAACGGATGGCCATTGCACCTGGGGACGCATAGAGTAAGGATAAAAGTAATAAGGAAAAATAGCATCGAAGGACAGTTAAAGAAAATTAATATTAGTCAAGAACCAATTGACTTCAAAATTGCACTATAGTTCCTTGGTCCTTAACTGATATTAATTTTTACAATCAAAAGTCTAAAATGCCCCTCAAGTTAAAAAAAAAAAAGAAACCCACCCTCACCAACCATCGGACCGCCACTGTTGGCAAGGCAATCGGAGCCCCCACTGCCGGTGGTGTCACCAATAGCAGGTCACTGGTGTCGCTGATATTTTATTTTAAAAATAATTGGTTTAGGTGGCCAAAGCCAAGGGAGAGTTTGATCCTATGACCCTCGATTACATAAAATGCTTGAAGGCCAATAACCCACCAAACTCTTTAATTTTATATAGCAAAATATATATATATATATATATAAGTAGTAAAACAAGCTTCTAACTACTTCCATATAATAACATAATGGTGTGTTGTTAATTTTTAAATGAAACTTGTTATTTTACCAATGTTACTTGTTAATCTAATATAGATGATTATACATTGGAAGCTTTAAAACTTTATGTATTTTATTTATTAAACATCCAAATATATTTGTCACACCCCAAAAAGAGAGGGTGACCGGCACGGGATGTGAAGCACATCACACATCCCTTAAACACTAAATTGAGAAATCTTTTTATTTTAAAACATAGTTGAATTTGTATTGAAAATTATAACATACTTAATAAAAAATATTACAATAAAAGTTTCTATATTTTTGTAGAAATTTTGGCAAAACCTCCCCCATAAATAGGATCTCCTAAAAACTTTACAATACATTGATTCAATCAAAATATCAAATAAATTAGGAGCTCAGCTCCTTGCAGCCAGTAAACAGTATATATATATATATCAAAATAAAAAAATTCTAACTATAAACTATGTAGAGCACATGATCTTACTTCCAACTAAAAGCACATGAATCCAAATATTTACATCAACAGGAAATAATGTTAAGCAACATTCCACCCGGTACAGCCATGTGCCATTCAAAGGTTAGTAGTAGGATAGTGTCAACTAATGAATCTGAGATCAAAATAAATTTTCAGAGAATAGCATCCTCAAAATTAGAATTTAAAAGAGTGAAATTAATAAGCAAAAATAATCATGTAGAATGATTAAAAATGATAATTCAATATAATAAACTCATTAAATCTATAAATCTTAGTTATAACTATAAAATGAGAGCGGATCAAAAGTACTTTATTTTATCATGCTTAAAGAAAACAAATCATTCATACATGAATCAAAATAGTACAGTCACTGACTGAAACTATTGAAATTTTGAATACACAAGTTAATCAAAATTTAGGATTTTGAGGAGTTAACAAAACAGGTAACAAACATGAACACACAGTTCATGAAGGTAAATAACCGAATGTAGCCTAAGTTACGAAACAAATGTGGACACACTGACGAGAATAATACTAACCAAATGTGGCTCAGACCCACAAAAACAAATGTAAGTATGAGACTTACGAATAACAAACGTGAGGAAAGAGCTTACAAAAATTCAAACTAGTTAGTCATTAATTGAGGCGTACTAAGAACTAATGAAATTGTCGTTAGCAACAGTGTTCTGCTTAAAGTTTTCACAAAATTACTTTTCAAACATGCGAGAAAAATAATCATTTCTAAAATACCATGTTCATTCTCAATACCAAACTTACATGAGTCAACTTAAGCATCAATTCAATACTTGTCAAAATAAAATTGTATAAATGATACTCATTCTTGCATTTGATTAGTGACCAAAATTTCCAAAGCTATTCAAAATAATTTCATCAATCTTAAAAATATAATTCATAAGGAAAATATATATACATGTCATAACTTAATTATTCTTTTGCCACAGTTATAAATATTTTCACATGATAAAATAATTTCACTAAACAAATTGATTCATCAAATCAGAATCATTTTAATAAAAGACTCATTCTTTGATAAATATGATTTACTAATAATAAAACAATAAGAAAGTAAAATGGCATTAATATACTTTATAAAGAGAATTTTATTGATAAATTAATTGGGATACTATTCACTTACATATCAGAGTTTCGAATTCTCAAAAATACTCTTCCTTCAATTGCTATCAGGGTTTTATTCTTCCACACACTCTATAAGGATATAAAATAACAAAATGTTTTAATAGATTTTCAATTTTTAACATAATCCCAATCAACTACCATCATTTTAAATTCCAAAACCCCAAATTCATGCTTTAGGGTTAGTCCAAGTATTATCATTCATATCACTAATCTCCTCCATATTACTTTAGCTATGCCAATCTACTTACTTGAGACAAAATTTTCTCTTAAGCTTCGCATCAAATACCTTAGGTACATTATTTATAACCATTCAATTAAAATATCTATCAATTTATCAATAACCATACCAATCCCAAGTATTTAAATAGTTACATACAAATTTATACTCAAATTTCCTTTGGAATCTTCAACTTTAGTTCATAAGGCAATAGTACTCAATTTGGATATATCACTCACAAGGATCAATGAAATTTTAAAAATTGTACAGAAATTACATAAAATTTCTTCTAATAAGCCTCATGTCAAACACCTTATATGCACTAATTTTTGCAAGTTCAAACCAACTTCTTCCTCTTTGATTCCCTCTCCCAGAATTCACTAATATATAAATACATATGTAAATCAGCTTCCTAAGTTCAATCCCTTCATTGAATAAATCAATCTTAACTTAAAAAAAATTTAAACATCATCTTACACATTTCACATGATACCACTAAACCAGAATTTCGGCTTCAATTTAATTTCTATCCTTCTCATATAGTCATGACAGCAACAACCAAAAGGAGAAATTGCAACCTCAATCATCCATGCAGTCATTCAAGCACAAAAACTATAAGAAACAAGTGGGCTCAAGACTTCTTTACCTCCACTAATATTGGCATACACAGGGAGGAAGGGATCACAGCAGGTGCAGGGGAAGAGTGTCAGCCAACAAAAATGAACTTCCCACAGCCACTAATCAATTCCCACTGCACAACAGGCCTAAACCAGTGTAGCGGCGCACAGAACTTCTGAGCACTCCCACATAGCCACAGCAAACAATGATCGAAGAGGAGGAAGGAGAAAATGCCCACGCATTTGCCACAACCTCACCAAAAATGAGAAGAGAAATGGCAGTGAAACAAAGGAATAACTCACAGCAGCGGCGGACCTCATGGCGGCAGGCACATTGGCGTCGATGACTCACATGATCAGTGGCGCAACTAGTAATTGAGAAGGGAGGCGGCAAAAATCGATGAGAGACAGGGCAAGGGTTTGGTACCAGCTATCTAACTCTCTGCTCCTTAGAATGTTCGAAGAAGGCCAAAAAAAGGGGGGAAATCTGATAGAGATGAGGGAAGAATTGTAATTTCATAAAGCATAAAAATAAAATAAAACTCAAACTCCGTAGGCCCTGACCAGATTCGAACATGGACCTAAAAAGATGTATTATTTGCATAGTTTCCACTACACCAAGGCTCTTCCTTGTTATAATTGCTCCAAAAATAAATAAAATACATTATGTATTTATTTTTATTTTATTTATCTAGATTATTACAATATTGTTGTTAATCATGAATAGATTATTGTTAAAACCCGAACGGATACTTGTTGATAAATGACTAACATGAACAACTAAGCCTTTTCTATCAGTTTTTTTAACTTGTTAAAATCAGAATAGATTGTTGTTAATTTTAAATAAATTATTGTGAAAACCTAAATGTACACTTATTAATCACAAGTCT
Source organism: Prosopis cineraria (assembly GCF_029017545.1). Classification (NCBI taxonomy): domain Eukaryota; kingdom Viridiplantae; phylum Streptophyta; class Magnoliopsida; order Fabales; family Fabaceae; genus Prosopis; species Prosopis cineraria. Next base: position 34,062,968 of record NW_026555337.1, on the reverse strand, counting down.
AATGAAATTCTCCGGGAGAAATAAGAGGTAGGATCCAAATATTTACTCTCTATTTGGATGAAAAGAAAAGTTAAAAGAAAAGAAAATGTAAAGAAAATAAAAAAGAAAGAAAATATTATCACTTCTCATATTTGGATAAACAGGAAAGAGAAGAGAAAATAAACAGCTATCATAGTGACTATTATGCCCTTATATTAAAATATATCATGTTTTATGTAATCATCTTCATAAAAATAAATTGAAAACAGAAATTATATTAAAATTAACATAATCAAATTAATGTGAAAGCAAATTAGTTGTGAAAAATATTTTTTTCATATTATTTTATTTCAAAATTAAATAATTTGATAAAAATGTTATATAAATAAAATATCCAACACTATTAAAATTAATAAAAAGACAATGTCACTAATATCCCAAGGAGCCATCGTCAACATTGGATTTGGCTCTTGCTCTATGATTCCTTCCTATCATCTCAGCGCGCACACTCTATACTGCTAACAAAGCGTGAGTTCTAATTTTAATCTTAAATCACTTGAACATTTCCATTATTTTATTATCTTCTAGTTTCAGTGTAACTACTGATTTGGTCCAATGGAAATGTTTGTTAGAATATTAAATCGATGCTCTGACGTAAACAACTTGAAGAAGAATGAAATCATGGCAGAAAGCAGGAAATCTCATAGAAGACGCTGAGAGAAGAACACGCCGGAGAAGAAGAAGAAGAAGAAGAAGAAGCCATTGAAGACGATGCTCTGCTCTGAGTTGAAGATTGGAGTCACGCGAAAATGAAAATAGGTGAGTAGAATGTCAAGGGTAGGCTCTGGAATAGAATTTTATTCTCAAAATCTCTCTATTTATAAAAAATAAAAAAAAGTTGGGAGGAATATGGGGTAGGTTTCACATTCCATTTTCTATTTTACTTTTCTTTTCTTCCACTTTTTTTCCTTATCTAAATAAGAGAAAATGTATTTTCTCTCTTATTTTTTTCTCTTATTTTCTTTCTTTTCATATTTTTTTCCATCCAAAGAGAGCATAATAATATGGTTATATGGGAAAATGTGGTGGTCTGTGTGCTCAGAGTCTTATCATTGCATTTGTATCTCTTTTGTGTATTTATATTTTTTGCTTCTAAATAAAATAACAAGGGTACAAAGCCTCTAATGCCCCATCTCTCTAACACTCTTTTCAATCCGTTGACTTTCTTGCAGTTTTTCTCTTTTTTATAATCAAATTCTATATAAAATGAAAGACATTTTAATGTCACAGTAATGAATAGAATAGTTCACTTTTTTTACTATTTTTCAAAGAAAATAAATAAAAATTACATAATTTTGGACATTCTTCTTTGAAAAGTAATTAAAAAAATGCAAACTTGCATCATTTCACCATTGTAAAATATTAAAATATCTTTCATTTTATATAGAATCTTATGATAATTAAAAGAATGGAATATCACAAGAGGTATTAAAGAGTGGGACATTAAAGGTCCCAAACCTAACAAGTAGTGCATTAAATGCATTTGTGACCATGAAAAGTCTTAGTTTACAAGATTCTAGTAAGTCATTTATATATAAATGGTTCCGTGTAATGATGAATTATCTAACATGAGAGATGGAAGTTGAACTCAATAAAATCGCAATTTCTAGCCAAATGAGCCTTCTTTATGAGGCAACCTATAGTGGGAACATATCACAGCTGAATTCATTGATACAGCAATATCACAGTTGAATTCATTGATACAGCAATGCTCACATATCTTGCACAACACTTCAAAAACTTCCTTCATCGAAGCTCCTTTGCACATCTCATCTTTGCTCGGCCACTTTCAATTCACAAAGAAACTTCTTTCACACAAACCTAATCTATCCCCTAAGGTGAACACCTCCCGAATGACAGCTCTCCACTTGGCTTATACAGAGGGTCACATCCATGTCGTGAAGGAACTTCTAAGAGCAAATAATGAGCCATGCTTGTTTCCTGATGAAGGCGGCAAAATTACTCTTCACTATGCTGCAATGAGAGGGAGAACAATAGTTGTGCAAGAGTTGATCAGAGCAAAGCCAGAGTCCCTGAGTTTTCGTCACTAAAGAAAAACTGTATTTCACCTATGTGTCACATACAACCATCTAGAGACTCTCAAAGCTTTGGTGGAATTGGAGTCTACCATTACTGGTGAGCTTCTTAACTTCATGAGCTCTGATGATGCTGGAAACACCCTTTTCCATTTTGCTATCATATTGAAGCGAGCTGAGGTACAATATTAATTCTTTTGCCATCCTTTTCTTTTCTTATCAATTTTGGTAATAGTTTCTTTTTTAAAATATACATGCACTTTATTTAGGTGATAAGCTATCTGGTATGCATTCCAGAAATAAGAGAAATAGAAAACTTGAAGAACTAAATAGGCTTGACAGCTCGGGATATCGTGGAACACAGTCCAATAAAAAGACTTGAAAATCTACAAAATACAACACATGTTGGCAAAGGCCGAAAAGGAAGGATTTGAAGCCGATCATCATCCACAACCACCACGGTCAGCAACTACTGAAGTTGAACTTCCTTAAAAGGGTAATTGTTGGATGAAGATGTTCAAGTGTATTGGAAATTGGTTTATGAAGATTTTGAAATGGATTGAAAATTGGCTGAAGCATGAGGATGATTGGTTAGAAAAGATGAGGGGGAATCTGAGTTTGGTGTCAACTGTGATAGCAACTATAACCTTTCAAGATATGATTAATCCACTTGCTGGCTTCATTCAACAAGGCTTATTATCTAAAGACAACACCGCCTCATCAAATGATCTTCTTAACTACACCACCTTTTATGATGGTAACACATATTGTCCTGGAGAAGCAATCTCATTCTTTCGTCTCCCAGATGACTTTCAACAGTATTTGATTTTTGTCACCGTCAGTTTTTATTCATCACTTGGGGTCACCCTTTTGCTTGTGAGTGGGTTTCCTATGAAGAATAAAGTTGTGATATGGTTGCTATCATTAGGTATGTGTATCACTCTCTCTTCCCTTGCGTTTGCCTTTTTAAGTGCCCTCTTATTAGTGGTCCCACCTCATCTTTTATAAGGGGATGAAATTTAGACCATGATGTGGGTAACAACTATGGTAAAAAACACTTTTAACAGCAGTTCTATATCCACTGTTGTTTCAGGGGATGTTAAAAATATATGACTTTTAACGACAGTTGTCTAAACACTATTAAAAATAAATTTTCAACAGCAGGTTTATGTTCACTGTTGAGAGCTGCTTGTTGAAATTTTTTTTTTTTTTGAAAAAGAAGACTTTTAACAATAATTATGGTCAGAACCACTGTTAAAAGTACATCTTTTATCATTGGTTAACACAAGAACCGCTATTAAAAGTCTGCTGGTAACAGCAGGCCATAACTGTAGTGACCCAAAAGTTTTAACAAAAAAAAGTAAATAAAATAAAGTAATAATAATAATTAAATTAATTAAATTAAAATTTTTGATGAGGCATTTAAATATATTTTTATTAATTTTAGGATAAATATAAGAAGAAAGATGAGGTGGCTTAATCGAAATTCTCTTGGTGTCTAACTTTGTATTTAAGGGATCAAATCTATAAATTAAAAAGGAGTTTATTTTTCTTCAGCCTTGTGAAATTACCCTACTGCCCTAACTTAAAGTATGAGAAATTTTTTTATCTCTTTTCTCTCCTTTCCCAATAAATTTGCATCTGAACCATAGAGAGGGAGTTTATTCCAGAAGCTTCATTCTCTCTGGTCGAAAATCTTAGTTCTCCACCTCGTCTGTTTGCTACCGTCGTCGATACTGTAGATGTCGCCGTTCAAGCTTCTTCCTTCTTTGATTAAAAACGCTAGCGTCGATTGTGCTTTTAGGTTCATGTGGCTGGGGGTGTATTCGGATCTTCTTCTCCCTTCTTCTGCGTCTTTGTCTGTGGCTATGGCGTTCCTGTTCTATGGGTGTTTTCGAACTTCTTTCCCCTTGTTTCTAACTGTGCGCTGTCGATGAATGCAGTGGCTGTTGGTGGCTAAAGTGATGAATTCTGTTTTCCCCTGTTTCGTCTGTTCGGTCAACTCTTTCCCCTTCCTTCCTTTCTCTATCGTTGCTAATTAAGGTGAGAAACGATATCCTTTCCTTCTTATGGATTCTATACGTGTGGGTGTATGATTTGATAATTAAAGAAGAAAATTTTACTCCTCTGTGCTGTTGTACATGGTGACTGGGAAGGACAAATTATGATTCAAACAAGTTGAAATTAACACAAAAAGAAGAGAAGAAAAGAAATATCTATTCATGGATTTGTTGCTACGAGAGGGATATAGATGTGAGTTTAAATCTTCTTTAAGCTTAATTGATTGGGAGGAGGATTTGAGCTTGAGAAGGCCGCATGTTTTCTTTTCCTTTCCTCTGTACTAATTGTTAATTATGGAAAGATAAAGGACATTTGAGGATGTATCTCAATTAATAGAATAGAATTTTTGTTTAGAGCAACATTTTTTTGAGATTTCATTAAATTTGACAAAGCATAGCTGGTTTAAATGTTATTTAGATGAGTTAAGTTTGGGTATTGCAAAGAATCTAATTTTGAAGTGATAGTGTGGTTAGTTGAAGTCTTGGAAGTGGTATATTGAGAAATTTACAACTATGGTGTTGTTTTATCTTTTGATTTTGACGATGTTGAAGACATCTAATAAAAATAGGTGATAGAAGTATAATGAATTTAATTGTAGGAGTTTAAAAAAAATTGTTTGGCAAGAGGTATTTGATTAAAAAGTTTTATTGAATGGATTGGAAATTATGTACACAAGGTGTTTGACACGAGACATACCTCAATTGAATAGTAGTCATTATTAGTGATATGAGGTAAATTGGTGGTAAGTGTTGATGTTTGAAAAATTATTAAGATATGAACTTTGGTTTTGGAATTTTGAATACTTGCAATCGGTTGGGATTGTGTTGGTAGTAGGATGAAGTTTATATAATTATAGGGAATAAATTGAGGTTTCGTTTATACCTACTCCCACTACTACAAAAAAGGAAATAAATGACGGTTATTTTAGTCCATAAATGACGGTTAATAAGTGTCATTTATTCGGCTGACATTTAAAGACCCCTAATAAATGACGGTTATAAAACTCTCATTTAAAATAAAATTTCTACAAAGCGAGAAGCAAAATGAGAATTTAAATGACGGGTAAATGATATACCCGTCATTTAAATGAATTATAAATGACGGGTATATAAATTACCCGTCATTTAAAGTCGGGTATATAAATTACCCGTCATTTAAAGAGACTTTAAATGACGGGTAAGTTTTATACCCGTCATTTATAATTACTTTAAATGACGGGTATATAATTTACCCATCATTTAAAGTATGGTAAAAATTTTGACCATTTATAGTCAGTATAAATGACGAGTATATTTTTTTACCCGTCATTTATTTCAGTATAAATGACGGTTATTTATATAACCGTTATTTTTTTATGGTTTTTTTAATTTGTGAGCTGTTTTTATACCAGCCCCCTACAAAAAGAAATCAAAATAGCAATAGCCAACCATTCCAGATTTGAATATCAACGAAATTTATTGTATTCAATTTCAAAATTAATCAATAAACAAATGTAATTACATAAAGTAATCTTTTTCTAAAAATAAACTACCTATTAAAAAAAACTTCCTAACTACTTCTTCAAGGTAGTTCAATTAATCTTCTTTGTATGAGGTCCACACTTGAAAAATATATTGACACCATTCTTCAATTACCTTATTTATTTCTGCATCCCTGAATTCTTCAACATAAGAATCATCATAGTACTGCAATATATAAATAATTTAACATATATTCATATAATTTTAATACATTAAATATTTTTGTAATTTAAAAGTTAATATTTTTGACATACCATTTCGGGAATTATGCTCTCGTTATGGATAATGATGTCCTTCATGAACCTCATGATGCAATAGCCACAATCCAAGCTATTTTTCTTTTGTCTTGGACATTAAAAATTAAAAAAATATATGAATATGTATTAATGCATTAAATTTCAATTTAATAAATGATTCCAATTACCTTAATTATATTTCAAGTGTAGGCCGCATCAAAATTTGTAAAGGACCTTGGAATTGATTGTTTTATGTGAGTGCGGTATAACACAATCGGCCTAATGAAACAATAAAAAATATGTTAGTATGAAATTTAAATAATTAAATAAATATGTAAAATACTTTATGCACTTACGTATTAATCAACTCCAATAAAATTTGTCTACTCCCTGGTTCCCCTCCAAGAGAATCGAGATAATATATCTTTGGAGTGTTGTCGAATGGTTTGGCGGCGATCAACATCCAATGGTCCCTAATAGTATTAACAACTGTGGCAAAATTATAATTAATCCATTAAATTAAAAATAAAAAAATTATTAAGATGAGTGAGAATTTCATTACCCTTGACAGTACGGTATTATGAATAATGTTCCCTTTCGAGCCCTTGCTTTGAAATTTTCACTTAATGCATTTGCTTGTTCTAAAATTTTGTCACTTTTAATTATGGCATGTACACCCACTTCATGAAGACTAACATAGACGAACTTCGTTTGTAGATCGAAAGGGACAACAAATTTGTCATACAAGCACCTATTATAAATACAAGAAATGGATTAGTTTATATTTAAAATATTAACTATTCATATATGGAAAAAAATTACCGTATGTAGAAGCTGAGAACAGTGAGACTGGTCATATCATGTTTAAGCACTTCATCAACAACATCAAGTGAAAGCATATCATATCGGTCTTCGCCATATATACTAGCCTCGAACGAGATTTGCAGGATTGGAGGATTAGACCTATGTATCGTTACATATGCTTAGAGCAAATTTCTATGTTGGCTTGGCAATTGAGGCTCTTGTTCAGGCACAACTTTATGGGAGACTGCCTTTTTAGAGGAGAGCCTAGATCGGGGTATCATTTTTTTTACTGTGCATCTTTGCTAGTCTTTTTTGGACTTGGCATCCTAACTTGACTAGCTTGCCATCCAATAAAACTACCCATTACCTCTCCAACAATCCCTGCATCCTCGGTGGGAATAGGTAGCGGATAGTTCAAATCCTTCGGCACATCAATAGCAACACATATATAGGATGCAGGGAGTGGCATATTATGTAACATGTCTCCTGGCAAATTGAACACTCGACCGATAGCAACCACATGACGATTCGGGCTATTTGCCAACAACTCACATAGGTTCTCACCTTATATTAATAACTAATATACTATATTAAAGTTATGGGAAATAGAAATAGTGAAATATAAGTGAAAGAAATTAATAATGTTTTACCTCAGGCAGATTTTTAATAGGCTACATGACACTGTAACTACCTTTCCCGCTAGGACTAATATGAAACTCTGCCTCCTGCCTCTCCTTGTCCTTTAACAAAGCTTCAATCATGTCCCGTTGCCTAGATAGCTCCTCTTTCAGGGTGGCAATCTCAGCCCTTGCACCCACATCCTCTATTGACCTTGCTTTCTTTTGTGACCTGAATATTTGTTTTTTCGAGACACCAAAGCCATATCCCCTAATTCGACCAGGGTGTTCGGGATTACCTAACGCCTTGCCCAAGACATCATCATCAGGCGTGCCACTTTTCTCGATCTCGGCCTATGCAATATATAGTATGAAAATTAAATTAGTTGATTGAGTATAAAAAAAGTATTAAGTTAAGTTAATGTACTTACACACTTGTCAGCAAGCTCCTGAACACGTTCATCAACAATGTTTCTTTCTTTATTGGTTCGACCTTCTATGAATAGTCTGTGATGTGAAACTGAACTTGCCCCTAAACCCTCTCACTCGATCTACGAATTTAAGTAAATTTAAGTGTGACTATAGTACATATGTCCATGAAAGAAGCTAAAATTATATAGTATAAATATTAACTTACCATTTGTTGCTCAATTCCTGCATATCCTATGCGTCCCTTCTTGTAAGGGTATAGATCTTTCTCATGCAACTCTTTCTTTTTGTGGCTCAACTCCTGTGCAAAACACAAAAAATCATATCAATAAAATTAAATATATCGACAAGAATAAAAAATTAATTCATCTCATTATTCTTACTTGAAATTGTCCCTCGAGATGTTGAGCAACAAATTCATCCCATTGTTCTTGTGAAACTAATGGCCTTATCAAGTCGGGGACCTCAGCAGTAATGTTTCCTCCTGATTTTTTAATGTATTTTGCTCCCACGAAATACCAAAATGTTCGCATTGCCTTTCCAGCTTGTTGGATGACAAATTTCATCCGACTAGCATCAATTGCAAATGCTGACTGTAATAAAAAACAATTAATTAGATTTTCGGTCAAGTAACTTCAATCAATTACAATGATTTGAGTAAAGTATTTTACCTCTACTTGCTCCCAAATATAATTTTTAGTAGCTGGACTAATATCGTTTCAGTGCCTAATTGTAATCGGCACATTTGCTTTCACCACAACCCCTATATAGCTGATGAATTTATTTCTGTTGGTCTTAATAGGTTGACCTTTGAAATTCCATTCAACTTCATATTTCTGTCCAGCAGCCCTTTTCTATTCACCTCGGTCATCAATGTCAATCCTCTAGTTATTTGATTGGCTTCTTGTTGAATTTGTTGGTCATTCATCTCAACGCTAGGATCAGCACTACTAGGTCCACTGAGACCAGCACTCCTTTGAGAAGCCATTTACCTATAAAAGTAGAAAATCAAAATAAATAATAAATAACAATATAAAAAAATAAAGCACATAATAAGTAATTTTCAGGTTTAATGTAAGTCACACATTACAAAACAAATATAGCACATAATAAATAACAATAAATTTTTAAATCATACAAAACAAGTAACCTACAAGTTTAAATTGTTTTTTTCTTTTTCTTGTACGTTCCTTATCTTTGCTCTCCTTCTTTGCTCGAATGCTTCTACCTCTTTTCTTTGAAATCTAAATACCTTCATTGTGACCATTTCTCATATAAAAGGCTTCATCCTCAACAAAGTAACTTTCAGATGATATCCCCATAAAGGGATCATCTTCAACTGTAGAATCATTCATATCTTAATTTATTTTATTGCTCAATAAAACGATAGACCAATTTACTTTAGCTGGATCAGGAACAAAAAACACTTGGTGAGCTTGTGAAGCCAAAATAAAAGGCTCATCTTTATAACCTTCTCTATTAAGATCTACCATTAAGAACCCCAAGTCATCAACTTTAAGACCATTTTTTCGATCAACCCACTTACAACCAAAAATTAGAACTTGAAATTTGATGTAATCTAACTCCCAAATGTGCTCAATTACCCCAAAGTATGACATTTTTGCGTACAAAGGATTTTTGTCTTTAGCACTAGATATATGCATTGCTTGGGCTATAAGAGTTACACCACTATTTTGCATTATGCTCCGATCATCTTGCTCTTTGGTATAAAACGTGTACCCATTAATGAGATAGCCAGTGAAGGAAAGAACTTATTTATCTGGACCTCTTGCCAACCATTTTAATTTTTAAAAACTGAATCAGGATCGGCAGTCAACTTCTCAAGAATGTGTTGTTTCCACCAAACTATAAAACTCTTATTATGCTTGTTTGCATACCAAATCTCCGATCTATTAAGGTTATCTCGCTTAAGCTCGGCCATGTGCATCTCTACATACTCCTCAACCTCGACAAAGTTGTGTAGTACATATAAATGTGCTTGTTTCCATTGCAAGTTGGAGATTGTAACTACTTTATGGCCCATAATTCCTTCTCCATCAGTTCTACTATCATGCTGAGAAGTCGGAAGACCAATATGGTTGACATTTGATAAGTACTTAATATAAAATTCAACTGCCTCCTCACAAATGTATCGTTCAACTATACAACCTTCGAGTCGACTCTAATTTTTCACATATCCTTTTAGTATCTTCATGTAACGCTCAAATGGATACATCCATCTCAAGAAAACTGGGCCACACATTTGTATCTCTCTAACTAAATGAATAGTGAGGTGCACCATTATATCGAAGAATGTAGGCGGAAAATACATTTCAAGTTCACATAAGATTAACACAATTCAGCTTTGCAATCTTGGCAATTTTGTTGGGTCAATCACTTTACTACATATAGACTTGAAGAAGAAACACAATTTTGTAATTGTGGCTCAAACCGTATCAGGTAAAATAGAACGTATAGCCATTGGAATAAAATTTTTCATCAACACATGGCAATCATGCGACTTTAAACCCTTTAACTTCAAATCCTTCAATGACACAAGGCCCTTAATATTTGAAGAGTACCCCTCTGGAACTTTAACAGTAGCAAGTGACTCACAAAAAATCTTCTTTTCTCTTCTAGACAATGTATGAGCTGCTGCACAAAGATATGTACGACTTCCCTTCTCTTGCGGAGCCAACTCTTCCCTTATCCCCATAGAAATCATATCAAGTCTTGCCTTGATGCCTTCTTTGGTCTTTCTCAAAATATGAAGTAATGTACCAATCAAACTGTCACACACATTTTTCTCAATGTGCATCACATCAAGAAAATGTCTCACATATAAAGATTGCCAATATGGTAGATAAAAAAAAATAGACCTTTTCTTCCACCCACATGTCCCAAGATGCTTTGCAAAAGGTTTGCCAAACTCGATATTCAAATTCTTCACCTTGTCAAAATGTTGCTCACCTATCAGTAGCAAAGGTGCCTTACTTTCTTCTGAATTTCCATTGAAAGCTTTTTTTAGGCGTCGATAACAATGATCAGGATGCAACCATCTACGATGTCCGAGATAGACATTCTTCATCCCATGTTCTAATCTACTGAATGTGTGCCATCTTCACAAATAGGACATCTGAGTTTTCCTTTGATACTATACCCTGATAAATTACCATATGCTGGAAAATATTGATTGTACCAAACAACAATGCTCTTAAATTGAACCTTTCCTCTCTATGTCCATCATATACCTCAACACCATGCTCCCACAACAATTTTAAATCTTCAATTAAAGGAGCCAAATATATGTCTATGTCATTTCCCGGCTGTTTTGGCCCCGAAATTAGAATGGATAGCATCATATATTTTCGCTTCATACATAACCATGGAGGTAAGTTGTAAATTACCAAAATAACTGGTCATGTACTGTGACTGCTACTTTGAAGCCCGTGTGGATTCATTCCATCAGTAGATAATACAAGGCGAAGGTTTCTATCTTCTGCTCCAAAGTCAGGGTAATCGAGATCAATTTTTTTCCATTGAGAAGAGTCAGCTGGATGTCGAAGCCTTCCATCTTTGATCCATTCATCCGCATGCCATGTCAAATTTTTTGCATCCTCTGCACTACTGTACAACCGTCTAAATCTAGGTACAATGGGAAAGTACCATAATGCCTTCTTTGGACTCTTTCCATTCTCTTTATAGTGCAAGGCATTACATTTTGGACACTCCATTAATGATGCATATTCATTTCTAAATAATATGCAATCATTAGGACAGGCATGTATTTTCTCATAACTCATGCCAATTGAGTGTAGCATTTGTTTTACCTCATACATAGTCCTTAGAAGCTCGTTGTTCGCAGGTAAAAGTTGTTTTATAAGTGTAAGATTTTCTGTAAAGCTCTTATCACTCCATCCATTGCTCACTTTCAAGTTGTACAATTTTAACACTGCTGACAACTTTGTGAATTCAGTGCAACCAGCATACAAGGGCTTCTCTGCATCACTTTTCAACATCTCTAACATTTCAGGACAATCCTCAAGTTCCCTTTCAATTGCATTGGCCATCTCTTCAAGACAGTCACCCTTATAAGTATCTGTGTCATGATCATCTGATTCAAAGCTTCCTTTATACTCCCAAGTACTAGTAGACTCATCCCCTCTAGTCTCTCCATGCTTATGCCAACACTTGTAATTTTCATCAATTCCATAGCACACTAAATGGTCTTCCATCTCAGATGCACTAATTTGCTTCAAAAGACCACATCTTACATAAGGGCACACTATTCTTCTAGAGTCTTTTACATGCTCGAGAGCAAACTTCATAAACTCTTTCACACCATTCAAATACTCTTTACTTGATCGATTGGAAGACATCCATTCTCTATCCATAACTTTATAATCTAAAAGATAATTCATTTAAGGAAATGTGATCAGTGACTCATGAATATGGAGAGAAAAGGAATGATAGAAAGATTATCAATAAAGAAATTGACTACTCTACATATAATATAGAGTAATTAATGAATTATGAGTCACAATACATGAGCATTCACATACTCCTTCAACCGCCGATAAAAAATTCGGCAGCATAACAACATAAAGAAAGTATTTCTCGATCTAAAGCCCTCTTTTCATTCTTGGCATCTCACTCAACAAACTAATTCCAACTATATACAATCACAAAACCAACAAAATTCTCACAAAATAGCATTTTCAAATTAACTCTAATTATTATAAAATTATATATAAAATTCGTTCAAAATTCATTGAAAAAAGAAAAACACTATAAACATAATTTTGAATAAATCATTCTAAGATTACACATATCCTATATTAGCAATCTCAAGCCAAGAACAAATCATTCTTTACCAAATGTAAAAATATCAATAAAATAGCAATGATTTTTACAGAAACGGCGCGTCAGTTTTCGTCACTAAAATGAACTCCAATTGCAATGAAAATTGGTACACTAGTACATTTCAATATGTAGTTTTGAACGATAAAACTACTCTGATCAAACAATGCACGAAATTTAAATTAAAAATTATTGAAATAAATCAGTCAAAATTCGTAGAAAAATACAATCATCACAAATATCCCATTTTGATCACTAATTTTCATCTTAATAATCATCCTAAGGCAAAGAAAATCATCTACAATCGTTCTCAAATCAATAAAACACCAAATATTAGCAATTTTCAACACCCCACAATATTAAAATGGGCAAAAAATGAGGAGATATTTAAACAACAAAAATCAACTAATAAAACAATCCATAATCCTAAATAAATCAATCCCATAATCTAGAAATCTAAGCATATTGGAAGAAAATGAAGAAAAACCATAGAAATCATAAACCCATGTACCTTAGAGAAGAGAGGATGAAACACAAAGAGGAAGCCAATGAGAGAGGAACCGGACGGTGTAGGAGGAGCACTTTCACACTGGCGAGAGACTAAGGTGGTCGACGGCAACAATGAAGGTAGATTGAGAGATTTCTATCGATTTCTTGTAGAAGACGAGAAGAGAGAAAACAAGGATGACGAACGGGCGGGAATGAAAAAGTGAAGCTGGAAATCGAATAAAAAAGAGAATAAATGATGGGTATTCATATACCCGTCATTTATTTCAAAATACCCGTCATTTAACACCCATCATATATAAGGAAGGCTTTAAATGATGGTTGTTTAAAACAACCATCATTTAAACCCTAAAATTCTTTTATTTTTTTAAATAAGGAAAATCAAACGTTGGCCACGAATATATGACGGGTGTTTGACAAAGCCGTTATATATAGTTTTGGACTTTAAATGACGGGTGTTTAAAACACCCGTCATTTAAAGTTTTAAAAAATTTTATTTTTTTTAAAGAATCTGAACCGACGGGCACCAATATATGACGGTTTTTTTTATAACCGTCATATATTGTTTAAAATTTATATGACGGGTATTTAAAATAACCGTCATTTAAAGTTCAAATTTATTTTTTATTTTTTTTCTTCCAGTAAATGAAATATTGGGCTGAAATAAATGACGGGGTTTTTTAATACTCGTCATTTAAAGTCTAGTAATATATGACTATTTTGTTAAGACCCGTCATTTATTTTGACACCATCACCCGCCTATCTCATATATGACGTGTTTTTATTTGACCGTCATTTTTCATGGCGTCTTATATTTATGTTTTTGTAGTAGTGTCCTATAGGGTGTGTGGAAGATGAGGACCTTGATAAAAAATTGATGGGAGAAAATCATTGGATTTTGGGAAATTAGTAGGTAAGTGAATAGCACGCCATTATATTTTTTTCAATAAAAGTAGTCTGGTTTTGAAAATATTACATTTTTATATAAATTATTTTAACAACTATGATGATTATTATGTACTTTGTTAATTAAATCATTTTGGTTTTGGAAATTATAGAATGATAATGAAAGTTGATTAAATTGTGGTGTGTGCATGTGTTTTCTTTACGAAATATATTTTCAAGATTGATGAAGGCATCTTTGTTTATTTTACTTTGAAAATTCTTGGTTACTCAACTAATACAAGTTTGTACATTAGCTATGGAATATTATTCTGGCAAGTTTTGAGATTTGAAATGATTCATGTGAGTTTGATATTGAGAACGCAAATTGTATTTCAAAAATGATTTATCTCGCATGTTTGAAAAGTGATTTTTAGAGGACTTTATACAAAACACTGGTTGCTAACGGTAGTCTTGTTAGCCCTTGGCGCGCCACGATACACCTAGCTAGCAGGGTGTTTATAAGATGTGCTAGCCCCATGCGATGGCCAACGCACATAGAACGGAGGGATGGTTATTTGTGAGCATCGTACTCACGTTTGTTTCATGGCTTCAAGCCGCGTTTGATTAATATTACCCTCTGGACTGTGTGTCCACATTTGTTTTATGGCTTCGGCCACGTTTGGTTACTTACCCTCGTGGACAGACTGTGTATCCACGTTTGTCTTTGTGGCATAAGCCGCGTTTGGTTATTTACCCTCGTGGATTGTGTGTCCATATTTGTTACTTGTTCTGTTAAGTCCTCAAAATTTTAGATTTTTACGTAACATGTGATATTTGAAATTTCAGTGCTTTTAGTTCATTAATTTGTTACTTTGATTTACATGGGGATAATTTGTTTTCTTCAAGCATGATAGAATAAAGCAATTTTCAGTTCACTCTCATTTTATGGTTATAATTAAAATTTACAAATTTACTAAGTTTATTATATTGAATTATCATACCTTCAATTAGTTTACTTAATTGTTTGAGTTTATTATTTTTACTCTTTTAAATTCTATTTTCTTGGGGAATGCTATTCACTGGAAAATACTTTTGGTCTCAGACTCATTAGCTAAGGTTAGACCTCTTGCCTGTTATTGAAGGGCTTACAACTGTGGTGGGTGAATATTTATTGTTGGAAATGCCTTTTCTTTTAATGTAAATATTCAATTATGTGCTTTATTTTAAAATTATGTTTAGGTGCTCCATGTTAACTATAGAGAGAATCTTGATTTTACTTTTCTAAGTTGACTATCTATTGTTGGGGAGCGATGTTCTAAACTGTTGAATACATGATGTAATATTTTCTGTTGTAGAGATTTCGTGAGATCCTATTTATCGAGGGAGTTATGTCAAAATTTCTACAAAAATGTTGAAACTTTCGTTATAATTAATATTATTAAGGATGCCAGAATTTCAATATAAATCCAACTATGTTTTAGAAATGGAATAATTTCTCGATTTGAGGCTTAAGGGATGTGTGATGTAATTCACATCCCATGCCGGTCACTTCCATTTTTTGGGACGTGACAATAACCACTGTAAACAGTGATTTTTTTTAAAAATCAGTTATGTTTTTAGTTATTTTTCCAATTCTTGTAAATGAAAATATTCTATATAATTTATTGCTAGCCAGCCAGTCCAAGTACATATAAATAATCCAAATTTCACTACAATTTTATAGGAATTACACAAAACTCAAATTGTCTTATACAATTTCCTAAAAAACTAACTAAACCTCACATACCTTCCACAAAATATGGTGCCCAACTTGTGAGGATATCGTCAACCTCTTCTTCAGAAAATGAATCCGCAATGTCAAACGTCAATATTAAAGTATAAAATTGCAATTAAAAAATTAACTAATTAATTCAAGTAACAATAAAATCAGCTTTTAAAAAATATAGTTACCTCATTTGTAAATTCGATCATTTCCAATGTGATGATGTTGAGCATGCACCTCATTACATATACATCGCACAAACTACTCTTCAGTGGTTGCCTACGACTATATAAAAGCATATATATATATATATATATAAGCAATTAGGAATCGGTAATAAATATTGACAATTGAATATGTTAATAAACTGCTAGTTTTAACTTACCTTTGGCTCAATCCACGTAGGATCCTTCAGTTCATGTGGGTGCTTTTTCAGGACCATCGTTTGATATGTTTTCATTGCCCTATGGTCAACATCATGAGATTTGCAACTAATATATCCATAAAAATTAATAGTTTTTGTACAAGTATACTTACGAGTCTACTGTTTTCTTTATGTCCTTATTTGGTTTGTAATGGAGAGAGCATAAGAAGAGGACTGTGTTACTCTTCAATAAAAGAACAATCAGTTGCCAGTGGTCCCTACAGAATATAGTGAGAAATTAGAAGAAATTCACATTTAACAAAAAAAAACTATCAATCATAAATTGGTCCTTACGAATGCACATATGGAGCCATGAAAACACCTTTTTTAGCTTCACATATTCATTGCTCGAGGTACCGAGATCTTTTTTACCTATATTCATGTGATGATGGCAAAGAAATCTGAAATTATCACTGTGAATATTGTTTTTTATTCGGACATTTTTTTAAAATTTATTAAAAATAATAATAAATTCAACCAAAAAATACAAAAATGAAATTTAATCCTTTTTAGGATTATATTTTCAAAATAAAAAAATCTTTAATTAATAGGGTTTAATTCTATTTTAAATTAGATAATCTCTTGTTAGGATTTTATTTCTTTTAGTTCATTAAAACAACCAAAAAAATATAAAAATACAAAAATGAAATTTAATCCTTTTTAGGATTATGTTTTCAAAAAAATAATAATTTAACAAAATCACAAAAACAAAAGGGTTAAATATTGAAAAATCTCTCTCAAATTATCCCAACCATTTAAAAATATTAAGAATTGAATTTTGAGAGTTAACTCTTTTAAATTAATTTTAGAAATTAGATTAACAAAAAAAATAGGCATTAAAAGACTAAAAAAATAATAACAAAATATGTGTGTGTGCTGAGTGAAATGCTGAATCATCAACGTTTCATCATAGCCCTACAAGGCTTTTCCCTCAATGCAAAAGAAGAAAAGCGAGATTAGACTCACGTGCACAAACAGAGGAGAAGAAGAAGAAACACGAGCAGAGAGCAGACGCATACTCAGAAACACAGCCACACAAAACACTTTTGACCAGAGACGCAGAAGCTTCACAGAGCAGAAATGCTAGTCACGCACGTGAGAAAGAGGGAACCCAGAGATGAAAACACAGAGGGCAGAGAGAAGAGACGAGGAGCAGAGACAAACGCAGCACACAAAAATGTAGAAGAACAGACAAAAAACATAGAAAAAAGCATAGCAGAGCAGACGACACATACGAAAACTAGCACACACACACACACAAACACTTTTGGCTGCATACAGAAGAGCAAAGATGAAAAATGACTGAGCAGCTGCAGATATGGGGAAGAGGAAGAATACAGTTGGACTTTTCTGGTGTTTATTGATCTCACATGCAAGCTCTTAAAAAAACTCTTCCTTGCTTTTGCTTTGAAAGAGCGAGCACTTTAAAGAGGAGTTGAGCAGCTGGAACAAAAAGAAACGAGGGGAAGACAGAGCAGAAGTTGAAGAAGATGAGAGATCTGTACGGCAAGAGAGGGTCATCATCAACAATGGCACCTTCAGGCATGCACCAAAGGTTTTGCTAGCAATGTGCAGGTTCTGATTCAGTCCATCGGTTGGAGGAAGTGATATGGCTTCAAAGCACGTCTTGAAGGAGCTTAAGGACTTGCAAAAAGATCCACCAACTTCATTCAGCATAGGTTCTAATACAAGTTTTCGTAACTCCATACAGCCTTACATTATATCATTTCCTAGCCTTAATGTATGCATAGCTTGTTATAAGATACTATAGTTGAAGGTGATGGATATATCACTACAGATTTGATTTTGGCTGCCTATAATTAGAACTTAGACACACTTTTACAATTAGGTTTTGTTAAACTAAAAATCTTGATTACATAACAAATGTGTTCTTGAATACCCATATCATAAGAGAAAATTAAAATCCCCACAAAATGATCCTCTATCATGTAAATCCATAAGATTTCACAGGTATGGAGATCCAACTTGTACGTTAAAGATGGGTTCCAAAGGCCCATTATTAAAATTAACTCTCTTTTTATAATTCAAATTAATAATTTATCTAAGCCTCATGTGAGATTTCAAGAATCTTCGTAGAGACTTAAGTTAATCACATCATTGTGTGGGATAATAAATCCTCGCAGATGTAGTGATATCAATTTCTATAATAAATAAATGATTCTTGCAAATAATGATATAATACACTATTTGGAAAAATTAATTAATCAAATTAATGTATTTAAATTGTAATCATATTTAATATATCTTTTAGTCATGTGAGATTTTTGAATCTCCATAGAATTCTAAGATAATCGTATTATCGTATGAGTCAATAAGAATCTACAGATATAACGATTACGTTTTGAAAAAAAAATATATAAATTATATATTAAATCAGTTAAATTAAAAAGTTACTTAAGTGTATATTATTTAATCTTTTATCGTATGAGATTTTGGAACCTCTGCAGATATTTAGGATAATCATATTACCATATAAGTCTATAAGGCTTCGCAGGTATGATGATTAATTTTTTTTAAAAAAAAGTGTATACGTACATACATGCTCAAAAGATTACTATTAATACTTAAAAATATACATAAGAATATAAATAAATAAATTAAGTTGCTAAATTCTTTTATCGTGTGAGATTTTGAAATCTCCGTAGATATTTAGAATAACTGCATTACCATATGAATCAATAAGGTTTTACAGGTATAGCGGTTAAATTCCCAATCAAAAAAAATAATACTATACTTTAAATCTTCCCATCTTGACCCCCCACTTGATTCCATGATAATCATCTATTAGATTATGGCCATATATAGCAAACAAATGCATTTGCATCCATGAATTTTCATATCACATATCATGATAAAAAGACTTTGAAATTTTTGAAATATTGGATTTTTTAGGTCCTTTACATGGGAAGGTCAAGGTCTTCCACCTTACTTGCCACAATGCCAGTCATTTTCTCACTCCATGCCTATTGTCATTATCTTATCCTTCAAAGTACATTAATATTTCACAATATACTTTCACACTCTTGCCTTGACCATCAAAAATGATATGGTAGATGTGGATACTAGCATTCACTTGAGGCGTATAGTTTTTCTAATCAAGTTATGAGGTTAAAAATAGAGTAGAGGGGGATAAAGAAATCAAGCCCAAATGTCACATTCATCAATAATATCATTCACCATTGAAGAGAAAATTTTAAGATATTGTTTCTAACATATCTTATCTTCATTATGTACTGTTTGTATGGTTAAACTCTATCATAAAAAATGATCTTGTTTAACTTTGTCAATGTTTGTAATCATACTTTTTTATTTAACACCCCTGTTTTCTTGTTTTATCCCTTGACCATAAAATTTCTCTTATCCCATCCATTACTCTCTTAATGTTTGGTATTCCCAATGAAAAAATCACAATGGATATAGAAAAGATCAACTTGAAGAAAAATGCCCCTATTTCATGAAAATGTACAAATAAAAAAATAAAGGAAAGAAAAAGAAAGAAAGAAAGAATTGAAGAAAAGGGAAAAGAAATAAAGAGAAAAAGAAACTAATTAAAGAGATAAGATAGCATGCTCCATTAGTAAGTTAAGTCAATGATATGAGGCATTTTTTTCTCTTTCCCCAATCTTGAAGGAGTTGCCCCTAGTCACCCATATTGAGCCAGGAGTAGTGTTTCTTTCATTCACTTATTTACAAATATCACCGGGGTAGGGTACTCGAACATATATTTATACTGAATTTTCAAGTTTCAAGAGAGGATTAAAACTTTTATTTTACCCCATTGAATCCTTTTTTTAGCCCTTCAGATTCATTCATTCAAATGATTTCTTTCTATTTCCAAAAGCAAAGCTCGAGAGCTAAGAATAAATACAAAAAAAAAAAGCATTCCTGCTTATGAAAAATTAGAAAAGAAGATTATCCCTCCACTATCATTCACTCATTGAATGGGATATGAAGAAGAAAATTGAAAAGGGAAGGAAGGAAAACAAAAGAAGAAGAAGAAGAAGAAATAGAAAATGATTTTCTTACTTTCCCAATGATAACTCCATGGAAATGCCAAGTCTTGCAAGATCACATGTAAAAAAAAAATTCCATTGTGATTTCGCATGGATTTTTAGACCATTACATCCTTTCCATTCTCAACTTGTAATTTTATCCTATTCTTCTACATCACAATCCCTGAATATCCTCTCTTGTTAGTTGAATTTTAGTACAATTTTATGTTAGAGTGGAAGAAGAAAAAAGTTGAAGGAAGAATTTACATAGGGGCATGAGACTTTTGAGCCAAATATCCTTTTATTTTATGAGCCCATTTACCCAGGCCACATTACAAACCCCATAAGTCCTCATTGAGATTTGACTCGCTTGAATATAATTGGGGCAGTTTTCTTATTAGCGATGGTTTTAAGATTCAGACTATTGAAATTGAGGCAAGCTTATAGCTCAATATAAGATCTTTTACTTACAAAAATTGTGTTATTTTCAAAGGGACACACAAAACAAAGAGGAGACCCTCCTTTCAATTTTCATATTCATTCCCTTTCATCTCTATACTATCCAAAGACACATCATACAAAATTTGGGTAGTCCTCAATTTTACCATTCCATCATTTCCCACTTCATACTTTGTCTTATCCACATGATGCCTATTCTTCATACATTTCTTGTACCCAAATGGGGATGTCTCTAAAACTTCCCAACATTCCATTGATTGCCCACTCCATTTCCTTTTCAGATATGGCCTTTTGTTTACAATGATTGTCTATATTGACATTGTTTAATAAAAATCAGTGTCAATTTCACTTATTGATTATACAAAATTGATGATAAAGATAGACAAGATAAAACATCCATGTCCAAGAAGAATTTCATAGGGGCAAATAAATTGTCTTGAAAATTCTCAACATGAGAGGAATAAATAGTTTTAGATGTTTGAAAGTATGACCCCTTAGGGTCTAATTCTTGTGGCAAAAGTTATTAAGTCATTGACTTGCAACTTCATTGGGGGAGAATGACTTTCCTATTGCAAATGACCAAGAGAACCCTTGCATTTCACTAATTTCAAGTTTTGTTTTCCTCTTGCATCAAAATCCTACAAACAAAAAGAAATACATTTTACAATTTCAAATGCATTGAGCATTCCATATCTTCACATGAATTGAAAAAATTACATCTTTCACATCAAAGTAAGCCTCAATTTAGATTGGGGCAAATAAAGAGTTGAACTCTTGAAAAAAATAGTCAATCATACATTACGCATTATCCACCCATTGCATACTTCACAAAAAAATTGCCACAATTTAAATTAGGGCAACTAAAAAAAATCATGCATTACGCATTATCCATCCATTACATACTTAACATGAAAATTTGCCTCCATTTAGACTGGGGCAAATAAACAAAATCATCATGCATTCACATAACCCCATTGCATGTATTACCATAGAAAGTATGCCCCATTTAGATTGGGGCAAAACAAAAAAATTGCAGAACCCAAGGAAGTAAGAGAAGAAATAAGAAGCATCACATATGAATTTCTCATGAATTATTTAGAATTTGCCATATGTGATGAAACTTATTCTCATACCCCTTTTAAAGCCCTATAACTGCAAGCACCCTCAAAGCTCAATAACAGCTGGCACAATTCTTTAAAGCCCTATAACAGCAAGCACCCTCAAAGCCCAGTAACGGCTAGCACAATTCTTTAAAGCCCTGTAACGGCAGGCACCCTTAAAGCCCAGTAACGGTCGGCACGATTCTTTAAAACCCTGTAACGGTAGGAACCCTCAAAGCCCAGTAACGGCTGGCATGATTCTTTAAAGCCCTGTAACAGCAGGCACCCTCAAAGCCCAGTAACGGTTGGCACAATTCTTTTAAAGCCTTGTAACAACAGGCACCCTCAAAGCCTAATAACGACTGGCACTATTCTTTTAAAGCCCTGTAAAGGCAGACATCCAACCAAATCCTTTGGAATACAAGCAATTCATCTCCATTAAGGTTTTGTTTTGTTTATTTCCCAAATAACATTTCATTTTAAACCCTTTGTTTTGTTTTGGTTTGTTTCGTTTTTTGTTTAGTTGTAGTTAGCTAAGAGTTTTGCCCCTCCAAACAAAATACATGTTTCTTTCTTCATTCATTTCTAAGATAAGAATATCATCTCATGAAATTCTCACTTAGAAATCAAATGAAGAGGGGCATCTAGTCAACATGCATTTTGTTTGGATCGTTGTCATTTATTTACAACATCTTTCTTTTTATTTTATTTTATTTGGTCATTTTCATTTACATCACATTGCTAAAACAAAAAAAAATCATTCTATTGTGTTTGTTATCCAATAGTCTTGCATCCTTCTATGTTATTTGGTTATTTCCATTTGCATCACGTTGTCAAAACAAAAAAAAAATCAATCTATTGTGTTTGTTATACAATAGTCTTGCATCCTTCTATTTTATTTGGTCATTTCCATTTGCATCACATTGCTAAAACAAAAAAAATCATTCTATTGTGTTTGTTATCCAATAGTCTTGCATCCTTCTATGTTATTTGGTTATTTCTATTTGCATCACATTGCTAAAACAAAAAAAAAAAATCATTTTATTGTGTTTGTTATCCAATAGTCTTGCATTGTGTTTAGATCTTTGTCAATTTGTCATTTTCATTTGCATCACATCACCTCATCACATTGCTATAAAAAATATCAAAATCATTTCATTGTGTTTGTTATCCAATAGTCCCACATTTAATCATATATTGTTGTGTCAGGGGCAATTAGGTCTTTTCATAGGTATTGCATGGCCAACCAAAATACATGTTCTATCTTTACTTGTCACTTATGTAAGAATTCAAAACACACTTTTTCATATACTTACACAAGAAACAAGTAAAGAGGGGCAACTGTAAACACTGTATTTTATCCGGACATTTTTTTTAAATTTATTAAAAATAATAATAAATTCAACCAAAAAATATAAAAATACAAAAATAAAATTTAATCCTTTTTAGGATTATATTTTCAAGAAGATGGAGCAGAAGTTGAAGAAGATGAGAGATTTGTACGGCAAGAGAGGGTCATCATCATCAATGGCACCTTCAGGCATGCACCAAAGGTTTTGCCAGCAAGGTGCAGGTTCTGATTCAGTCCATCAATTAGAGGAAGCGATATGGCTTCAAAGCACATCTTGAAAGAGCTTAAGGACTTGCAGAAAGATCCACCAACTTTAGTCAGCACATGTTCTAATACAGGTTTTCGTAACTCCATACAGCCTTACATTATATCATTTTTTAGCCTTAATGTATGCATAGCTTGTTATAAGATACTGTAGTTGAAGGTGATGAATATATCACTATAGATTTGATTTTGGCTGCCTATAATTAGAACTTAGACACACTTTTACAATTAGGTTTTGTTAAACTAAAAATCTTGATTACATAACAAATGTGTTCTTGAGTACCTATATCATAAAAGAAAATTAAAATCCCCATAAAATGATCCTCTATCATGTAAATCCATAAGATTTCACAAGTATGAAGATCCAACTTATACATTAAAGATGGGTTTCAAAGGTCCATCATTAAAATTAACTCTCTTTTTATAATCCAAATTAATAATTTATTTAAGTCTCATGTGAGATTTCAAGAATCTTCGTAGAGACTTAAGTTAATCACATTATCATGTGGGATAATAAGTCCTCGCAGATGTAGTGATTCTTAATTTCTATAATAAATAAATTATTTTTGTAAATAATGATATAATACACAATTTGAAAAATTAATTAATCAAATTAATATATTTAAATTGTAATCATATTTACCGATTATATCTTTTAGTCATGTGAGATTTTTGAATCTTCATAGACTTCTAAGATAATCGTATTATCATATAAGTTAATAAGACTCTGCAGATATAATGATTGAGTTTTCAAAAAATAGATATAAATTATATATTAAATCAATTAAATTAAAAAGGTACTTAAGTGTATAATATTTAATCTTTTATCATGTGAGATTTTGGAACCTCTGCAGATATTTAGGATAATCATATTACCGTATAAGTTAATAAAGCTTTGCAGGTATGATGATTAAGATTTTTTTGAAAAAAGTGTATATGTACATACATGCTTAAATGATTATTATTAATACTTAAAAATATAGATAAGAATATAAATAAATAAATAAAGTTGCTAAATTCTTTTATTGTGTGAGATTTCAGAATCTTCACAGTTATTTTAGAACAACTGCATTACCATATGAATCAATAAGGTTCTATAGGTATAGCGGTTAAATTTCCAATCATAGAACATAAAAAAAATAAAAATTTTAAACTCTTTTCTTTTCCTATTTCAAAATTTTAAAATTGAAAAAATAATTAAAATTAAATTACTTTTTGTAATTTAAAACACACATATCAAATTTTAAAAAATTATTTTATTTGTAAAATGGTGAATTATTTCTAATTAATTTCTCTTCAAAAAGATATCTTCACCAACAAACTTTTTAAGCCTGAACTACATGTACTTTAATCTCCATCATAGGGTACGTAGGCCTCAGAGTCTGATTTTGAGTCAAGTCCTCCCTTGTAAATAAATAAATATTTTTCACTTAATTATTATCATTTTTATATCAAACATATGAACAAGAAAGGGATAATTAAAAATAACTTTAAAACCATATTAATTTAGCACAACAAACTTCAGGTAACTGTTCTCATGAATAGATGTTGTGGGGTGCCTAACACCTTCCCCACACTCAATCAACTCTCGAACTTAGTTTTTATTTTTGCAAACCATCCTTATTCTCCTTTAATTGGTTTCCCAAGATTTTCCTCACAATTTTGGTGGCGACTCCCATTTAGCTAGTTCCCGCCTCATAGGCCGGAACCTTTGCTCTTGCACGCCGTTCGCGTTGCATTTTTAGGTGTGACAATCACCTTTGCCTAATGTAATGCACAAATGAGGGAGGTACCTGCGATAATGCAATCATGTTTGTTGACAAATCTTGATAAGTTAATTATATTTAAGTAAAACATACTTACAGCATAAATAACTTAATTGATGTTATGGTAAGCTGACTTTTCGAGATAAGACAATTCAAATCTTCCCGTTCAATCATCACTTGACCCTCTGTACCCACAACATCCTTTTCCTTTGCAAAAATTTTTTCTTGGAATGATTTATTGTAGGCCAATAAAATTATTTGTTAGAAAGGAGTCAACTACGGTGACTGTGGTAGTGGAAGTTTCGATAGGGGATTATTTAACAAGAGAAGCTGAAAAGGCAAGAGATAGTTAATTAAAAAAATATAAGAAAGAAGTATTTAATAAGATGTATGAAATATTTAATAAAATGTACCTCAACTTGAACCATATTCACAAGTCTCTTAGGCTACATGATAAAAGAACCAACAACTTCGGACACAGTCTTGATCTCATCAGTAGGGAATGGGATAAGTGTATCTGCTACTTTTACATCTACCACCACTCTAACTTAATCTTGTATTTTTTTGTGGTGGACAGTTTGTCCAAAAGTGTGAACGCTGCCAAGAGTGACCAAGCGTCTATCAGGATGCTCTAGATATAGCTCACACGATTCACCCATGTTTCCCGCTGAAGGACCCTTTGACATGTGTCCAAGAACATTACTCTCTTTCATGCTGGGAAATCAAGGAGATAGTGTATGAGGTGCATCGACAATCATCTCTTATCGTGAGGACATAAAGGTCATCATCTCCTCTTTCATTTTTGTAAGCTTGACTTCCAAGCAAGCTTCAAATAAAGCTGCAACATCCTTCATTACTTGTTGCCTTACATTTGTTATTACATTTTCCAACTCCTCTCTTATAATAACACTAGAGCCGCTAGGGCGTGCATGTGCTCCAAAGTAATCTCTAATTCCCACGCTAAATCTAACACCTCTAATGCATCCCAGATGCTTTAGCTTGTCGGTAGCAACCATCAAAATGTCATTTCTACCCTCTGGAGTAAAGGATCCTTGAGATTGTTGTTCCTCAAGAGCCTGCTATAACAAACAAAACAAATATCATAACATTTTCTATTGGTAATTGAATAAAAAGAATTAAAGAATTAAATGTTACTTACAATTCTTTTGGCAACCTCATGTGCCTTCTTGCTTTCATATCCTCCTTTCTTGTATTGATGACCATATCTTATCCTCATGAGAGACTGGCGATGGTAGGGATAAGAGAATAGAAAGATCAAATTTAGCTTCTTCTTCTCTCTTCTTTAACTTCTCATCCATCAAGATATTGTCAACATGATCATAACCCCCACGAGACATTGTGTGGGGGCATTCATTTCTCTAAGAGATTTCTTTACCTTTTGCTCATTTTTCCTATTATTAAAAAATTAACAAATTAATATAATTAGTTAAATTAAATTAATATAATTAAATTAATTAGAAATCAACTAACCATAGCTTTTCAAAAGTTTGAATCCTATAGAATTCCTGCCAAGTTTGTTCGTCCAGAAACCGATATGTCTCGAGAGGATTAAGATGAGGTTGACTTTCTTTCAACTCAACATGGAAAATTTTCCTCACAAGGTCAGTCTTGAAACCTCTCCAACATTCCTCACAATATTTTATTAGTTTTCTCCGACATGCTTCATCATTCGGAACATCATAGGTGAGCTGCAATTAATAATAGTTAGTATTTTACACATAATAATTACAAATGTTTATAACTTTATAATGATATACATGAACGCTTTCCAAAATTTGTTCCTTCACACATTCTGGCAGATCAAGCCAATCTTCAAGCAAGATACTGGGCTTGTTTCGTGACAAGAGTCCAAGGTAGCTGACAAACTTGGCCTTACTTAGTCCTTGTGGTTTCCACCGTCGATCGAATTGAATTGGTAATCTGCGACCACTGGTCCTACTCAAGGTCAGCTCTCTTAATTGTGTTCCTCACCTACCTTCCTCACTAATTGGTGCTAACTAGGATCACTATCACCACTATAAGCAATCTCCGTAGTCGGCTAGCTCTGAGTAACCTCTACAGTTGGCTGGTTTTGAGTAACCTCTAGAGACGACTGGTTCATACCACTTTTTGTAGGTCCACTTTGATTTTTCTCCATGTCCCTAAAAATAAAACACAAAGAATTGTAAATAAAGCATAATTCAAAATTAGAAAACTAACATTAATTTAAAAATTAAATTCATATAGAGATATTCTCCCATATCCCTTCATGGTGATTACTTCATGCAACATGTTCATCATCTATCTCATCTACATTCAAATTGGGTAGTCTTGTTAAGAAGGTAGGAGTTTCAAAGATATCGAAGCCTATTTCATTCTTATAATCATTATCAATCACCCTTTTTTCCTTTGAGAGCTATTGACCAACTTTTATCTGCTGGATCGGTAACAGAGAAAACTTGTTTTGCTTAGTCTACCATGATAAATGGCTCCTCCCCATAAGTTAGTCTTCTAAGATCAATCAATGTAAATCCTAACTTATCATCTTGTATGCCATTCATGTCAACCTACTTACATTTGAAAACATGCACTCTAAATTTGGTATAGTCAACCTCCTAAATCTCTTCAGTAATCCTAAAATAAGGCATGGATGTCATTTTTTGATTCTTATCTTTCTTACTTGAGAAATGCATAGCTTCAGCCACTATCATAGCTCCACTATTTTGCACAGCACTCTTCTCATTAAGAGACTTTGTATAAAAGGAATACCCATTAATATCATATGCACTCCAGCATATCACATCCACGTTAGGACCCTCTACTAACTATTTAATCATATCAGAAACATTATCTTCATTTAAGACTTTTTGTTTGAACTAATCTACAAAAGTCCTATTGTGCTCTTTCAAGAATCTCTATTCAGTCATTCTTAGCCAATTGCATTCTACCCTTAAAAGTTCTTTATAGGTATTTATGTAACTTTGAACTTCATCAATATTATTCAAGATATGTAAATATACTTCTTGCACTTCATCATGATTCATGCTCTTTACTGATACCCCAAATGTGCCTTGACCTAATTGCCTCCTTTCCTGATGAGATTTAGGAAGTTCAATTGGTTCTATATTAGACAAATAATCAGAACAAAACTCCATATCTTCTTCAACAACATATTTTTGAACAAAAGATGTTTCAGGGCAAAAAGGATTCTTCACATACTCTTTCAATATTTTTACATATCTCAACTGGGTACATCCATCATAAGTAGACAGGGTCACACATTTTAACCCACCTCACTAAATGAATTATTAAGTATATCATAATGTCAAAAAATGAAGGAGGAAAGTGCATCTCAAGTTGACATAATATAATACAAGCTTCTTGTTCCAACTCATCTAATTTGAGGGGATCAATAACTTTACTACATATTACATTGAAGAAAAAACAAAGTCTAGTTATTGTGTGTCTTAAATCCTTTTTCAATATATCTCGAATGGCCACTGGTAATAATTATTGCATCAAGACATGACAATCATGAGACTTTAAGCCTACCAATTTCAACTCTTTCATCGACACAAGCTTATTAATATTTGAAGAATACCCTAATGACACTTTGATACCATGTAAATTCTCACAAAAACTTGTTTTCTCCACCTTGAACAATGTATGAGAAGCTGGGGGACAGTAAGTCCTCTTACCTTTTGATCTCGGGTATAAGTCCTCTCGTATTCCCATTTTTTTTAAATCTAATCTATTATTCACACCATCTTTCGTCTTTCTTGGCATGTTCAAAAGTGTTCTAATAATACTATCACATACATTTTTTTCCATGTGCATAACATTAATACAATGCCTCACTTCAAGAAAGCGCCAATATGGAAGATTAGAGAAGATAGACCTTTTTTTTCATATATTTTTAGCATTTGTATTCTTTTGAGTCTTACCAAGAATAATATTAATGTCTTTTACTCGTTTATAGATTTGCTCCCTAGTCAAAGCATCCGAAGCATGAAAGTGCTCTTAGTGGCCATGAAAAGCTTTCTTCAATTTATGATAAAGGTGATCTCGTCTAAGAAATCTATGATGACCAAAGTAGACTGTCTTTCTTTCATGTTAAAGTTGATGGTAGCATGTGCCTTCTTCACAAATTAGACATGCTTTATGACCCTTGACATTGTACCCAGACAAATTTCCACACAAAGGAAAGTCGTTTATAGTGAAAATTAAAAGATCATAGCATGTAACTTGAAATTCTCCTTTTGATTTGCATCAAATATATCACACCTACCTCCCATAACTCCTTAAAGTCTTCAATCAAATGTCTTAAGTAAGTATCAATGTCATTTTCAGGTTGTTTTAGTCTTAAAATTAACATGGATAGCATGACATACTTCTGTTTCATGCATAGCCGAAGTGATAGGTTATAAATCACCAAAAGAACAGGCTATGAGCTATGTATACTGCTAAGGCTATCGTAAGGAGTCATTCTATCGATAGAAAGTCCAAGCCTTAAGTTCCTTGGTTCATTGCAAAATTGAGGAAATAATTGATCAATTTTCTTCCACCGGAGAGAATCAACTGGATGTTAAAATTTTCCATCAAAAATCCCCTCATCTGTATGCCACCTCAAGTTCTTCGCATCATTAGTATCCGCAAACAAGTGCTTGAACATTGGTATAATCGGAAGATACTATAAGACCTTTGTAGGAGCCCCCTTCTCTTTTTACCATGGTGCCTCACATTTTGGACACTTCTCCTCCCTTTCAAGCTCTTCTCTATATAGCACACAATCATTAGGACATGCGTGTATCTTTTTTAAAATTCATACCCATTGGGCATAAAATCTTATTAGCATCATAATAGCGATTTGGTAGTACATTTTCTTTTGGAAGCATTATTTGGAGTAACTCTATCAACCATGTAAAACTCTGATCACTCCACCCAGCTTTTTCCTTTAACGTAACTAATTTTAACACCCTAGACAACAACTGAAAACAGTACAACCTTGATTTAAAGGCTTCTCTGCATCGGTGCATAAGTTATCATACACATGCGCTCGTTCAAAGGCCTCTTCCCCAACATCACAGATCATGTCCTCTAATTGATCTTTATCCATATTTACTTCATCACCAAGAACATTATCAAATTCCACATATTGAGACATACCACTACAGTTTTTCAATCGTTTATTATGCCAAATCTATACTGTATAATTCTTTCAAATCCTATCACAAATTAAGTGTTCTCTTATTTTAGCAACATGAGTCTCCTCCCATTCAAGCAATTTACACAAGGACAATAGAACTTTTCACTATTGTCAACAACATTTTTCTTAGTAAATTCCAAAAACTCCTTCACACCATTATCATACACATCACTTGTTCATTTAGCATTCATCCAACTCTTATCCATATGTCACTACCTAGAGGACAATAAAACTAATGTGCATGTTATCATCTTCAAACTATTTCAAAAAATACAAATTCCTAATTAATCTATGATTTTAATTAATTTAGGGAAAATAATAGATTTAAAATTTTTTGGTAGAATCTCCCCTAAAAATTAGACCTCCAAAAATTGTACAAGAGAAAATTTATAATTTTACAAAAAATAAATAATCACATGCAACACCTAAGGCCTTATGAAATCACTAACAGCACTCCAACAACAATTAATATCAATAAAATTTTAGGATTTTTTTTCTAAACATTAGATATCCAACAACAACAACAACAATTCTACATAAAAATAATAGTAAAAGTAATTCAACAATAATTATTTAAATAATAATTAAAAATAAAATTACAATTAAATAATAATTAATCTATATAAATTAATAGTTAAAAAAAAGAAAGGTACTTGGAGTAATAGAGCAATGGGACAGGGGTACAGGCTGAAAGGGTGAGGAAGGAGGGGGCGGCAGGGTGGGGGGTTGACTAGGAGGCAACAGATGGGGGCCGATAGGGAGGGGAGGTGGGTGGGGGCTGAGGGGGAGGTAAGGGGGAGAGGGCGAGGTAAAAGGGGTGGGTGGGGGGAGTAGAGGGGGGATGAGGGGAGGGGGATATTGGGGCGGGGACGGGGAGGGGAGGGGAATGGACAGGGAGGTAAAGGGGAGGGGGTGGTGGCTGATAGTGTGGGGGAGGAGGAACAAGGAGATGGATAATGGAGAAGGGGAGACGACGCAGGGGAGATGTGGGGAAGGAGGAGGAAGATGATGAATACTGAAAAGGGGGCAGGTTTTTTATTTTTTTAGTAAATTTGAATCATTTTCAATAGCGGGTGACATGTCACCCACTGTTGAATATAAAAAAAATTATTATGTTTAATTATAGCTTTCAACAGTAGTATAAGTTTTTTTTTTGTTTTTTTTTAAATTCATCTTTCAAAAACAGGTGGCCTCACCCGCTGTTGAAAGTTCACTTTCAATAGCGAGTGAAGGCCACCCACTGTTGAAAGATTAAGTTTTTTTAAAAAAATTTTAATTAATATTTTCAATAGTGTGAAATTTTCAACAAGTCGAACCACCCATTATTGAAAGTTGAATTGTTTTTTAAAATTCATCTTTTCAACAGCGGGTGGATCGCACCCATTATTAAAAGTTCTATATTGGCCTTTAATATTACAAAAATATCACCGCCTCTACTTTCAACAACGGATGCGTTTTAACCAATATTAAAAGTCCCCTATAAAATTCAAATTCTGCACTAGTGAAGCAATCTCATTCCTTCGTCTCCAAGATGACTTTCAGCAGTATTTGATTTTTGTTACGGTCAGTTTTTATTCATCACTTGGGGTCACCCTCTTGCTTGTGAGTGGGTTTCCTATGAAGAATAAAGCTGTGATATGGTCGCTATCATTAGGTATGCGTATCACTCTCTCTTCCCTTGCGTTTGCCTTTTTAAGTGCCCTCTCAATAGTGGTCTCGCCTCATCTTTTGGAAGGGGATGCAATTCAGACCATGATGTGGGTAAAAATTATGGTATAGACCAACTTGCTTGGGTTAATTTTGGTGTTAATCACACTGCGCTTTCAATTTTGGATTTGCAAGAGAAGTGCCAAGATAATCAAGAGGTTAAGAAGTTGGAGGAGTGAAAATGGATGTTGCAGATTTGCACCTGTGTTTTTTAGGATAATTCCTATCTTTTTTCTGATAGTGATTATTTTGGTCCAATTGATTATAATATTTCACCTTATTTCTCGAGATTTGTTTTTATGAGTGGCCTATAAATACACTCACTACTTAATGAGTGTCTCAATTGCAGTTATTGGATCATCAAACTATTATTATCATGCCACTTGAGACACTCATTGAGTAAGTATTTTTAAGTCACTCACTAGATCCAAATCCTATTTATTGTAATATTGTAGTAGCAAAATATGTACATCACAATGCTACGTACTGTAATTATATATAATCCCGTAGTACATAAGCATGTGATCATAGTAAAATTGCTAGTGAAGAAGATCATTTTGTGTCCAGTTTTTTTTTTTTATTTGGGTGAATGACAATTAAATATCAAATAGTTAAATGAATGATAAATAGGTTTTCAATAAATATTTT
Organism: Prosopis cineraria; assembly: GCF_029017545.1. Classification (NCBI taxonomy): domain Eukaryota; kingdom Viridiplantae; phylum Streptophyta; class Magnoliopsida; order Fabales; family Fabaceae; genus Prosopis; species Prosopis cineraria. The sequence goes on along the minus strand of NW_026555337.1, from coordinate 34,030,274 downwards.
TTAAAAAATAAATTGTAAATATTAATTTAAATTATTATAATAAAAAATCTCAGTTACAATTTAAAATTTAAATTTAAAACTTAAATGTCTTATCTTTAATTAAAAATTTTGAATTTCCAATTATTTGAATTAATATTTTCAACTCATTTTCTTAAATTTTGTCAAGACCTAATTATGATTAATTCAATCAATTAAGATTTAATTGCCATTCTCCCTTCTCATTTCAATAACGGCGTATTTTGGGACTTTAGAATATCCTTTCTATAATCGCAATAATTTATTCCCCATAAAATAAAACGACACTGCGGGACCCTTAATATACGTGGAAACAAAGCACCTTCGTCCAACGTGGAAACAAAGTCCACAGTGCTTTAGCACTTGCTTCAGGCCTTGCCCGCTACTCCTTCAACAACATGCCAGGGTTTACTTAAGAGGGAGGAGAGAGGCAGAGAGGAGAGAGAGACAAGGAGAGAGGATCAGAAGGGTTGGGGGAGAATTTCTGGACTGACAGTGATGGACGTTTCTTTAACTGTTTAGAATTTAAAATACAATAAATATGAGCTCAAAGTTCAAATTGTTTATAGTCTATAATTTAGGCCCATGTTTAACCTTTTTTTTTTTATTTCACCCTCATATTTGACCAGTAATTTCATCTTGTTTTCCTGTAATTTTTTTAAAATAACTGTCTACGGAATTCCATCCTTATCCCTTAGTCGTCGAATGCTAGAAAAGTCACTATTAACGATGGCACCACTGCCAGAAAATCCTCAGGTGACAGATATAATAGACAATGCTATATATACATATGGAGAGTCGAAGGGAAGCTTTCTCCATACCTCCACGCAGGAGGTACATAATTTGAATTATCAAGATTTAATTTAGATAGTTTAAATTTAATTTTTTTTATTTTATATTTTTTGAAATAAAAAATTATATAAATTGTAAAAAAATTTAATAAATTGGTTCATTAGTTTAGACGGTTTAAATTAAATTGATAATTGAAGATAAATTTGAAGGATTGAAAGTTTTATCATCCTAAAATAAAATGACGTGATAATGGAACCAAGTCACCTTCAATTACTGATATGAACTGAGGGAGAGCATTCACCGTTTGAGATTGAGAGTACTCAATGACTTGACTTCATTTGGATGCATTTGAAAAAGCTTCGTCCTTTGACAGAGCACTGAACACATCCATCCAAAATATGCTAAAGAATCATATTCCGTGAATATGGATGTGCATATATATATATATATATATATATGTATATGTTGACATACAAACAGATATCTCACTTTATTTCTCTCCTCATAGAGCTGATAAGAAATGAGAGATTAATATTAAGAATATTATGGTGCATCAGTTGAGTAGTATTATTAAACTTTCAAGTTGAATGATTGTCTTAATCTAAGCCATTAATTAGATGCAAATGCACATAACCATTGATGAAACTTCATATATAACAAGAACGATATGTTAAAATAAACAAAGTACGAAACTACACCCAATTGAAAAAATTAATCTTACTTTAATTACATTTAATAAAATAATTAACACCCTTCCTCATTCTCAAGTTAGCTAGGCCACTAATATGTCCAAATGACATGGATTGCTTGATATGATGACATGGTGAATAAGTTAAGTTATTAATAGTGCCAATAAGAACGTGGGACTAATTTTCCCAGAAATTAAAACAACCTCCCATTCCACCCATATATAGATAGGATACTGGACTTTAAGAACACTTGGACCATTTTTCTTCTTTTGGTTAAATATTCTTAAGTTATTATTCCATTCATTTCTACTAGTCTTCCCATTTCTTTTTGTAAAGAATATTCCTATGCAGCCCAAAAAAATAAAAAGGAAATATTATATTCCTATACGCTAAACATACAGTAACTGGTCAGGGGACCTGGGGCCTAGGGGCCACATGGGATTAGGGTAAAAATAATATAATACATGTAAAGTAGAAAAGATAAGGTTAGGTTGTTGATATTGTCAACTCACTTTTTTTTTTTTCAGTCACCACCACCGGCATATAAAGACAAAGCTTCTTTTTGAAAGTTTGAAACGGGTTCTAATTATTATAAAGAATTCTTGCTTTGTCGTTTTCTCTATGTTTCTTGTTGGAAAGGAACATGAATATGTTATATTCACTTCTATCCTAATAACAGTATTTAATTTACAAGTTGGTTTGTTTCCATTTGTATTATCTTAATTTCTTTTTTAATTTATTACAAGGAGTAGATCCTGCTAAAACAGAGATTATGTTGATCTTTTTTAATTATTATTTTATTAATTGTTTTACACACTATCTTTATTTATTACACTATTTTTCATTGCAATAAATATTAGACTAATTTTTTTTCGGTATTCTATCTCTTTAGGAGTATTTTAACAAATGTGAAATCCATGTTATATAGTTTTATAACAAACGGGTATTACATGACTCAGACAATGCTGCGACAATATAATCAAATTGAAAAGGACAAGCACTGATGACATCAATTTCGTGGACTAATCAATAACAAACAATTGATTTGACATAAAAAAAAAAAAGAAAGAACTGTCCCCCCACTCCCCCTCTCCTGTTGTGCAATTACAAGTAGGTGCTCACTTGAAAACAGATTTTATTTGAGATATATAAAAGAATAGATTCAACTGACAAATTCATTTCATCAAATTAAGTTGCTAAATGCAAAATATTTGATATCTGAACTTTCAATTTGTTTAAATATTAACAAGTCCTAGCACTTGTGATAGGGAATTTAAGGTTGCATAATGTCGGAACACACACACCCTTTGTATGCTGCGTCATAGAGAAATCTCATTTTATCCTCTTCATGGTGATGAGCAGTTTCTATGTTCACCAGCTCCGTCTCTTGCCGAGAAGGATGACTCATTTTCTTAATAATTATGCTCCAAGGTAAAAAAGAATACATGGGGCTGTTTAGTAATTATATAATTAGTGCGTGATGCAACAATACTACAAAAATATAAATATAAGATGCTATAAAAAATAACGGTTAAATAAAAACATGTCATATATAAGAGAGGCGAAAGATGGTCAGAATATAAATGATATTGTCACACTTTAAATGATGGGTTTTTAAAAACATCCACCATTTAAAGGTTAAAAAACATTTCAGTTTCTTAATTTAAAAAAATGAATAAGAAAATAAACTTTAAATGACGGGTGTTTTAAACACACATTATTTAAAGTCTGACAATAAATGATGGGTATTTATTGTAGTCCAATTTTTCATTTTCTGCAAGAAAAAAATAAAAAAAATTAAACTTTAAATGACAGGTATTTTAATTTAACGTCTAAACAATATACAATGGGTATTTTAAAAACCCGTCATATATTGTTGCCAACGTTTTAGTTTCTTAAAATAAACAAAATAAAAAATTTTAAACTTTAAATGATAGGTGTTTAAAACACCATCATTTATTCCCTTTTTTAATCAGTATTCAGTCTCATTTTTCTTTCCATCTGTTCGCCTTCTTGCATTTTCTCTCTTCTCCACTTGCACACGAAATCAGTAGAAATCTCTCAATCTTCCTCCATTGTTGCCGTCGACCATCTTCGTCCTCTCTGACGTGAAAGTGCCACCACCTACGCCTTCCGTTGCTGTCTTATTTGCTTCCTCTTCGTATTTCATCCTCTCTTCTTCAAAGTACGTGGGTGTGTGATTTATGTGATTTTTCTTCATTTTCTTCCAATATCCTTAGATTTGTAGATTATGGGATTGATTTATTTAATGTTATGGATTGTTTTATTAGTTGATTTTTCTTGTTTAAATTTCTCCTCATTTGTTGCCCATTTCGATATTGTGGGGTGTCAAAAATTGTTAATATTTGATGTGTTATTGACTTGAGAATGGTAGTAAATGATATAATTAGCCTTAGGATGATTATTAAGATAAAAATTACTGATCAAAATGGAATATTTACGATAATTGTATTTTTCTATGAATTTTGACTGATTTATTTCAATAATTTTTAATTTAAATTATGTGCCTTGTTTGATTAGAGTAGTTTTATCGTTCAAAAATACATATTGAAATGTACTAGTGTGCCAATTTTTATTACAATTGGAGTTCATTTTGGTGATCGAAACTGACGCGCGATTTCTATAAAATCATTGTTATTTTATTGACATTTTTACATTTGATAAAGAATGATTTTTTCTTGGCTTGGGATTGCTAATATAGGATATGTGTAACCTTAGAATGATCAATGAAACAGAAAACATTGATTCAAAATAATTTTTATAGTGTTTTTCTTTTTTCTATGATTTTTGAATGAATTTTAGATATAATTTTATAATAATCAGAGTTAATTTGAAAATGATATTTTATGAGAATTTTATTGGTGTTGTGATTGTATATAGTTAAAATTAGTTTGTTGAGTGAGACGCAAGGATTGAAAAGAGGGTTTTAGCCTGGGAAATACTTTCTTTATGCCGTTATGCTGCCGAATTTTTTTTGACGGTTGAAGGAATATGTGAATGCTCATGCATTGTGCCTCATAATTCATTAATTACTCTATATTATATATAGAGTACTCAATTTCTTTATTGATAATCTTTCTATCATTCCTTTCCTCTCCATATTCATGAGTCACTAATCACATTTTCTTGAATGAATTGTCTTTTAGATTAAAGTTATGGATAAAGAATGGATGTCTGCTAATTGATTAAGTAAAGAGTATTTGAATGGTGTGAAAGAGTTTATGAGGTTTTCTCTTGAGCATGTAAAAAACCCTAGAAGAATAGTGTGCTCTTATGTAAAATGTGGTCTTTTGAAGCAAATTAGTGCATTTGAGTTGGAAGACCATTTAATGTGCTATGAAATTGATGAAAATTACAAGTATTGGCATAAGCATGGAGAGACTAGAGAGGATGAGTGTACTAGTAATTGAAACTATAAAGGAAGCTTTGAATCAGATGATTATGACACAGATACTTATAAGGGTGATTGTCTTAAAGAGATGGCCAATGCAATTGAAAGGGAACTTGAGGATTGTCCTGAAATGTTAGAGATGTTGAAAAGTGATGTAGAGAAGCCCTTGTATACTGGTTACATTGAATTCACAAAGTTGTCAGCGGTGTTGAAATTGTACAACTTGAAAGTGAGCAATGGATGGAGTGATAAGACCTTTATAGAAAATCTTACACTTATAAAACAACTTTTACCTACGAATAACGAGCTTCCAAGGACTATGTATGAGGTAAAACAAATGCTATGCTCAATTGGCATGAGTTATAAGAAAATACACGCCTGTCTTAATAATTGCATATTATTTAAAAATGAGTATGAAATATTAATGGAGTGTCCAAAATGTAATGCCTTGCGCTACAAAGAGAACTGGAAAAGTCTAGAGAAGGCATTATGGTACTTTCCTATTGTACCTAGATTTAGACGGCTGCATAATAGTGCAGAAGATGCAAAAAAATTAACATGGCATGCGGATGAATGGATCAAAGATGGGAAGCTTTGACATCCAGCTAACTCTTCTCAATGGAAAAAATTAATCTCGATTACCCTAATTTTGAAGCAAAAGATAGAAACCTTCGACTCGTATTATCTACTAATGGAATGAAACCATATGGGCTTCAAAGTAGAAATCACAATATATGGCCAGTTATTTTAGTAATTTACAACTTACCTCTATGGTTATGTATAAAGTGAAAATATATAATGCTATCCATTCTAATTTCGGGGCCAAAATAGTCAGGAAATGGCATAGACATATATTTGGCTCATTTAATTAAAGATTTGAAATTGCTATGGGAGCACGGTGTTGAGGTATATGATAGATATAGAGAAGAAAGGTTCAATTTAAGAGCATTGTTGTTTGGCACAATTAATGATTTTCTAGCATATGGTAATTTGTCAAGGTATAGTATCAAAGGAAAACTCAGATGTCCTATTTGTGAAGAGGGCACATATTCAGTGAGATTAGAACATGGTATAAAAAACATCTATCTCAAACATCATAGATAGTTGCATGCTGATCATTATTATTGATGCCTAAAAAAGCTTTCAATGGGGATTTAGAAGAAAGTAAGGCGCATTTGCCATTGATAGGCGAGCAACATTTTAATAAGGTGAAGAATTTAAATATCGAGTTTAGCAAACCTTTTGTAAAGCATCTTGAGACATGTGGGTGGAAGAATAGGTCTATTTTTTTTTTACCTACTATATTGAAAATCCTTATATATGAGATATTTTCTTGATGTTATGTACATTGAGAAAAATGTGTGTGACAGTTTGATTGGTATATTACTTCATATTCTGAGAAAGATCAAATATGGTATTAAGCCAAGACTTGATATGATTTTTATGGGGATAAAGGAAGAGTTGGCTCTGCAAGAGAAGGGAAGTCGCACATATCTTCATGCAGCAGCTCATACACTGTCTAGAAAAGAAAAGAAGACTTTTTGTGAATCGCTTGCTACTGTTAAAGTTTAAGAGGAGTACTCTTCAAATATTAAGGGCCTTGTGTCATTGAAGGATTTGAAGTTAAGGGATTTAAAATTGCATAACTGCCACATGTTGATGGAAAATTTCATTCCAGTGGCTATATGTTCTATTTTACCTAATACAGTTCGAGCCACAATCACAAAATTGTGTTTCTTCTTCAAGTCTATATGTAGTAAAGTGATTAGCCTAACAAAATTGCCAAAATTGCAAAGCCTAATTGTGTTAATCTTGTGTGAACTTGAAATGTATTTTTTGCCTACATTCTTTGATATAATGGTACACCCCACTATTTATTTGGTTAGAGAGATACAAATGTGTGGCCCAGGTTTCTTGAGATAGATGTATTCATTTGAGCATTACATGAAGATACTAAAAGGATATGTGAAAAATCGGAGTAGGCCTAAAGGTTATAGAGTTGAACGATACATTTATGAGGAGGAAGTTGAATTTTGTACTGAATACTTATCAAATATCAACCATATTGGTCTTCTGACTTCTCAGCATGATGGTAGAGCTGATGGAGAAGGAATTATGGGCAATAAAGTAGTTACAATCTCTAACTTACAATGAGAACAAGCACATTTATATGTACTACACAACTCTATAAAGGTTGAGGAGTATGTAGAGATGCACATGGCCGAGCTTATGTAGGATAACCCTAATAGATTGGAGATTTGGTATGCAAACAAGCATAATAAGAGTTTTACAGTTTGACTGAAATAGCACATTTTTGAAAAGTTGACTGCCAATCCTAATTCAGTTTCTGAAAAATTAAAATGGTTGGCAAGAGGTCCAAATAAACAAGTTCTTTCCTTCACTAGCTATCATATTAATTAATGGGTACACATTTTATACCAAAAAGCAAGATGATCGAAGCACAATGCAAAATAGTGGTGTAACTCTTATAGTCAAAGCAATGCATATATCAAGTACTAAAGACAAAAATTTCTTGTATGCAAAAATGTCGTACTTTGGGATAATTGAGCATATTTGGCAGTTAGATTACATCAAATTTCAATTTTTAGTTTTTGGTTGTAAGTGGGTTGATCGTAAAAATGGTCTTAAAGTTGATGACTTAGGGTTCTTAATGGTAGATCTTAATAGACAAGGTTATAAAGATAAGCCTTTTATTTTGGCTTCACAAGCTCAACAAGTGTTCTTTGTTCCTAATTCAGCTAAAGTAAATTAGTCTATCATTTTATTAAGCAATAAAATAAACAAAAATATGAATGATTCTATAGTTGAAGATGATCCATTTATAGGGATATCATTTAAAAGTTACTTTATTGAGAATGAAGCCTTTTATATGAGAAATGATCATAATGAAGGCATTTGGATGTCAAAGAAAAGAGGTAGAAGCATTCGAGCAAAGATAAAGAACGTAAAAAAAAAAGAACAATTTAAACCTATAGGTTACTTGTTTTGTATGATTTAAATTACTTATTGTGTACCAACAGTCATAAATGTTGTATTTGAAAACTATTTTTAACAAAGACATAAATGTTGTTATTTATTATGTGCTATATTTGTTTTATAATGTGTGATTTACATTAAACCTGTAAATTATTTATTATGTAGTTTATTTTTAACACAGGAGTTGATCCATAAAAAGAAAGAGTTGCATGAGAAAGATCTATACATTTACAAGAAGAGGCGCATAGAATATGCAGGAATTGAGCAATAAATGATAAGTTAATATTTATACTATATAATTCTAGCTTATTTCATGGATATATGTACTATACTAACATTCAAATTTATTTAAATTCATAGATCACGCGAAAGGGTTCAAGGGCAAGCTTAGTTTCATGTCACAGACTCTTCATAGAAAGCCAAACCAATAAAGAAGGAAACATTATTGATGAACATGTTCAGGAGCTTGCCGACAAGTGTAAGTACATTAACTTAACATAACATTTTTTTATACTCAATCAACTAATTTAACTTTCTTACTATATATTGCATAGGCTAAGATCAAGAAAAGTGGCATGCCTGATGATGTCTTAAGCAAGGCATTAGGTAATCCCGAACACCTTGGTCAAGTTAGGGAATATGGCTTCAGTTTTTTGAAAAAACAAATATTCGGCTCACAGAAGAAGGCAAGGTCAACAGAGGATATGGGTGTAAGGGCTGAGATTGCTACCCTGAAAGAGGAGCTATCTAGGTAACGGGACATGACTGAAGCTTTGCTAAAGGACAAGGAGAGGCGGGAGGTAGAGTTCCATATCAATCCTAGTAGGAAAGGTAGTTACAGTGTCATGCAGCCTGTTAAAAATCTCCCTAAGGTAAAATATTATTAATTTATTTCAGTTATGTTTCACTATTTCTATTTTCCATAACTTTATATGGTATATTACTTATTAATATAGGGTGAGAGCCTATGTGAGTTGTTGGCAAATAGCCCGAATGGTCATGTGGTTGCTATCGGTTAGATGTTTAATTTGTCGGGAGCATGCTACATAATATGCCACTCCCTACGTCCTATGTACGTGTTGCTATTGATGTGGCGAATGATTTGAACTATCCGCTACCTATTCCCACTAAGGATGCAGGGATTGTTGGAGAGGCGATGGGTAGTTTTATTGGATAGCAAGCTAGTCAAATTAAGATGCCAAGTCTAAAAAAAAACTAGCAAAGATACACAATAAAAAAAAAAGATGATACCTCAATCTAGCTCTCCTCTAAAAAGGCAGTCTCCAATAAAGCTATGCCTGAACAAGAGCATCAATTGCCAAGCCAACATAGAAATTTACTCTAGGCATATGCAATGATTCATAGGTCTAATCCTTTAGTCCTACAAATCCTGTTCGAGGCTGGTATATATGGTGAAAACTGATATGATATGTTTTTGCTTGATGTTATTAATGAAGTGCTTCAATATGATATGACTAGTCTCATTATTCTCAGCTTCTACATACGGTAATTTTTTTCCATATATGAATAGTTAATATTTTAAATATAAACTAATCCATTTCTTATATTTATAATAGGTGCTTGTATGACAAATATGTTGTCCCTTTCGATCTACAAACGAATTTTGTTTTCATTAGTCCTCATGAAGTGGGTGTATATGTTTTAATTAAAAGTGATAAAATTTTAGAATAAGCAAAGGCATTAAGCTAAAATTTCAAAGCAAGGGCTCAAAAGGGAACATTATTCATAATAATACCATACTGTCAAGGGTAGCGTAATTCTCACTTATTTTAATAATTTTTTTATTTTTAATTTAATGGATTAATTATAATTTTACAACACTTGTTAATACTATTAGGGACCATTGGATGTTGATCGCTGCCGAACCATTTGACAACACTCTAAAGATATATTATCTTGATTCTCTTGGAGGGGAACCAGAGAGGTGACAAATTTTATTAGAGTTGATTAATACGTAAGTGTATAAAATATTTCACATATTTATTTAATTATTTAAATTTTATACTAACATATTTTTTACTATTTCGTTAGGGCAATTGTGTTATACCGCACTAACACAAAACAATCAATTCCAAGGTTCTTTACAAATTTTGATACGGCCTACACTGAAATATAATTAAGATAATTGAAATCATTTATTAAATTAAAATTCAATGCATTAATACATATTCATCGATTCTTTAATTTTTACTGTCCAAGACAAAAGAAAAATAGCTTGGATTGTGGCTTTTACATCATGAGGTTCATGAAGGACATCGTTATCCATAACAAGAGCATAATTCCCGAGATGATATGTCAACAATATTAACTTTTAAATTATAAAAAATTTAATGTATTAAAATCAATTTATGGTGGATCATTTATATATTACAATACTATGACAATTCTTATGTTGAAGAAATCAAGGATGCAGAAATAAATAAGATAATTGAAGAATGGTGTCAATACATTTTTCAAATGTGAATCTCATACAAAGAAAATCAATAGAACTACCTTGAAGAAGTAGTTATGATGTTCATAATTTTAATATGTAGTTTATTTTTGAAAATAGTTTACTTTATGTAATTACATTTGTTTATTGATTAATTTAGAAATTAAATACAATAAATTTTGTTAATATTCAAATTTGGAATGGTTTTCTGCTGCTATTTTGATTTCTTTTTGCTAGGGTTGGGATAAAAATAGCTTCCGTATTAAAAAAAATCACATAATAATGACAGTTATATAAATAATCATCATTTATACAAAAATAAATGACGGGTAAATAATTTACCCATCATTTATAGAGATTTTAAATGACGGGTAAACTACTTACCCGTCATTTAAAGTATGGTAAAATCTATTACCATACTTTAAATGACGGGTAACTTAGTTATCTGTCATTGAAGCCACAATAAATGACGGGTAACTTATTTACCTGTCATTTAAAGTACATTTTAAATGACGGGTAAATAAGTTATCCGTCATTTATTGTGGCTTTAAACGACGAGTAACTTGTACTTTAAATGATGGGTAAATAAGTTACCCGTCATTTATTGTGGCTTTAAATGATGAGTAACTTATTTTTTTTTTGAACTTTTGTAAAAATTTTATTTTAAATGACGGTTTTATAATCGTCATTTATTAGGGGGCTTTAAATATCAATCACATAAATGATGTGTATTAACCGTCATTTATGAACTAAAATAATTATAATTTATTCTTTTTTTTTTCCGTAGTACTGCAACTTTAAGATAACTTGTGTTTCGATTTGTAACTCCAAGATTCTTCACTATACGAAGTCAACTTCTGCGTTGTTTCGGTAAGATGTGAACAACAATTTCTTAGAAATATGCCTGGACGGAGGCAGTGACTGTGTGAGGTTGAAGTGGCAATATAGATCAGCTTAAAGATCAATTAAACAGGAGCACACTTGTAAGGACTTGAAGAGCATGCTCACTTACATTTTAAATTATTGGACGGGCAGCAAAATAATTATTATATCTTTCCTTTATTTCTTCTAATCTAAAACTAGCTACCTGATGACACATGTCATTGGTGATAATTTTTGTTTTTGCTTTTGCTTTTGTTATTTGTTTTTGGGTGAACTAGTTCGGGTGGTTATGAAACAACCACACCAAACCGCACACAAAAGACAGGTCCCAACAACGATTTGGCTGTGGAAAGTTGAAAGATTTGGTCGTAGAAAGGGGTGTGCTTGCGATGGAGTCCAAGTCAAAGGCCATTCTGGGTTTGCGACAAAGAAGGGTTTTGGTGAATGGTGAAGTAACAGCGGCCATGTGCACGATATATAATTATGGACAAAGTTCAGAAACTACTGACAGAAGGTGGGAAAAAGTTAAAGTTGAGAATAATTAGTCAAGGACAGTCATATATATAATAAAGTTATAAAAAAATCAAGTTAATAACAGTTAAGTTTTTGATAATTTTTTTAAAATAAAATAATTATATATATATATATATATACTGACTCAAATAGTTGTGAATAAGAATCTCAGTTGTATGCTAAGTTTAAAATTTAAATATCTTATTTATAATTAAAATTTCAAAATTTATAATTTATTTTTCAAAATTTTTTATTAAAAATTTAACTGTCATTAAATTTGTTTTTTTAGAGATTCAATTGTCATTCTTCTTTACTTAATTCAGTCTATGAAACTTTATATGTAACAAGAATTGTATGCTAGTATAAACAGAATATGAAACTACACCTAATTGAAATCTACAAATTAATTTTAATTACATTTAGTAAAAGAACACCTTTCCTCAAACTCAAGTAAGCCCACTTAACATGTCGAAATGACTTGAATAATTTCGTGATATGATACATGGTGAATAAGTTAGCTTGCTGAAATTAAAGTGCCAATGAGTTGGAGTAATTTTTCGAGAAATGAATCATTTAACATTAAAACAATCTTCCCATTCCACCCATAGCTAGATAGCATACAGGAAAAGCTACCAATTCTTCTTTAAGAACACTTGGGTCATTTATTTTATTTTTTTCAGTTAAATATTCTAAAGGTTTTATTCCATTCATTTCCACTAGTCTTTCCATTCCTTTTAATTTGTAAAGAATATTCCTATGCACCAACCATACAAAAACTGATGGCCATGGCACTTTACAGTAACTGGGGGCCACATGAATAAGGGTAAAAATAAAATATTATGTAGAGTGGAAAATAAAAGGATAGGTTAGTGCTGTTAACTCACCTTTTTTTCAGTCACCCCTAGACAAACACATTACACACCCACTTCCATGCATGCTATATAGTTTTATAATAACTAACGGATGACGCAAGTTCAGAACATACTTTTCCAAGTTGTTTCGAGCTGAGTTGCAGAACATAAATGAGCAGTCTGTTGTTCTCAAAACAAATTAAACAACTGCAGCATCAATTCAGGTAAGACGTTGTTAGTATATTTTTTAATTAATAAATTATTATATTCTTATTAAATTAAAAAGAGAAAAAGATGAATACTTTTATTAATTTATTTTAAAAAAATATATTTATTTTTATTTATAATAATTAGAGATAAAATTAAAATATTATTGTGTTTTTATTTAAATAATTAATTTTTATTGGTTTGTATAATTTAATTAAAAATATTTTATATATAAAGAAGGGGAGTGTATAATGAGCACTCAAACTGCATCCACTTATTCGTAGGCAATCAAGACCACTGCCTTAATTGATATTTCACGTGCCCATCATTCGAGAGTAAAAGAATCTGCTACAGCATTGAAATGCACTGGCCACCATTAATTTGCGGTCAACCAATGGAGAATGATGATCTTAGAAGTCTTTTTTAAAATGTGATATAGCAAAATGAATGCAGCTTTATTGTAACCAAATCATCGATCCATTTCCCATAAGATTAATGTTAACTTTGCTTTAATCTTTAGTCGTGTCTCTTTGTGCTTCTAGCTTGAAAATGAGTAGTCTTCGCCCGCCTAATATGACTTTACAAAAAAGAATATATCAAGTAATGTGTCTCAATTCATCCTTTTCATTTGGAGAATTATATTCGTCGACTTTAAAAAGACATTTGCTTATCCAAGCATGGACAACTATATAGATCATTTCAAGTATTAGGTAGCTCATTTTAGAAACTAAAATAACTATTTATCAAAATGAAAATGGTAGAGTATTGTATTGGAAATGAACTAAGAATTAGCATTCCGTCTGATTTTAGATATAGGATCTAGTTGAAGAATTTGCTTAATATTAAATTTAAGACCTCCATCAAGTTTGTCTCCGAAATTTATAATTACTCCCCCAAATTATCCCTATATATTCATTGCCACATTACAAGGGGTTTTCCAACTTTCCATTAATGGGTTGGTTTTCCATGCAAATGATTTCAAGGGGTATTTTAAGAAAACCAATTCACATTTTTCTATCTTGGTTTTGCAATTGATGTAGAAAAGATTTTTTATGTTGATTATGATTGAAAACTGACATAGATAATAAAAACGACGTATTTCTATATCAATTTTCATATAACCGTTCTAGAAAATATCTTTTTTTAAAAGAAATTTTTTTTTTGTATTTTCTTACTAATAGCTTGAACTTAAACTTGCAAGACAGCAAAAGTATTTATTTGGAAAATGAACTAACTGAAATTAACAATAAAAAATAAATGTAACTAACATTATATTCTGGCAATCTAAAATTATTTCTTACCATGTACTACTCTGATCCTATTTATAAGTTACTTCAAACATGTTTCACCAATATCAAGAAAAACCTTAAAATTTATTAACTTTGTTTTAAGATTTAATAAGTTATCAACTTTGCCCTTATTAAATATACACACTTCAATAACATATTTTTTCTCTCTAACATTTAATAGAGGATAACAAAATTTATAATAAAAATTTAATGACATGACTTATAAATAGTATTAAAAAAATTCTTCTCCTTTTGTCCTATAAATAGGAGTAGAGGGAGTAGCTTGTAGGTATGATAAAATCCCACTTGCAAGTAACTTTAATTTTAAAGACATTAATTAGCAGCTCTGAATGTTCTTTCTCCGTAGCGCTTTAATTTACTTTTCACTTGTACTTCTTAAATCCCATGTCTGCAGAGCTGCAAACCGTAAGTAATACCTCTTGCTTCTGCTGTTCTCAAAATTCCTGAACAAGGTCTCGAGCACATGTGTCTGTATGCCTCTAAACCCCAGCTAATTTAATATGGAGATGGTTAGTTTATTTGTTTAAGATACAAGGATTTGAGCAATAACTATGGAGTATTAAATACTATTGAGCCAGATTTTATTATTGTTAGGAAGTTAAATCCAAATGTTTTTAAACTTAAAAGCTAGCTGGCACCAAAAATGAAACTGAATCGAGATGAGAAAAAAATAATGAAAATTAATTTTAGAGTTTAAAAATGTTTTTATATATTTAAATTGGAAAATAATGAACAAGGCTTCAAGTAACATTAGTAATTGGTTTCATTGGGCCTGATCGACTGCAAAAATTGGGCTTTCATAGCATTTGGGTTCACTTCTTTCATGTATATATCCACAAGGGTGTCTTCTCAATTGTCACTACAAATCAATTCACCAAACTAGAAAACAGAATAATCATCAATTAACCAAACTAGAAAGCAGAATAACTTGAGAGCCGATGAACCGTGCCGGCTTGTGAGGGATTCATTGTACAGAATGAATATTGCTAAATAGAATGGCTCAAATGAATAGTGATGGCTTGCATTTGGGCTGCGTGCATTTTTATATCAATTCAACCTCCCTCCTAAATTTGAACAAGTATATGAGATCACATAATAAATTCTTTAGAGTATTTCAAGTATTGAACTTACAAGAAGTTGCACTTTTACTAATTTATAGAATTAATAGTTTAAGAAAATAGATAAATAATTTCTTTGATGAGAATGTAAAGAATGAATGTAAAGCAAGAAAATAAAGATGAAGAGAACACAATCACTTGAAGTGTTGGAGTTCAAAATTTATCCTATAGATTACAAATTGCTACCCTTTGAATTGACTCTAATCAATTATATTGACAACTATTTTTAAAATGTCCTAATATTCTCTCCCATTATTAGTCTTTTTTTAATTAGTATTCAATTTGTTCCCACAATGCTTGATCAACTAATAAATCATGAAGCAATAGTTTAAGTTATTACAAATTTTTAAAACTATCATTAACCTAGTTATTTATTTTTATTTCTCTATACCTTTGTTCTGTCTTCACCTCTCAATTCATCAAGACTACCCATAGATTTATTAAATGATGATCAATCATAAAATTAACATGAAGAACAAGAAAAATAAATATTATTGAAAAAAACAGAATATATAAATTTAAAAGCAAAGAGTCAAAATAAAATAAATAGAAAACTAGGTAATTTGGAAACACATAACAAAATCAGATAACATCGTTTTAAAAACCTCAATCATGAAAAATGATCATAGAGAAAATTAAGGAATAGTAAAAAAATAATTATGATATACAGGACTCCTTAATAATCTTGCTTTTAACCTTCAAATAGAATTCTTGAGGTATTTAGACAAGTGATTGGATGACTTTGGATAAGGCTATGAGCTCTTATTTATAATATTTTACAATTAATATTTCCTAACCCTTCTAAAATATCATAATACCATTTTAGATTTGATATTATTTAAATAATTTTTGTACTCCCTCCTGTGCACACCTCTTCAATGCATTTTTTGTTTATATGTTTTTCCTCTTTTCTTTAATATTTCTTATAATATTTCCTACACAGAAAAAAAGAAAGAAGATATATAATAGATTTTGTAGAAAAATTTTTCTTTATTTTATAATCAAGTGATTAGAAAAAATATATAAATATTAATTAAATAGATATAAAATTTTAATAAATATAATTAAATTTAAATTAAAATTTATACTTATTTAATTATAAAATATGTACTGATCATTTTTCATCAATGCATATCTACGTCTTGTTGACCGTGGCTGTCATCCACAGCATGGTCTCATGCTCTATAATCTCCAAGCACACCCTGATCTATCTCACCTGCAAAATGAGTGTTTCAGGTACGGGATTTCATGAGTGGTTGGAAAAGTGGAAAAGGATTTTTGGTTATTTGCTGCTTTCCAAGATCGTCAATATATTGATTATTATATGCACTTATGCAGAGGTGCCATGTTTCCCTTTTGCCATGGGCATTCTGAAAAAGATACTGTTGACCATAAGCCCAGGTCTTTTGGAAAAGAGGTTTGTTCATCTTTGGCGAAATAAAATAGGAAGAATTGCATTCAAGAATCACTACTATAAGAATGACAATATTCAACGATTATTTTAAATAATATTCAACGGTTATGAATTGTTGAGTAATCAGGCACTGAATATTTTCTGAATTTTTATTCAATGATTTTTAACTGTTGAATATTTAACCTTTATTCAACGGTTTTTTCTTCAAAGCTGTTGAATATATGGTCATGAATTTTTAAAAAAAAAACTACTAGAGAATATGCAATGATTTATAAAAAAACCATTATATATACTTATACATTCAATGGTAATAATATTAACCGTTGAATATATGATAGAATATGCAACAGTTTTTCTTAAAACCGTTGCATATTCTTAATATATTCAATGGTTATAAAATTTAACCGTTGAATATTTTGGGTTACATTTTTAATATACATGCTTTACATTTCTAACAACCCTCTCTATTGATTTACAAATACAATATCCAGCACACCCATAGCAAAATTTCAATAGGCAATAATATTATCCTATACATAAAATGATGAAATTTACATGGTGCATTACTACATAAGCTATATACAATTTGAACTAGCTTAAATTAAATCTATAAGTGGCCAAAATAAAGCTTCATATCTCAAAAAATTAACCAAGTAGGTATAACTATATGTATGTCAACTTTAACTAATATCATCTATTCCTTCACTGTTATTGGTTGTTATAGCTAAACCACGCTTGAAAAATGCCACGTGCTAGCTCTTCAAGGACTTCTTCCATTTGAGCCTCAGTAAATGTGTCACAATATGCGTCCTCGTAGTATTGATTGCAGAAACAACAAACTAAAGTCATGTTAATTACTAAAAATATTAAATAATGAAGAGAAGGCTGACAACATATATACATTGTCTGGAAGAGTCCCGACAGAAGCGTGTTGAATTATGTCCTTCATATATCTCATGATAGCGTACCTACAATCTCTAGCTTTGTCATGTTGTTTCAGGCACTATGATCACACATTGGATTAAAAAATTTGATCAATTAATGACATGATATGACTTATATTTATGTTGTAAACACACAATTAATGATAAATACATATACCTTAATAATTGTCCATGATGTTGCTTTATCAAGGTGACCGCTACCCATTATTAGTTGTCGAGATTGTTGATTGACCTTAGTGCGGTAAATGACAAGGGCTCTAACATGCAACAGAAAAGTTGATGTGAGAAATATGCATATAAGAAGAACGAATTACATATATGTGTGTGTGTGGTGAACTTACTAATTAATCATCTCTACTATATGCGACCTGTTAGTAGGATCACCACCTCTAATAGGGTCGAGATACCATACTCTCTATATAGTTGGATTGATCACAAGTATCATCTAATACCCCCTATGATAATGATTACAATTAGGAAGTGTCATAATTTAATTTTAAAGAAAGGAAAGTATCATAAAATGATTTACCTTTCACAATAAGGTGTCATGAATATTTTGTTCTTATTAGTGCCACGTTGCTCAAAGTATTTAGAAAGCTTCTGAGCTATTTCTAATCCTTGCTTAGAACTCATTGTCTTGTGGCCATAAGGAGAGACCAAGTGGGGACTGACAAGTATAACCTTCTCCACTACATCTCTCCCAACAAGCATGGTAATGTACAAGTTTCTTAAATAATTTCAACATAAATCAATCAATAAATGACTAAAATATAGATATTGGTAAATATCTAATATAAGGTTTTAGAAACATACCTTATATATAAGTTAAACAAAGTAATGGTAGGCTGTGCATGGTTGAATAAGTCACTTAAAACCTCATTGTTGACTTGATCAATAGACTTTGGATCTCTATACATTGCTGCAGGGAAAGGGAGCATTACTCCTTCTTGCATCTCTGCATAAGTCTTAAGCAACTTTCGGTGTCTGTCGAGTGTGACTAGTTGATGCTGAGGTGTTGATTGAGAGGCTTTAGGCATATAGGTTTGAGGGAGAACCTTCGGTACATTCTTAGGAAATGTGATGGACTCCTTGAATTTGTCAATGGAGTTCTTATCATTTCCCCTCTTCCGCTTATTATTCGCAGGTGCCTTCATAGCCTCTAGTGCTTTCTTGGCCACAAGCTTATCAACAGGCAAGTTTTTCACACACACACACAAATATAGTTAGAGATCAACTACAAATAAATTTCAGTTATGAATTTAGATGTTATACCTTTGGGGATGGTGCTTACGTATAAGATAAACTAGCCATGCTACAAAGCTTCTAATTACATCTACTACTGTCCTTGCATCTTTAGTGAGTGAGGTAGATCATAATTAGGCTTTTCAGTCGTCTTCAAAGAAACCTTGACTGTCCCTTCAGGGAGAATCTCATTGTGAGGCATGATTTGGCTAGTAATATTTTACATTTGTCCCAGTGCAACTATACTGCCATCCTCTCTTAAACAATCAACATTAGCCTCACCCTAAAAAGACAAAATCATTACATAATATGAATAATATTACTATGAATAAGGCTAGGAAAATCAATAATATTACCTTAAGTAGGAGCTGAGATGGGACTATGCAACTATCATTCACACTAGGGCTAGCGTCACTCAGTGAAAGTTCTAACTTACGCCGATTCAACAGCATGTCAATAAGTCTAGATTGCTCTTGTATCTACTGTGACTGTGCTTGTATTTGTTGCTTCTGTTCTGCTAGCTCTTGCCTTAGTTCTTAAACCTCAGCAGAAGAAGCAGTCTTTTATAATGCTTGTACCCCTCTCCAAAGTATTCTTTCTTTGTGACGCCAAAGTCAACGCCCTGAATACGACTAGGATGGTCAGTATTCCTTAATGACTTTTCTAAGATATCCTCATCAGTAGTAAGAGTACCTGCTGATGCCTCCTAAGTCAAGCTCTCTTGTGAAGGAATAAAAGTAAGGTAAATAAGTAAAAATAAATAATTAATAACATTATATCATTAACACTTATTATTGTGTTATGAGATATAGAACCCTCCAGCACCTACTCATTTTCAATCAAGGCCTTTTCAATACTCGCATACCCCTTACGCCCAGCCTTATAAGTGTATTCATTCTTCTTCACCAACTCTTTATTTTTGGTGCTTAATGCCTTTAAAAACACAAAACATGACAAATAAGTTGAAATAAATGCTAACAAAAAGCAATAAATATTTTAATAGAATAACAAAAATAATACCTTAAACTCTGAACTATGGCGTGAGTCAACAAAATATTTACATTCATTTAAATTTACAATCGACCTAATAATGGGAGGAACTGTGTCTTCAATTCCCTCCACATCAAGGTTTTGCAAGAATTTACGAGAGACAAAACTTCTAAAAGCTCGGAGGGCTGCCCCAACCTTTTGTAGGACATACTTCTTGCGCCTTTCCTCAATCTTAAATCCCAACTGCAAAACAAACAAGTCGACTTGTGAGAAGAACATATATCATAAACAAATTTAAAATAATAATCAAAGTGATAATATCTTACTGTTATAGTATTCCATACTGCATCCCTCATTGCGGGAGTTTCATTCCTCCATGACTTTAAATTGATAGGCACACAGGACTTCACCGTCACCCCGATATAATTGATAAAATTATTACTGTCAACTACTTGATTTTTATTATTTCACTTCATAGTAAACTTCTTCCCTTCATTTCTTGCTTTTGTCACCTGCTCCATCACAACCAATCCCTTCTTTCGTTGTTCTTCCTCCTTATTAGTCACATTTTGCCCGCTATCTTCATTTTGCCTGCTAGGACTACTAGATTTAGATCTAGTATCTAGACAGTCACCCTTAGTAGCCATTTACCTATGAAGACATCAATAATCAAGATTAAATAAAACAATAATAATTCAAACAAGAGCAACATCTTAACAAGATTAAATAAAAAATATAAAAATGAAAAAATAGTAAGTCAAAAATAGTCATTTACCTATTTATTTCGTTCTTTTCCTTTTTCTTGTCCTAACTACTTTTTTAACTAATTCTTTCTTAACTTTACTTCTTTAGTTGAATTGATTTTCCCTTCTTAGAAATCCAAATGCCCTTATTGTGATCATATCTTATGTAGAAAGCACCATCTTCAATATTGTCTAAGCCATCATCATTTTCAAATGATGTCCCATGAAACGGATTAACCTTAACCTCATCATTTTTTGTTTTGCTCATTTTCATCACTTTCTACAGCTTCCATTTCTTCAACTTCCTTGTTATTCCACAAAACAATAGACCATTCCTTATCAGCAGGATCATTGATATAAAAAACTTATTTAGCTTGAGATAGATAAATGAAAGGATCTTCTTTATACCCTTCCTTCTTTAGATTCACCCTAATCAACCCAAACTTATCGATATCCAACCCATTATTATTTTCAACCCACTTGCAACCGAAGACTGGAACTCAAAAGGAGATATAATCTATTTCCCAAATGTGCTCAATTACCCCGAAGTAACACATTCTAGCATAGATGGGTTTTTTATCTTTCGCATTGAAAATATGCATGCCATCAGCTATGTTAGATACACCACTATTTTGCATCGTGCTTTGATCATCATGCTCCTTCGTGTAGAACTTATACCCATTGATGATATAGCTCGCCTAAGAGAGGACATGATTGTTTGGTCCTTGTGATAACCATCTCAATCTATCAGGAACTGAATTAAAATCAGTGTTATACCTCCCTTCTATATGCTCTTTCAACTAGGGTATAAACTATTTATTGTGTAGTTTGGTGATCCAATTGTCTAATTGATAAGGGTTTTGCCTCTTAAGCTTTGCTTGGTGAATCTTAGTGTAATCATCAACCTCTGGAGAGTTGTATAGCACAAAGAGGTGTACTTTTTCCCACTGGTTACTTGAGATAGTGACAACTTTTCTTCCTGTTATCCTTTCTGTACCTTTTTCACCAACAACCCTTAAATTCTTTAAGTACTGACTACAGAAGTGAACAGCCTCTTCACTAATATATCGTTCAATAATGCAACCTTCTGGTCAACTTCTACTTTTAACTTAACCTTTCAATACTTTCATGTGACACTCAAATGGATACATCCACCTCAAATAAGCAGGACCACATAATTGTATCTCTCTAACTAAATGAACTGTTAGGTGGACCATTATATTAAAGAATGTTGAAGGGAAAAACATCTCCATTTCACACAATATTTGCACAATTCAACTTTACAACCTTGGTAACTTATCGAGGCTAATTACTCTACTATAGAGACACTTGAAGAAGTAGCATAGTTTTATGATTGTAGCTCACACATTATTGGGTAAAATACCACATATAGCCATCGAAATAAAATTCTCCATCAAAACATGACAATCATGACTCTTTAAACCTTTCAACAAGATTCCTAATGTTTAAAGAGTACCCATCTGGAACCTTGATCGCATCAAGAAACTCACAAAAAATTTTCTTTTCATTTCTAGACAGTGTATAAGCTGCCGCATGAAGAAATGTATGAGTTCCCTTCTCTTACGATGCCAATTCTTCTCTTATGCCCATCACAACCATGTCTAACCTTGCATTAATGTCATCCTTAGTCTTTCCTAAAATATTAAGCAATGTTCCAATAAGACTGTCACAGACATTTTTCTCAATATGTATTAAATCAAGGAAGTGTCTCACATTTAAGGTCTTCTAATAGGGCAACTTAAAGAATATTGACATTTTCTTCCACCCGCTTATTCCAACATGCTTTGCAAATGATTTACCAAATTGAATATCAACGTCTTTCACCTTCTCAAATAATTCCTCACCAGTCAATTGCTTTGGTGGTCTCCCTTCTTCTGATGTTTCGTTGAATGACTTTTTCCAATAACGGTATCGATGCTTGTCACTCAACCATCTGCGATGCCCAAGGTACACATTCTTTATTCCATGTTGTAACCTCATCGAATGTTTTCCTTCTTCACAAATAGGGCATCCAAGTTGTCCTTTAATGCTATAACTTGATAGATTACTATATACCAGAAAGTCATTGATTGTACCAAAAAGCATGGCTCTCAAATTGAATATCTCTTCTTTGTAGGCATCATATACCTCTACACCTATCTCCTACAATAGCTTCAAGTCCTTAATCAGTGGTTCTAAATAAAAATCTATGTCATTACCGAGTTGCTTAGGCCTTGAGATTAACAAGGACAACATAATATACTCACTTCATACAAAGCCAAGGAGGAATGTTATAAATGACCATCATCACAAGCCATATACTATGGGTACTACTTTGCATCCCATATGGGTTCATCCCATCAGTAGATAATGCGAGGTGTAAATTTCTCTCTTCTTTACCAAACTTAGGGTACTTCCTATCAAACCTAATCTATTCAAGAGAATTAGCTGGATGCCAAACCTTGTCATCTTTAATTCTCCCACGTGCATGCCATGTTAAGTTCTTTGCCTCTTCACATATGCTATACAAGCGCCTGCATCTTGGAATAATAAGAAAATACCACATTGCCTTCTTTGGACTCTTCCCGTTCTGCTTATAGTGTGATGCCTCATACTTAGGACAGAACGTTAGCTCTTCATATTCATTTCTAAACAAAATGCAATCATTAGGGCAAGCATGTATCTTCTTATAACTCAGGCCAACTATGTGTAACACCTTCTTTGCATCATATAGCTTACCCAGGAGCTTGTTATTTTTTGGTAGCATTAGTTTGATAAGAGAGAGCAAGCTTGAGAAGCTTGTGTCACTCCACCCACTTGTAGTTTGCAAGTTGTATAATTCCAACACAGCAGACAACAGAGTGAACTCAGTACAACCCTTATATAAAGGTGTTTCCGTATCAGTTTTCAACCTTTCCAACTTCTTTGGAAAATTATTGAGTTCCCCTTTTATCGCATCAGGCAATTCTTCCAAACAATAGTTAGTCTCATATGCACTTATGTCAAAATCTGGTGATGATGAACAACTTTCCATATGCCCCCAGTTATAATTATTCACATCTTCAGGTATTTCTCCATGCTTTACCCAACACTTATAACTCTGATCAATTCCATACTTAAACAAGTGGAGTCATATGTTTCAGGAGAAATGGACCTCACATTATCATAGCTTAAACAAGGGCAAACAATTCACCCGCAGTCTTTTGCATTATTTATTGCAAACTTAATAAAGTCTGCCACCTCATCCCAATATTCTTTAGATAAACACTTGGCAGACATCCACTCCTTATTCATAATCAATACCCTTGTCTAAGAAAGGAAATAAAGATAGAAAAGCATTTAGTGAGTCACAAGTTGATTATTTAAAAAAAATTAAAAAATTTAGTGGCATAACGGCTTAAAATAGGTGTTCCTTAAGCCTTATTCTCTATTTATACTAACTTAATCAAGCAAAATATTAAGCTACTTCAAAGAAAACTCAAATTTCTTCTACATAATTGCAAAATAAAAATTTGAAAAAATTTCTGCTGCATAACGACATAAAATTGAGCACTTCCTAAGCTTAATGCCATCTTTTCACAAATTCAATATTGAAATAAAAATAATTTCAAATCAACATACATAGAGATCAATCTAAAATTAATTTTAGAACAAAACTTTATAAGCTTTATAAGCTTGTAATCTGGCTATGGGTAAAGGCAATTGATTGCAAAATATTACCAAAGCTCATTTTAGATAATAGCCACAAGTACTCACAATTCAACCACAGAGTGAGCTATTTCAATTAGACATGAACATAATTTATAAAATGCAAAATATGTTGACAAGATAATCAACTATGCATATTTACAAAGGCCCTCAGTAGCTTGAACAAAATAAAATTAACAACAGAGTATCCAAAGTCCTAGAACAGTCAAACCAAAAGATGCACTATAGATAATCATAAGGATAAAAAATTCCCAATGTATATCAATACTAATTTTTAATGATGAGAGCAATCTTAATATCAATAACACTCAATTCATTCAAGCTTATAAATTTACATAGCTAAATTCTATTTTACAAAGCTAAATCATATTATCTCTTTGCTCAATCCTATTTTACAGAGCCAAATTATAGTAACTATACTCGTTGAATTAACAACCTCAAGTTTCTAAATTTCAACTATTTATCAACCCAAAGTATAAAGCTCAATAATTGCAATTAGAAAGAAACAAAGAAAAAATTACTCACAAGATCACGTGATATGGCTGTTCTGAAAGAAAGAGGAGAAGGGATTAAGGCCACGGGAACAACAATAGCTGGTGGGAAAAGCAGCAATAAGCCACAAATTGAAGCACAAGCACAACACAAGGACAAGTGAACCAGGAGGCTGGATTGGCAATATTGGAAGCGAGCTCCAGGGACCTCAAACCAGAATGCAACTATAGCCTTTGACAGCTGGAGTGAGGATGACCACCACAGTTCTTCAATGAAGAACCAGAGCTTGGGGTGTTCATCTAGGGGAAGAGGCTACTGTACCAGCGACGAGCTCACGAAATAGGGGAAGAAATGCAGTGAACACAATGAAGATAGAGACGATAACAGTGATAGGCTAATAATGGGCTAGGACGACCTCACAAGGCAAAGAGCTTAAGGCCAACAATAGAGGGATTAGGGGTTTCAAATTGGAATGGGAAAGTCTGCAAATTTTTTTGAATGACAGAGTACTGCTGCGCGAGCTCTATTGTGGTTGTATGTAAAGCGTGTGAAGGAAGGGAAGATATTCAACGGTTAAATATTGAAGCTGTTGAATATAATTTTCTTTTTTTAAAAAAATTTACGTTGTTTATATATATAGTAAACGATTATATTTAACTGTTGAGTATATATCCATATACTCAACAGTTCGTGCTTCACCGTTGCGTAAATATGTATGAAAAGTATATATATACACTCAATAGTTAATAGCTTAGCCATCGTTGCATATATATATATATATATATAACAGAATACCCTTATTTAATTAATTAATATACTAAATGGTTAAATGAATATAATTGTTGAGTATATATCCATATACTCAACAGTTATAATTAACCATTCCATATATATTAAAAAAATACAAAACCTTATTCAAATAATTAATATATTAAACGGTTAATTTTATAAAAATGTTGAGTATTCAAACAAAATACTACATGGTTTTTATACATTAACCGTTAAGTAAGTTTTTAAAAAGAAAAAAAATAAATTATTCAAAGAATTATATACTCAACACTTTTTCAATTCAACCGTTGAGTATTTACATTTATATACTCAACGGTTTTTGAGATTAACTGTTGAGTAAGTTTTTAGGAGGAAAAAAATTTCATTTATTCATATACTCTATGGTTATACATAAAAACCATTGAGTATTGATCCACATTATTTTATAGTTTATTTAATAACTATTTAATATGAACTTTTTGATTTTTTGCCTATACATATTAAACGTTTTTAATATTAACCATTGAATAAATCCTGTTATATATAGTCATTTTTGTAGTAGTGAATCTTTCCAAAGAATTGTGGGAGAATCACATTCAACCACTCTTAAAGAAATTAATCATAGATAAAAACCAATATAGAACGGATTGTTGTTAAAATGAAAATATGAATGATTGTTGTTAAAGTGAAAGCATAAGTGTTCTCATTTTAACAATAATTTGTTCCGCATTGGGCCTTATCTGTGATTAATTTTCTTGAGAGGGCTAGACGTGATTCTCCCAAGAATTATTTGCAAACAAAGACCAACAATAAGTTATAGGGAAAAAACAAGTCTTTATTATTATTTTAACAACAAACACTTCTGTATTGTTTTTTGTTTGCAAATAATTCCCTTGAGAAGTCCTTAGATATGATTCTCCCAATAAAATATATAACTAATCATTATGGGTTTTATTAATTAGGTAATAAATAAATGTATGCCACTTGGAAGCTGGAGCCAGAATGTATCAATGCTATAAGGTTTTATTACTTAGGCAATAACTAAATGGCAAGGAGTATAATGTTCATTAATTTGGCCCAAAGTTATCTTTTCGAGATTATAGAAAAATAAATAAAATGTTTCACTTGCATTTCATTTCCTTTCTTCAATGGAGTTGAATACATCATTTAATGCCTTTTATAAAAATGCCATTTAGTGTTCTTTGCTATTATGTAATGCTAATCTCTCAGATGAATTTAATTTATTGATGAATGTATGTGCCATCAAAAGTGAAAACTTTAGTCATTTAGTGTCCATGAGTATTGCTTTTATAAGTATAGGAGTGAAAGCCCATGTTAGAGATCATGTCTTTTCCGCAAAACAAAAAAAGTGAAGGCCCATGCACATAAAAAGTGGAGGGAGATTTTAATTTTGCCTTAGCCAGATTTTATTTTTTCCTTACGCACATGAAATTATTGTTATGCCCTTCCTAAGTCTGAGATTAAAGTATGCCGCATTATGGGCCTGTTTGAAAATATTTTTATTTTATTATTTTAAAAACTGGTGTTTTATAAAATATATTTTAAAAATAAAAAATAATGAAAATAGTTGTTTTTATCATTCTCCCTTACTTTTTATAATGATAATCTCAAAACACTTAAAAGTTGTTTCTAGTTTTTTGTTCTTTAGAATTATATTTTATTTTTTATTCTTCAAAATATTTTTTGAAAATACATTATTAAAAAAAAAATTGTTTTATTCTTTTATTCTGAAGAATAAAAAACCGTTTTGATAACAAGTTGTTAAACAGGCCTATATCTCATTTCATTTCCATTCTCTCAGTCGGTCCAAAAATCAGAGAGCCGAAGCCTTTTCTCTTTCCTTCCTCTTCTTTTCTCTCCCTGCTCATTGGCGTGTTGCGTGTCGCCGTTTGTTCTGCTGCGGTGGATTCTGGCAAGATCCCAATTTGTTTGTTCTTCCTTGCTTCACGTTGACGAATCCTTCTCTTTCGTTCCAGCGCTGCTCATTCCTTTTTTTGCTTTTTGTTCGTTTGTGTTGCAGAGCATCATCTAGCCCGCAAATCTTCTCCCTTGTCCACTTTGTTTACTGGTGTACGTGAGAGCTTCTTTCTTTCTCTGCCACGTTTTGATGTTGGGGGCTGCAGTGCATGTGTTTTTTTTTTTGGATGGCTGAAAATTGAAATTATGATTTACCCTTCCTCCTATTTAATCCCTTGGTGAGTTGAGCCCGACCTCCCTGCTCTTCCTTGCATTGAATCTGTTTATGTGTGTATTGAATGGGGCTGTTTTAAAACTAATATCTTTGTTCTTGCTTAATGCGTGATGGAGAGGTTATTGGGATACATGGAGATTGAAAAATCAGATTCTTAAGAGCATGATTTTTAATATATGATATTATGATTTCACCATAACTGTTTCGTTAATGCTTCAATAGGTATATTTTTGTTTTGTAACTTTGATGGTTTTTATTCCCTGGTTGGAGGTCCGATTGAAGGCTCCGTCTTTGAGCCATGGAATTAATCCCAATGCCAAGTGATTATAGTTGGCAATGGAGGTTTTATGTTGTGAGAACTACTCAGCCAGCCATGCACTTGGATCTTTGTTTGCCATAGAATGCATTCCCCATTTACGCTTAGGCTATTCTAGCATTTATTGGAGGGATAGGCAATTGTTTTCTGGATTACTTGTGTTTTGTTTGGCATTGTTTTAACGTTAATCTTTCAAGTGGTTTTGCTTACCTTTGTAAATGGTTGGTAAAAGTTTTGATGGAAAAATTTTTAGTGAAAATTTATATCTTTTAACTTGGAAAGGAAATTGTTTCTTTGCAACACCAAGGAACTATGGTTAAGATAGAATGAGGGAAAAAAAAAAAATAAAATAAAATAAAATAAAATAGTTTCATATGTAATAAAAAAGTTGGAAAATCATGCACATGAGGTGTTTGATCTAAGGCCTAAGTGAAAATCATCTTTCAAAATGAGAAGTGGGCTTTGGATAAAGTATTATAGTGCAACTATACTATGCAAATTATAGTAATTTGAACTTCAAAATTCTTGGTAGTTAATTTTTGGGCAATATGATGATGTTTAGGAAACCGTAAGATATGAATCATGGTGTTTGGAATTCTAGAATGTTTGTAGTTGGTTGGGGTTTTGTTAGTAATGAAAAGCTGTTTATAATTTTTAGGAAGTTTAATTGAAGTTTCATTTAAAAACATATGCTTAAGGATGTGTGGAAGAAGAGAAACTTGATAAGAATTGAAAGGAGAAAAACTTTCGAACTTGGGAACTTCAGAAGTAAGTGGGTACCCAATTAATTTATAAGCTAATTCTATTTTAACAAATATTGTTAAACTTTCACACGCATATTAGTATAACTTCAATTTTTAATATTCCTTATTTTGATAGGAACTATTTTCATTTTATTAAATTTTTTAAAAAATTAAAATTGTTTTATGATTGAGTTTTTTTTAACATATAGATAATATTTGATTTATGAGTTAAGAAATGGTTTGTCATTATGAATCATGTGTGAAAGATTATGGTTGAAATTGTTTTATGATGCTTATGACTTCAAGAGGTTAAAATATTGATTTTTATACACATATGCATGCTTGGTTTAAATTAAGAGATTAAAGCAGCAAAATTGGTTGCTAATAACAGTATTGTTAGCCCTTAGTGTGTCATGGTTAAATCTTAGCTAGTTTGATTTTTATGAATATTGTACTCACGCTTGTTATTTATGAGCTTAGTAGTACTCGTGCTTGCTTTGTGGCTTCCTTAATGCTGTGCTTATTGCACTTAGTTATTTACTCTCATGAACTATCTGTCCAAACTTATTAGTTATTTACCATCAAAGATTATATGTCCACACTTGTTGGTTATTTATAATAGTGGATTATGTATCAATGTTCGTTAAATCATTCTGATTAAGTCCTGTAAAAGAAAGAGTTTTGATGCTTTCTTTTTTTAAAAAAATTTAACCTTGTAAAGTAAATTGTTAATTTTACCATATATGGATTTTTTGTTGAGCTATATAAATTCCATAGTGTTTAAACATATGTTGAAGTTTACTGTGAAGCCAGAATTTCTAATAAAGTTTATTTGAATTCATACAATTATGGTTATATATTTACATAACTATTGATATATATATATATATACGAGGTATGTGTTTATATTATTTCATTAAACTTATAATTGATTCATTGATATACTTTTCATTATTTTTTTCAATTGTAAAATGGGACGTTATTCATTGGAAGATTTTCTTTAGTCTTGGATAGCGTAATTGACCTTGTACGTCTGACAGAACATCTAAAGGAGTTTTAATATTGAACTAAAATTAAGACGTCATTTTGGTTATACTTAGGACCGTGCAAAAGTCTTCCAATCCAGTTCAACCCAATCCAACCTGAGATAGTCTTGTCCTGTCTGGTCTTTAAAATACTGGCCCTTCATGACCAAAAAGACTAAAAAGACCAGACTATTTCTTTGGGTTGGATTGAATAGGAAACTGGGCATTTAGACTACTTGGTCTAGTCTAGTACTATTAATTTATTTAATATAATTATAATTAATTTATTTTTAACAAATGCTTCAAGTGTAATTGACGCTAAAGAGATGATTGTATGAAGATTTATTGAGTTTGTTTTTTAAATTGTTGTTGTAATGTAGTGTTGTTGAAGTTTGTTAAGTGTTGTTTTTGTTGAAGTTATAAATTTAAATCATTTGAATTGTAACTGGAATATTTCTTTCTTGTTATTGAAAATTATTTTAAATTTATTATGATTATAAGTAATTTTATTATCTTAATTGAGTTTATTACGTTGAAATGAATTATCGCCTCTCATAGAGCAAAAAGGAAAAAAATAGCTAAATGAGTACTGGACTAACAGGACTAGTCTTTCAATCCTATAGATTAAGTTTAGTCCTGTTAATCTTTAGGTTATCACTGGACAAGATCAGACTACAGGTTGCCTAACCCAATCCTTTCCATAAAAGAGACTAAATTTCAAGTTAGGCCGAAATTCAATGTCGCTCAGTCTTTTGTGTAGCCCTAGTTATACTCTATCTTGATTTAAAATTTGGATTTAAATGTTGTATTTTATAAATTATATTTTAGATGCTCTACATAAACTATAATTAGAATTCTCATTCACCACCTATATTGTTGGTCCCATGTCAGTCATGCCTAAATTTTAGGGCCTAGTTATTCACTTTTATAATATAGGCTGCTTCTTAATTCCCTAATGCCCAAAGTAACAATATTGCCATCATGCATTCATTCATTTTTTTTACACACTTTATAAACCCAAAAATCTTCACTGTAGGAAAATTTAGACAAGTGGAAATGAATCACAACTTAAGCCTTCACAACTATCAAGGCCATAACTAGTTTCATACTCAAACAAAAATCAAATAGCTATTTGTGTGAGTCACTATTCTCTAGGATTATTTAATGTTTATTTGGTCTTTAATTAAAGGTAGTAACTAGTAAGCATGTAAAACTAGCTTAATCATGAACATACCCATAAATTAAGCAACTCAATAAATATATAGGAAAATGATGAACTTAAGGAATTTGACCATTTGAAATAATAAGTAAAAGAAAATAACAACACCTTAGTTTTGCATATCCTACCCTAAAAAGTTGGCAGCCTCAACAAGGACTCTCCTAAAATTGTTTGTCAATTTTATAACTTTATTAGCCGAAGGTCTCATTATAAATCTTTCCCGTGTTTTTCAAATGCATTATGTTGTTTACAAATTTTGGATGGTTGCGCGTAGAATATAGAGAAAACCTCTTGATAAGTTGTTTTGCAGCACTCCATGATTTTCTCTAATTCATGCAAGCACCAACTAGATACACTAAAATATTTTCTATCATTAGTATAATGAATATGCTTGATTAGACCATTCCAATCAAATTCCTCTTCTACACATTTTAACAAACACCTTATATGCATCAATTACCAAACCATTCAAACTCTTGGCCAACAATCTCCAACATCGTATTAAAATTTATGATGCTACCCAAATTCAACTTCCCATCAAGAAACAACTTGAGCACAAAGAAAATCAATTCTAAACCTATCTTCCTCCTCCCATGGCAACCCAAATACGTAAGTGAAATTACCTATTAAAGATGTGCTCTCAAGACATGAATTTTAACTTGATTAAATCCTCACCTCCTCACATTCACGAACAGCAACAGAACAAGGAAGAAAAATTCAAACATTTTAGCCACCCAATACTCAAGGACACACAGGTCTGCTAGGGAAAGAAATTGGAATGATATGAACCCTTAGAGCAGAGGAAAATTAAAAGGAAGAGGTTAGAACTCCTCTTATTGCACCAGCTCACACTATCCAAAACAAAAACAAAAACAAAAAAAAGACTTTTAACGGCAACTTTTAGCGACCACTAAAAAAATCATCGCCAAAAGTAAACTTTTGGTGGTGATTAATTTGTCACCGCTAAAAGCTGTCTTCTGACAGTGACCTTGATATGTCGCTGCTAAAAATCTACTAAAAATATTTCTATAAAAAATAATTTTAAAATTAAAAATAATTTATATAATCCATTTTTGGCGGCGACCTTTTTCATCACCAAAATTATTTTTAAAAAATTAAATATAATTTTAAACTATATAAAAATAATTTGTAAAATTATAATTTGAAATTTTTTATGAATTGTTTTAAAAATTTGAAATTAAATAAAATCATTCAAAATATATTTATGAAATTAAATTTCTCATGTTATGTATAGAATTTGAAATAAATGATATATAGGATCATGAAACAAAAAAAATATTCAAGATGTGCTAAATTTAATTATTAAATTATTTCTAATTTTTTTTTATTCATAATATTTTTTTAGACATATATAGCTCATATATTTTTAAGAATGATGTTAATAAGCTAGGATTTTAATGTGATAAATTAAAATCTTGATGGGTTATTACTTTCAATTATAATTAGGTTAAGTTATATATAAATTATTACTTACATACAAATACATAAATGTCATTGGGATGTTAAAGCCGTACAAATGTCGCAATATGCAAATGATATTATAAACTACTTGTGATATTGCGCACTTAATGCTTAGCTTGATATAATACATATGGTGTCTATTTCTTCTACTGAGTTCTAATGGCTTTTGGACAAGGATTCTTTGTAATTCCTCCTAGTATATTTAGGTTTTCATTATTATAAAAAAGAAGTTACTAATAATATTTTTATAACTAATTATTATTAAGAATAATATGAATAACTATTCAAATTCACCTTTCTATGAGGTTGAGGATGAATAGATGTTAACTAAATTGATCATATATGAGATTCTTGCAATTATCATACATTGTAAAAGTTATTAGTATTCATTTTCAAAATTATTCAAAAAGACTATTAACAAAATTTATGTGGTTAAAATTAATTTGTTATTAAAATATTTTTTTAAGATATTGAAAAATTATCAATAAAATATATTTTTAATAAAAGAAGGAGAAACATTTAGCTATTTTGAGAGAAGATAAAAATTTAATCATTTAATTTATAAAATTTTGAGAAAAATACGAAGAAGAAAAAAGCAAAAGATATTTAACATAAAATAATATAATACATATATATAAATAAATTATATAATTAATTTTCATTTAAAAAATAAAAATAAAATTTAAAAATTGGTTACAATGTATATAAGAATATTATTTAATATTTAAAAATTGTTTATTTTAAGTTTATTTTCCTAACAAAAATAATATTTATGGGTAAAAATAATATTTTATTAAAATTATAATTTAAATATTCATATAAATCATTTTGTCATATTAATAGTTAAAATAAAATATAACATATATTTAATTTCACATATGATAACTGTAGGTGTATTTTAATTTAACTAACAAAGAAGGGAGGCTTAAGGCTTGGAGGTGAAAGAGGTCAAGGGTTCAAATCTTGGCTATATTATATTTTGCAACAAATATGTGACATGACGTGTGGTAGGGACGTGGCACATGAGGTGGCTTAAGGAGGCACACATAAGACAGGTGACATGCATGCGTGGAGGTGATGTGGCGCATAAGGTGCTTAAAGAGGCACACATGTGGTGGGTGACATGACAAGAGACGGTGATATAGCATATGAGGTGGCTTGAGGAGGTGTACAAATGGCGTGTGATATGGCATGAGGTGGCAGGGTAATGTAACATTATCTATTGAACACATGGCTTGCGACATGGCATCATCTGTCGCATATATGGCAAGTTACATGGCATCATGTGATATACATGTGGTAGAGTGATGTGGCATAAAATAAATTATTATTTCTCAAAACAAGTCTTGGTGGTGACAAAAGTCGCCTCTTAAAGTCTTTTTAACAGTGACATTTATTACTATTAAAAATACTTCTAGCAACAAAAAACCTTTATCACCGTCAAAAACTATTAGCTACGATTATTATAACAACAATCTTTTAACGGCCTTTTGGACTTTTAACAGTGACTTTTTATTGCCACCAAAAGTCTAATTTTTTGTAGTGACAACATAATGCAATAGCATAGGAAAAGGAAGGTCTGCAATGCGAAACTAGAGAAGAAAGAGGAAGTCATGAGTCGAACGAACCCATCAAGATGACAGATGAATGAGGGCTCATGCACAAAGCTGGCAAATGGAAAGCAAATGGTTTAGAAACTGATTAGAAAAAGGAACTCTCATTTATTCTCTGATCAAATTATTGCATTATACTGAAAACAGGGCCCCTATTTATATTGTCATGGGAAAAAAAGGAGAAGAATTAAAATAAAGGTTAGTTATTAACTTGGGACATTTTTAAGCTTCAATGAATGTGGCTTTCAATAGATGCAAACTTTGCAATATAGATATTTAAGAACTATCATGGTTCCGTTTCATCCTCCCTGGGTTGGATGGAACTTGCCCTCAAGTTAAATTTGGCATCATCATCAATGTAAGGAGATAGTAAAGTAACATTGAAGGTGGTAGATATACCATAAGAACAAGGCAATTCTACCTTGTAAGCATTGCTATTAATCTTTTGCACTATCTTAAATGGACTATTAACTCTCAGGGATAGCTTGGTGTTCGGTTGTTTAGGAAATCATTCCTTTTGTAAATGTATCCAAACCAAGTCTCCCATATTAAAAGTTTGATATTTTTGATACTTGTCACGTTGAGTCTTGTATCTCAAGTTCTACTTTTGTATTCGTATATGAATTTGTTCATGCAATGTCTTAATTTCCTCAGCCCTTTGGTTAGCATCAGAACTATATTATTACTTATCAAGTTAAGGGGTCAAATCTAGTTGATAAGGGGACAAGTGCCATAAATAACTTCAAACGAACACTTTCCAGTTGCTTGGTTGACAGAGTTATTGTAGGAAAATTCAACTTGAGCGAGAATGAGGTCCCATTACTTTAAATTCTTCCCCACAAAACTGTGAAGAAGATTGCCAAGAACCATGTTTACAGCTTCAGTTTTATCATTCATTTAGGGATGACTAGATTGTTAAATTGGAGTTTAGTTCCCATCTTCTTCCATAGCGTCCGTTAAAAGTTCCTAAAAAACTTCACACCATAATCAGAGGTGATAGTCTTAGGAATGTCATGGAGACGAATAATCTCTTTGAAGCACAAATCTGCTACATAAATGACATCATTTATCTTCTGGAATGGAATGAAGTAGGCCATCTTTGAGAATCGATCCACAACTACTATGATGGAATCTTTTTATCTCTGAGTTCATGGTAAACTAAGAACAAAATCCATGTGCACATCTTCCCATGGCACTTTTGAAACTGGCAATAGCATGTATTATCTCGTGTTTTGACTCTTGGCCTTAGCCAAATGACATATTTTGCATCTTTGTATATGTCGATTAACATCTCATTCAAGCCTTAGCCAATAGAAATTCTCTTTGACTAAATCAATTATTTTGTCTCTAATGAAATGTCCGGCTACTCTACTATCATATGCTTCACAAATTATGGCTTCTCTCAAGGAACCTTGTGGAATGTATAGGGTTTTGCCTCGAAATAAAAACCCATTATATCTGTAAAATTGGTGGAAAGATTGATTTGCAATTGCTTTCCACATTCCTTGGAAATTACGATCATCCTAGTACAGCTCTTTGATAATATCAAACCCAACAACTTTGGCCTGTATTGTTGTGAGCAACACATATCGCGGCTAAGCACATCAGTTATGGAGTTCAAAGTTCCAGCCTTATGCTTAATAAGAAATGGATAAGATTATAAGAGTTCACTCTGATGGGCATGCTTGCAATTGATCTTTTACAGAGAATTCAAATACTCGAGAGCTTGAACAACGGTATATAATTCTTTGTCATAGGTAGGATACCT
The DNA here is from genome assembly GCF_029017545.1 of Prosopis cineraria. Classification (NCBI taxonomy): domain Eukaryota; kingdom Viridiplantae; phylum Streptophyta; class Magnoliopsida; order Fabales; family Fabaceae; genus Prosopis; species Prosopis cineraria. The sequence continues at coordinate 33,994,357 of NW_026555337.1, read as the reverse complement.
AAGCTTAGAATTATTAAGCTTCTCACTAAAAAGCGATAGGATGGCCCTCCTAACTCAAGACAGCACCAATGTTGATGTTAAAAGCATCACAGCTAACTTTAAACACTTGGTCAAAGTTGGGAAGAGTTAAGATAGGAGCTTCAGTCAACTTCTTCCTAAGCTCCTCAAAAATTTCTAAGCTTGCTCTGTCTATTGAAATTTATCTCCTTTATTGCAATCTGTAAGTGGTGCAGTAATAGAACAAAAATTGTGGATGAACCTTTTATAGAAAGAAGCTAATCTATGGAATCTTCAAACCTCCTAAATAGATTGTTGCATTACGCTGAAAATAGGGCCCTATTTATATTGTCATGGGTAAACGAAAGAAGAAGAATTAAAATGAAGGTTATGCATGTTACAATTAGATTTTGAATGTTATTAACTTATGATGTTTCTAAGCTTCAACGGACGTGGCTTTCAATGGATGCATACATTGTAGTGTAGATATTGAAGAACCATCATGCTTCTGTTTCAGTGAAGAAGAAGGAAGGAGAGCTAATCTCTCTCAATCCCTCTGCTACCATTGATGGATCCAGAAGAAAATGGGGAGGGAAAGAGAAAAATGAAACACAATATATGGAGGTTTTTTAAGGGCATTTTAGTAATTTTGCAATGATAAAAACAAAACATATCTTCTTTGGCAGTACCCAAATTTGAACTGTAAACAAACAAGAAAAGACTAAGATCATTCCTACTAAGCTACCAATTCCATTTATTATTACTATCCCAAAATTTATAAAATCAATCAAAATATGTTATTATTAATTTTTCAAAGTTATTACATTAAATTTGTCTCAAAAATTTTAAAAAATACAATTAAAATACCTTATCATTAATTAAAATCTCCAAAAATTTTGAGATTATTACATTATAGCTTATGTAACATATGCCGCAGTGTGTGGTGCAAAGAGTTAACTTGCCCCCTTTATATGAAGTGCCATGCACTACTACAAAAATATAAATATAAAACGCCATAAAAAATAATGGTTAAATAAAAACATATCATATATGAGAGAGATGGGTGATGGTTTTTAAATAAAAACACATTTCATTTATTTTCAGACTTTAATTAACGGGTGTTTAAAACACCTGTCATTTATTTTAGCCCAATGTTTCATTTTCTGGAAGGAAAACAAAATAAAAAAATTGAACTTTAAATGATGGGTATTTTTTAAATATAATATTTTAAATATTTTTTATAACTTTAATATAGTATATTACTTATTAATATAGGGTAAGAGTCTATGTGAGTTGTTGGCAAATAGCCCGAATTTTCATGTGGTTACTATCGATTGGGTGTTTAATTTTTCTAGGAGACATGCTACATAATATGCCACTCCTTGAGTCCTATATACGTGTTGCTATTGATGTGTTAAAAGATTTGAACTATCCGCTACCTATTCCCATCGAGGACACAAGAATTGTTGGAGAGGCGATGGGTAGTTTTGTTGGATGGAAAGCTAGTCAAGTTAGGATGCCAAGTCTAAAAAAACTAGCAAAGATGCACAGTCAAAAAAAAGATAATACCCCAATTTAGGTTCTCCTCTAAAAAGGAAGTCTCTTATAAAGCTGTGTCTGAACAAAGCCTCAATTGCTAAGTCAACACAAAAATTTACTCCATGTATATGCAATGATTCATAGGTCTAATCCTCTGGTCCTGAAAATTCCATTTGAGGCTGGTATATATGGTGAAGACGGATATGAGATGCTTTCGCTTGATGTTATTGATGAAGTACTTCAATATGATATAACCAGTCTCACTGTTCTTAACTTCTACAAACGGTAATTTTTTTTCCATATATGAATAATTAATATTTTAAATATAAACCAATTCATTTCTTGTATTTATAATAGGTGCTTGTATGATAAATTTGTTGTCTCTTTTGATTTATAAATGAAGTTCGTCTTCATTAGTCCTCATGAAGTGGGTGCACATGCCTTAATTAAAAGTGACAAAATTTTAAAACAAGCAAAGGCATTAAGTGAGAATTTTAAAGCAAGGGCTCGAAAGAGAACATTATTCATATTACCATACTGTCAAGGGTAATGTAATTTTCACTTATCTTAATAATTTTTTTATTTTTAATTTAATGGATTAATTATAATTTTGCAACACTTGTTACTACTATTAGGGACCATTAGATGTTGATCGCTACCAAACCATTCGGCAACACTCCAAAGATATATTATCTTGATTCTCTTAGAGGGGAACCAGGGAGGAGACAAATTTTATTGGAGTTGATTAATATATAAGTGCATAAAATATTTCACATATTTATTTAATTATTTAAATTTCATACTAACATATTTTTTACTGTTTCATTAGGATAATTGTGTTATACTGTACTAACACAAAACAATCAATTCCAAGATCCTTTACAAATTTTGATGCAGCCTACACTTAGAATATAATTAAGGTAATTGAAATTATTTATTAAATTAAAATTTAATGCATTAATACATATTTATCGATTCTTTAATTTTTAGTGTCCAAGGTAAAAGAAAAATAGTTTGAATTATGGCTATTGCATCATGAGATTCATGAAGGATATCATTATCCATAACGAGAGCATAATTTTCGAGATGGTATGTCAACAATATTAACTTTTAAATTATAAAAATATTTAATGTATTAAAATTAATATATGGCAAATCATTTATATATTGTAGTACTATGATGATTCTTATGTTGAAGAATTAGGGGATGCAGAAATAAATGAAGTAATTGAAGAATATTGTCAATACATTTTTTTAAGTATAGATCTCATACAAAGAAGATCAATAGAACTATCTTGAAAAAGTAGGTAAGAAGTTTATATTTTTAATAGGTAGTTTATTTTCGAAAAATAATTTACTTTATGTAATTACATTTGTTTACTGATTAATTTTAAAATTAAAAATTAATAAATTTCGTTGATATTCAACTTTGGAATGGCTGGTTGCTGCTATTTTGATTTCTTTTTGTAGGAGGCATGGTATAAAAATAGTCCCTATATTAAAAAAAACCATATAATAAATGACAGTTATATAAATAACTGTCATTTATATTACAATAAATAACGGGTAAATAATTTATCTGTCATTTATCTGGACTCTAAATGACGGGTAAACTACTTACTTGTCATTTAAAGTATGGTAAAATCTATTACCATACTTTAAATGATAGGTAAATAAGTTACCTGTCATTTAAATCCACAATAAATGATGGGTAACTTATTTACCCATCATTTAAAGTATTCTTTAAATGATGGGTAAATTTACCTGTCACTTATTCTGAATTTAAATGACGGGTAACTTATTTACACATCATTTATATTCTCATTTGGTTTGAATTTCTGTAAAAATTTTATTTTAAATGAAGGTTTTATAATCGTCATTTATTGATGAACTTTAAATGTCAGTTTCATAAATGATGCGTATTAACCATCATTTATTCTTTTTTTTTTGTAGTAGTAATACTGTGAAGGAAAGTATTTGGCCAAGTGTAAAAGATTTAAGAATATACATCCCCATTTTCAAGCATAATAGCAAATTGAAAAAAAAATAATGCTTATAACAATTTTCCATATCAAAAGAGTTAGTCACACAAGTTATTGACAAGTAATCGAAAGTAATTAAGATTCAACTCATGATTATCATTATCAAGGTCACATACAAACAACTATTTGCCCTTACTCACTACATGCATGATCACACCTCCCTTATATCCTCCTTATTCCTTTGACATGAAACCATGGGTTATAACATAATAGGATAGTCTATATTCCATGACTTCCCTAACCTAAACACTTGTGAGAGGATTACCCAGCCAAGGCATACCCAACTCACTTGTGGAATACGGTTTCTTCCATTTCTCACACTATGGGGTGTCATATACCCTAGACTAGCTTCCTTATTAAACCAGTGGATAGCTAGCTAGGTTCCGGTCCCTCATTGAATTAATGGGACAGTCCCTCGTTGAATAAATGGGATAATATAGATATAATCTATTCGGCAAACAATCACATGAATTGGGCCTTACCACCTGGATTTTATCATCTACTCCTCTTCTTAGACGAACTCCCGCCTCTCAAGATCATACAATGCATATTCATGCAATAATTCAAACTTTATACAATTCATAGAACTTCACCTAATCAATTTCATTAAACTTCATCATTAGACAAATCATTAGACTTCTTAAACATAATTTCATGGAATTTCAAACCAAATAAGTCATTGAACTCCAATTTCACAATCATTGTACTTCAAACTTTCAAAATTATTGAACTCCACTATTTTAAACATCATTGAACTTCTCTTAAAGAAAAATTCATATTACTTGTCAAATCACAAAGTCATTGAACTCTCAATAAACATAATATGAAAATCCACCGATATTGTTCACAAAGAATTTCACATCACAAGGCATAAAACTCACAAAATCAATCTAGTGAATTTTCTAACAAATCAAGCTACACTTGCATTTCATTTTAACTTACACATTTCAATGATCAATCATAAATTCATAAACTAATAAACACAGAAAAGCATAAGATAGAATTTTCCTGGTTACCTCAAAACTTTGAGAGGTTAAAAGTTTCACCTCTCAATTACTCACTCCCAAAACTTTCAAGAAGCTTGAATGGTGTCAATAGTAGTTATTCTACAAGCATTTACCATACAAAACATCAATATCCATATTTGAGCTATTTTTTACTAACATTTCAACATTTCTTAATACTCAAGATTTATTATTGATTCATGCAAAAAAACTCATAAGGCTTCTTAGCTTCCTTTAACCCTCACTAATAACATTGAGCTCTTAAACGATCATTAATGGAACCACATTATTCCCAACCACCATATTTATGAGAATTTCGGACATTTAATGTCCTCTAACTACTAATCATCATAAAATTATAAATACCGAGTTTACTTAGCTTCATCTACTCCTATTAACTCTATTTAAGTCAATAGGTTCAGACCCATATCTTTTATGGACCGAAATCCACCATTATTAATCAAACCCTAACTTCTACCACTAGGAAAATGGAAGAAGAGAGAAATATTTAAGTAAGGAAGCTTACCTTTGATGTTTATAAGCTCCAAATTACTCTTACAAGTCGATTTCTTCAAGCCCTAGCTTAGCTCTTTCGTCTCTCTCTCTCAGTTCCCTTTGTTTTTCTCTTCTCTTTTGCTTTAGTTTTGCAACTTAATACAGCAGAAATCTAACCATGTGCCGTAGCGGATGCACAATGCGTTATGGTGCATGGCACAAAGAGCCTCTCCCAGGTGTGTTGTCATACATGCACCATAGCAGCTCATCCACAAGCCGTGGTGTGTGGCACAAAATCACCTTCTTCAAAAATTCTTCCTCTTCATTCCCGGGTGACCTGATTCTCCTTTAGACCCGCGTTTAGAGCTAAAACCGAGACCAAACATGCTCGTTAGGCCTCTCTGACTATACACCTCACTAATACACTTAATTAGTCTATTTGAGCTTAATTAATCTGATTTAAAATTGAGGACGTTACAATTTTAGATCAAGCCAAGCAATTAACTGTAAATTTTAAAGCAAGAGCTCAAAAGGAAACATTATTCTTAATACCATAATGACAAGGGTAACCTGCTTCTTACTTATATTAATGAATTTGTTATACTTAATTTAGTCAATTAGTTATAATTTTATAATACTTGTTAATGCTATTAGGAACCATTGGATGTTGATTGCCACTGAACCATACAGTAGCACTCCAAGGATATATTATCTCAATTCTCTTGGTGGGAAACTAGAAAATAGACAAATTTTATTAGAGTTGAATAATACGTAAGTGCAAAAAATAAGTATTTCATATATTTATTTGTTTATTTCTATATTGACATTTTCTTTCTTTTTTTATTAGGGCAATTGTGTTGTACTACACAAACACTAAACAAACAATTTCAAGTCATTTACAAATTTTGATACGGCCTATACTTGAAATATAATAAAGGTAATTAATATCATTATTAATTTAAATATTCATAATTTTTTAATGCATTAATATGGACTTATTGGTTCTTTAATTTGTAGTGTCCAAGACAAATGAAAAATAGTTTGGATTGTGGCTTCTGTATTATGAGGTTCATGAAAAACATCATTATGCATAATGAGAGCACAATTCCTACGATGGTATGTCAATAATTTTCACTTTATAATTGGTAATGAATTTAATTTAGTAAAATAAATTTATGGTGGATAATTTATAGGGTAAAGGTATAAATTTACTTTGAAACTTTTTGTCACACCCTGTGTTATTGAGGATATGATCGGCACAGAATATGATATATACTCACATTCCATAAGCCTTAATTAACCAGATATAAAGATAAAATATCAATAAATAATCCCTACTAGTCAAAAAGTCTCTAATATATATGTATATATATAATTAGAAAATTAGAAAAATCTTAAACATTTTTTAGAAAATTTGGTAGAATCTCCCTAGTAACTATGACCTCCCCAAATTTTTACAGTAATCAAACCTGTCAACCAAACCAGATAGGAGCTTAGTTCCACACTAGTATATTTCACAATGACAAAACAAGACTAAGATCAAACTACAGCATACGTGAAGCATTAAATTTATAATTTCAATTAAATACATAATGACATCAAAGTGGATGGCCAAAAAGTACTCCCACTATCCAAAAAGTAATATTGTGCCTCCATGATCAGTAGGAGGTACTGGGTCAGCTATAATGTCTGAGACTAAAGAAAGTTTTCAGTGAGTAGCGATCCAAAATTATAAAAAAAAATGAAAATAGTAACTAACAACTTAATTTAAAAAAGTCAAGGGAATGATGAAACACTTACTTTAACTAACAATAAATGACGAGTTTACTTATTGGTATAATCATGAAACCAATAACAATATTAGAACCAAATAAGTTTATCAAAAAAAAATTTGTTCATGATATATGTAAAATTTCAAGTAATGGTGCAATTTAAAAAAATGCCTTTAAAGAAACTAATATAAAAATGATAATTTTTAAATCCAATTCAGTTGGACTTTATCAGAATAAATAACAAGCATAGATATATAATCTACGAAGGTAAATAATCAATCAAGCATGGACACACAATCCACAAGGATAAGTAACCAGTCAAGTACGACTAAAAGCCACGAAACAAGTATGGCAGGAGTCACGAACCAAGCGCAGGCATAAGGCCCACGAAAACAAGCGTGAGCACACTACTCACGAATCACCAACCCTCTAATCCATATGTGTTGGTTAGCACTTCCTACAAGCACCCTATTAGCTAGATTTACCATGGCGTGCCAAAGGCTAACGGAACTGCCGTTAGCAACTAGCATTCTAAACTCAGTTTCCCTAATAAAAATCAAGCATTCATAAGGCAAGAAAGCAACTTTAAAATTTTCATGTTCAATCACGCTGTTCAATGATTATTTCCCATTGCTCCACTTCACTTTCATATCAAACATGAAATTAAATAATCAAATTGCATTAACACAAATTATTGGTAAAATCAAGATATACTCATAAATAAAACAATTATTGTAAGAATTTTAATTGAAAAAAAAGATATTGACACAATTTATAAGAAAATAATATTAAAATTTAAATAAAAAAATTTTCATAAATACATTACTAGAAATTTATTTCAAACGCTACCCACTCGCCTAAGAATTTTTCAAGAATATTAAAACTTGTTTCTCTTAACTTTTCTTTTTACTTTAATTTTAGTGATGCCTTTAATTTTCTGACAAGTAAATCATAATTTTAAAATAATTTATTAAGTAATTTTTCAAGTATTTAGTGAGCATTTAAATTCAATCCAAATAAATTCTATGATTTTCAATATTTAATTTTTTCATCAATTTTTTACTTAACATTCATAAAATAGCATCTAATATTATTCAAAACAACACCTAAATTTTTAATTCAAATATTTTCACAAACATCTTGAAGGCATCCAAATTCAACTCCCAACCATCATCCAACTATTTAATCAACTTCTAATATGAACTTAATCATTTAACATTCACCCCATTGCCAACTTAAAAATATTGCACAACAACAATTAAAGTATAATTCAATTCCTCAAAATTATGACAGCAACTTTGATGGGTAAAAGCAGAATTTTCAACCGTAGAAGAGAAGAAGTTCCGCCTACACTTATAATTACACGGCCAACTTCAGCTGCGGAGGAAGGAAAAACGAAGGTTAAACACATACATGAAGCCGACAGTTGAGGAGAAAGAATGGATGGCAACCAAACACACACATATTACTGTCGGCTACTAAACAGAAAAACGAACAAAGAACAGCGAATAAAGAAGGAGAATCCAACGACTTCAACTCTCTCAGCTGTGAATTTTTATTTTTAGTGAAGCAAGAAGACGGAACACACACACCCACGCAAATCTGGAAGGAGCAGAGCAATAACACAAACCTGGAGAGAGCGGAGAACGGTGACAGAAAAACCAGCGTCTTCACCACTACCAGAAGCCCATCACGACAGCAAGGAAGAATAGCCGTTGATGGACAGACGAGCTGTACAGCCACTCAGAAAAGTGAGTGATTGGCAGTGCGAAACAGGGGATAGGAAGAATTCGGGAGCTGGACCTTTAACAATGGTGGAAGGTGTTCTAACACACACTCACACCATCGACGGCAACAGGAATGACACCGGAATAATGAAGGGGAAGGGAGCGATCTCTCTCGGCTCTGGAACTTTCAAAAGGGCCGAAGGAGGGGAAGGAAAAATTGAGGCGGTGCGTGCGTTTGACGAGGGAAGGAAAGAACAAGAATCTGAGCACTAAAAATTAGGAAATTCAAAAAATTACAATAGAGGACACAATATTTTTATCTAATTACATAAAAGATATGGGTCCTTTAAAAATTTTCCCACAATTTTAAACTAAATAAAATTAATCTATTATTTAAAAGAATTCAAACTTTGGATCTTTGATAAGTTATTAGTATAAGTTCTACTAATTCACCACCTCCAATTTACATAAAACTAATTTAAATAAACTATAAATTGGGAATTTTTTTAAAAAAATTTAAGGTCATTACACTTTTCCACCAGGGACACTTGGTATCCTAAACTTTTTGTGAGAGCAATGTTGCCCTAAAATTTTGTAAAATGTTGCAATGTTGTCCTGCCATTAAAGTTGACCGTTTGTTGACTGTTTTGTTTAATTAGACTTGTCATGTGGCGTTTTTTAAAAATTAAAAAAATGATAAAGGTGTAAATTTACCTTAAAACTTTTCCTCTAGTGGCGCCTAGTATCTTTAACTTTTTTTTTTTGGAGCAATGTTGCCCTATTGTCAGAGTTGACCATTTTGTTTGACTTCACTTGCCATGTAGTATTTTTTAAAAACTAAAAAAAAAAACAATGCTTCGTCCTCATCAGCTTCTTCTTCTTCATCCACAACACTAAAAATGTCAAATAACTTAGAACACTAAGATGAAAAATCAAACTCAAATTTTCAACATAAAAAAACAATCAAGCCCAAATTTTTAACATAAAAAAATTAAAGACAGGGGGTAAAGAGGAGAAAAATAAAGAACTCAACTCAAGAATCTAACAATTCAAGAACAGCCCAAAATATTCATAAAAAAAGAACAAAAAATTAACAATCCAGGTTGACCAACACCAAGTAGGGAGAAGTAACAACTTAGTAAGCGATAGTTGTAGGGCTTCTCATTTAGCTCTTGTCGTGCAAATGCCAATGGTGGAGGAGGGAGGAATGAAGAGAAGAAGAATTGTTGACTATGAAGGAGGAAGAGTGATGTGCAATTGAGACACAAGGAGGGAGGGGATGACATTTTTTTTATTTTTTTTTAAATGCCATGTGGCTACCACGTGGCAAGTGAAGTCAAATAAAATGGTCAACTCCGACATCAAGATAACATTACACCGTTTTAGAAGGTTTTATGGCAACATTGCTCCTAAAAAAAGTTGAGGATGCTAGGCACGCCCAGAGGAAAAGTTAAAGTGTAAATTTGCACTTTTATCATTTTAAAATTTAAAAAAATTGCCATGTAGCAAGTCCAGTTAGACAAAATGGTCAACTCTAGTGGCAGGACAACAATGCACCATTTTGGAGAGTTCCAAGGCAACATTGCTCCTACAAAAAGTTTAGGATACCAAGTGCCCCTAAAGGAAAAGTTCCGAGGTAAATTTGCACATTTATCCTAATTTATATATTGCAGTATTATAAGGATCCTTATATTGAAGAATTTAGGTATACACAAATAAATGAGATAATTGAAGAGTGGTGCCAGTATATATTTCTAGTGTGATCATTGCACAAAGACAAAAATCAATAGAGTTAGCGGAAGTAGAATTAGTGTTTATAGTTTTACTAGTTTTCATTAATTACTTGATATTAGTTGGTAATACTTTACTTTAAAAATTTCAATACATTGATTACTTGATAAATTAGAATAAGAAATTAGTTTTTGTTTCATTTTGCATTGATTATAATTCAATTTCAATTGATATTTATGTATGAAAATGTTGGAACTGTTGTTTGGTTATTACTTGTGTAGTTGTTACAGGGAGGTTGCTATAAAAAATAGACCTCAATACTTTAAAAAAACTATAGAATAGATGACGGGTAAATAAGTTGCTCGCCATTTATAGCTACAGTAAATGACGGGTAAATATTTAATTATTATTTATTCTATGGTAATTCTTCCTTAACCAAACAATAAATAACAGGCAAAAATTTACTTGCCATCCATTGTGACTATAAATAATGAGTAAATAATTACTCATCATTTATTCTAACAAAAGGCAAAAAACATATATTTTAAATGATAAGTTATTTAACCATAATTTATATAAGGAAATAAATGATAGATCAATAACTTTCATTTATTTGGAGGACTTTAAATGACAGTTTATTTATAAGCAAAAATAATCATTATTTATGTTGTTTTTTTTTAATAGTGATAGTTCAGCGTTCAAAATGTCATTTAATCCTTAATTTAATTTTAGACTGTTTTTTTAATTTAAAGTAAGCAAACCACTTACATTCTTGAGCTACAAAGATTCATAAATGAGGTATGGCTTTTGCAAATAAGCTGATCCGCGCGGTTTTTGACTGAAAATGTAATTTTCTTCAATGTGTCTCTTGAGTTGAAAAAAACAAGGGGAAAAAAAGCATAACTGCTCCATTCCATTATTTCAAATTTAGTTTCATTTGTTCACCATTTGTCTCACAAGTGACAAAGTGCTTTGGCTATTCAGGCAATTTTTTCCCATTCAATGAATCACGTGCAACACATGGCTCATATGTCTAGTTACTAAATCTTCAGCTTTTTTTCCCCGTCAAAATTTCGTTGTGAAATAAGGGTGGAATAGACTAAATGGTAATTACAGGAAATTTTGGGAAAATTACGTGTTGACCGCTGTTGAAATTATTTCCTGATTGAATATATATATATATATATAATTATAATAATATACGTTCACTCAAACAGAATATATACTCTCTAAAAAATTTCTTAGGAATTTTTTGATAAAAATTTCTCAGGAAATTTTAATTTACATATAGAATAGTTATAAAATTAATTAATGATTAAAAAAGCCTCATATTTTTAACAGAGGAGTAACATGCATTATGGCTTGGGATTAAAATATTATGCTAATTAATCATAAAAATAATATGCACTGATTTCCCTAAAATATCCCTCCTTTTAATTATTTATATCTAGAACTACCTTGTTGATTGCACGCATCATCAAGGATAGTTTGGAAGAAAGTATATAAAAAATAAAGAAGATTGATATCTTATATTTGTTAACTAATTATTACATTTAGAACTTGAGAAATAAGCTGGGATCACTATAGTGAGTCTAACTTATTCAACAACAAATGAGATTTTTTTTTTGGGATAAATAATATTGTAAAGATGTGACCGGTTTTTTATTTTATAAAATCATAACAAAATTAATTTCTGTATAATATGTAATAGAAAAATAATTAAACATATTGTACAAAAAAATATTGTTATAAAAAGTAAGATAATTATTTTACAATCATAACGATTTACTCCCTCTAGTCCAAATTATAAGACGTTTTTCCCAACTCATCTTAATTCAAAATATAAGACACTTAGTAGGTTTTAATTTTTTTCCTATTTTACCTTTATATTTATCAACTTAGTTTATTGTATAATCTGATTGGTATTTATTACATTTTTCTCACTCTTTATGATAGCTAAAATTTTATTGGTCTACAAGGTAGATCACTCTTTTTCATGTTATAGTACTTCATTAAAAAATATTATTTTTTTATTTAATTTATTATTGACAGTTGGAAAGAAAGGTAAAAAGCAAAACTTATAATATTTATATTTAAAAATAAAGATATAATTAAATTTTATTAGTATTTGAATTGTAATTAAAAATGTATTTTGAATTGAAGGGAGTAAATGAATGTAAGAATGTTTGGGTGTTGATATATTTCCACTAACAATGACATTTAATATGCGCCCACATTTGCTCATCGTCATCGACAATGTTGTTGACAATGGGGACGCCGTGAAATGCCATGACGCTTTTTCCCAACAATCATTGTTCCTTTGCAACTTTTGAACGTCCTCGATGACTATCGCTCTCTGACATGCCTCTTTAGTTGCCGGAGGGCGTGTGTGCGGGTCACTGATTTTTCTTTTCTTTTCTTTTTTTTTTTTTTTTGCATCACACCCTCGTGCGCATCATTCTTGATGTTGTAACCATATTAAATAGGGAAATTTACATACAGATCTTATAGAACAAACTACTTTATAAATAAATATTGTGAAATGTGAAAACCAAAGTTATGTGTCTTAAAACTTAAGTATAATTTGAAATTAGACTATAAAAACAATAATACTCCCATAAATATACATTAACATTAATTAAATAATTAATTTATAACTATTTTATCAGTAATTTACAATTATAATTTTAATTTTTGACAATACAACTGTAACTTCACATATTCAATAGTTAAACTATCATGTGTTACTACTAAAGTTTAACATTAATTATTTACAATTACTTCATCAGTAATTTTTATCTATAACTTTAAGTTTTTACAATTGTAACTTGACATATTTAATAGTTAAACTTATTAGTTTAATTATTGAATAAAAAAAGTTACAATTATAAAAAATTAAAATGATAATTATAAATTACTGATGAAATAATTATAAATTATTTAATTGATGAAATGTATACATGTTTAATAAGAATATTATTATCTTTTTTATACTAATTTCAAATCACACTTAGGTTCAAAGGGGCCTAGTTGTAGTTTTTGAATATTGGTAGGATGTGCCCACTACAAGCAAGAGATATACAATATACTCCTCAGACTATAATATAAGTCATATAGTTAATTAATTCACAATTTATGAACAATGTTAATAGAAACCTTACATTCTTAAAATGTCCACATGTTTTCATTTATACCCTTATTAAATACCTTATATAAGAACCTTGGTAATAACAATTAAAATTTTAATGCATGATTTTTTTTAAAAAGAGTAATAAATGAAGTAGAGGTATAGTTAAAAAAAAACAAATATAAAAGTTACCCAATACCATATATTTTGGACCAAGCAAGGTTTCTAGAAGATGGAAAATGACTAAAAAATGTCGGGTAAATACCAATATGGATCCCTATATTTTAAGTGTATTTTATTTTTTAATCCTATTGTTTATTTATGTTGTTCTTCATTTACAATGTTTGTCGTTCTAATTTAAAATATATCTATAAGGTTTATGATTCAGTCTAAATAGTGTTTAATTTGTTGACATTGAATTAACACGATTCCAGGTTTACAGTTTAGCTAGCCTAAGTTGTGTCTTCCAGATCATCACGCAATTTAACCATGTTAGGTTCATATCAAAAAAACACAACACTACAGCTCAGGGTTTTATGAATATTTTTCAAACTATAATAACCAACATTGTAAACCAGTCAAATATAAAGAATAAATTACGGGTTAATTTTTTTGTACAATATGTTAATTTATTTTTCTATGATATATTATACTGCCATAATTTTTTTATGATTTTATTAAAAAAAAACGGTCACATCGTTACAATATTATTCATCCAAAAAAATTTCTCATTTGTCGTTGAATAAGTTAGACTCACCGTTGATCAAGGCCAAAGAGAGCAAAGAAGAAGAATCACCAAAGTATTTTTACCCAAAAAAAAAATATTAATTAAGTGAAAAAGTTTGGCTGTTGCATTTAAGAGTTTGTTTCCCACACTTCCAAAGTCATGTTAAGTACACTTGTTTGGTAACTCGTTGCAAGAATGATTTTATAATTTTTGAGACAAAGCTACTCTGATATTATTAGCTCCGGTTTTGACCATTCGATAGATTTTGGTCTTTTGGAATATCCAATCTCAGTCCTTCCTATGTCAAGGGTTATAAGCCGACGATATTGGGTGCCAAAGAGTGACAGCATAAACACCTATGCAAGCCCAAAAAGATTTACGGCCCATTGTTTTGTCGCAAGAAGCTGTGAGAAAATTTTATCTAAGAACCATAGTAACTAGTTACTTTGAATCAGGTGCACAAAATTTTGGAAACGCACTACAGACTCAGAGAGAATCTAATTGAAATAAATTCTCGGCCATGTGGAATGAGCAAATTACCATAATAGTTAAGACCAAATGATATTATGGACTTGAAAATAATGCAGGGGCCATATGTTCAGGATTGACACAATTATTGTATGCATGATGGATTTAATACATCATAGACGTAAAAAAAAATAATAATAAAGTAATCGTCATTCAAGAGAATATTTTGGTCATTTTGTTTCAACATCTTATTACATTTTAGTCTCAAAAATCCTGCCGTGTATTTTCAAAATTTATTGGATATGATTCGAAAACAACTAACTATTGTGGTCTTTTGATGAAATTGTTGGTCCTTGGACAAACTATTTCCCGGGTGTAAGAGTTCCCTTGAACCGAAGTCATTAAGTGCTGAAAATAATTGAAGGCGGTGTCATGTTACAAGGAGAACGGCGGATAGGGGAAAGAGAAACAATAATTAAGAAAACAAAAGGAGGGGAATAACACAATGGAGATGTAGGGATATAATGCTATGAATAATTATAATATGATATTTTCAACACCACTGGACCGTTGCTATATTATTTGTGGAGAAGAGCTTTTTGTCTTCGCTGCATGGAAGTATCTGACGCTCCTTCAATATTTGTACACACACATACACGGAGAGATCCGTTTGATGATTATGTGTGCGTAGCTGTATGTAAATCTATATGTATAGTAAAGCAGAAGAATATATATGACTTGGAGTGGGACTATCATCATCATGTAGGGCACGTCCTTTTTTAGGGATAAAGTAAGAGACACATGCGTCGAGTGGAGGATTGGCCCACACCAGTTCTTGTAGCTGTATGTTTAATCTCTAAACCTCCCTCACTTCATCGGTTCTACCTTTTATATGTATACCGACGGTTAAACAGATAGTAGCTGTATGTTTAATCATGCATGAAAATATTGCCCCTTGTAGATAGTTTGTAATAACCCATATTATTATAATTCAAATAATAAGATAAATTTATTGTATTTTATTAATTGTTGGAGAATGAAGTTTTGCAATCGTTAAGTAGGTGTTTATGATTTAAATTCTATGGGGCTGTTAAAATAATATAAAACAAATAATAATAAAATGTGTTTAGTTGTTTAGAAGCATAGTCATGCAAATATTGATATTGGAGAATTTTGGAAATTAAAAAATTGAATAAGTAGAAGCTTGGTCATAGTTTAAGGTTTATTGCCTACAAAGTTTTCAACAAAATGACTCAGAGGGATTATTGTTATATAATGACATTATATATATGATGACAATATTGTTGATTGATTAAATAAACTATCATTAGAAGACAATTATTTTTATGGAATTTGGGAGGTTGGTTGATTCAAATATCTATTTTGTAAAATTTTTGAGAGTTAGAATCAAGGAGGAAAAATGTTTGATTTGAGCTTAAGAACTAATGCATGAAAGATGTTTGACAAAAATGTCTACTAGAAGAAGTTTTTATCTAATTATGTAATTGATGAATTCCATCAATTCTTCTGAGGATGCATTTGGTATGGGTTAGTTAAGTCAACTTAGCCTTGTAGAGGATTTTGATTATGTAGTTATTGGGTGGATAATTGCATTTTGGAAATTGCATGGTTGATGATTTATAAATTATGGTGTTGATTTATGACTCATTTTGGAGTGCACATAAAGTGTTTGATAAAGTGGGTTATAGAAGTATTTTTTTTAAATTTATAAAGTTGGGTGTGCACGCATGTAATGTATATATCTTGATTAAAATTTAGTTACTTGTGCTTGAGGTGAGTTGGAAAGACAAGTATAATATAGACAAAGCTTTGGACACACACGCGTGCAAGTATTGTAAGGATTGAAGGATTTTGGGTATATATTGGATTGATTTGGGAACTTAGTGACTATAGTGTTGTTATAGGAAGGGAGTTTATTAAACTTGGATAAAAGTCACTAAAATTTATTATTGAATAGGGGATTTGAAGAAAAAAAATCTCGATTAAGGTAGTAAGGAAGGAATGAAGCTTTAAAGAGTGAGTTTTGCATTTGGTAATATTGCAGGTAAGTGGATAACGTCTCAATCAATTATACATTTGCAAATTTCCTTTTATCAAATATTATTTTCAACAATTTACAATTATCACTGTATGTTTCTCTAGCATTAATTATTGTTGTTAATTAAATTTCTTTAGCTCTTGAAGTTCTCATGATATATATAGTACTTATAAGTTATGAAAAAAAATACTTTTATAAATTTTAGTACTCTTTTATTCAATAAAGATAATCATGGAAACTGGTGAATAAGTGTATATTAGTTGTAAATTTTTATATTTAAAAGAATTGATATTTTAAACAGTTCATGTGAGTTTAATATTGAGAAGAAAAACTTTTCTTTTGAAAGTGATAATTTTCTCCTATAGTTGAAAAGACATTTTAAGGGGACTTTATATAGAACACTGATTGTTAATGACAGTTTGTTAGTCCTTGATGCGCCATGGTCAATGACTAGCTAGTTTGATTTTCATGAGCTTTGTTCTCAAGTTTGTTATTCATAGGCCTTGTATTCGTGTTTGTTTTCGTGGCTTCGAGCCGCATTTGGTTAGCATTATCCTCGTGGGTTGTGTGCTCACGTTTATTTCATGGCTTCGACCACGTTTGATTAGTTACCCTTATGGACTGTGTGTCCACATTTGTTTTTGCGGCATAAATCACATTTGGTTATTTACCCTCATGAACTGTGTGTCCACATTTGTAAATTATTATGATAAATCCCCTAAAAATGTATGAAATTTTTATTAATTGGTGATTTCAAACGTAATGGTTTTTAATTTAATAAATATTGTTATTCTTATTTATTATTTAATTATTTTAACTTATCAAGATCAAATGGTATAACTGCTTTGTCATTAAAGATTCAAATGTTCTTGTTATTGAAGTTATATAGAACTTTTATTTTTAGTAAATTTATTTACATTGAATTACTTTTTCATTTAATTTATATAACAATTGTATTTTATTCATTTAATTTTACAAAAATATTATAGTTTGGACGTTATTTGTTGAAAAAAATATTTTTTGGTCTCAACTAGCTTGTACCTCCATCAGATCATTTAAGAGATTTTTTTCTACTGGACTAAAGTTGTAACGCCATTTTGGTTAATGTCTATTTTATGTAAAATTTTAATCTATATATTATACTTTTGTAAATAATGTTATAGGTGCTCCATATAGGCTATGATTAGGTTTTTTAATTTGTAAATATGTTTGTCTATTAGCTGGAAAGAGCTAAGCTCCTATAGGTTATAATATTTCTTTGAAAATTTGTATTATAATATTTTGGGAGATTCTTTTTATAGGAGAGATCCTGTCAGAATTTCGACAAAATATTAAGGTTTTTATTTAAATGAAAAGTATTGAAAAAATAGAAAATTTATTGAATTAGGCTTAAGGGATATGTGTTTAGATACATGTCTATGCCGGCCGCTCCCATATTTTAGGGTGTGACATAGTTAATTAATTGCTTCAAACTTCAACAAGAAAGGCAAATGATTTCTTTTTTTACGGATAAAGGTGCATTTTTTCTCTGAAGTATTCTCCAAGAAGCACCCAACACCTTAAACTATTGGTTGAAATAATTTTACCCTTAAAATAATTAAAACAAAGCATTTTTGCCTTTGGCGTCAAATTTTCAACGTTGACTATTAAAAATATTAACTGAAATTCCAACATTGACCAATAAGGAATTTAACAGAAAGACCAAAAATGTTCCCTCTTAATTACTTTAAGGACAAAATTACTTTAACTAATAGTTTAGAGTGTTGGGTACTCTTCAAAAAATATTTCAAGAGCAAAAATGCACATTTACCCTTTTCTTATTATAGATCATGGATGATATATAATAAGTTTATAGTGAGTATGCTAACTATTCACTTTAAAGTGAATTAGTAGTTAGCTGATGATATACAGTAACACTGCATTGAGATTATTGCAGTAAATCTTGGGGGCTTGAGTTGTGGAATATAATTTTGAGTTCACTTAATTGAGAGGCCACTAGAGCTATACTACCATATTCTAGTATTTGGCCTTTGCATGTTACTACAATAATATAGAAAATTAGCAACGAAAAAAATCCCATTGCTATTCAAGAAAAAGTCTGCCGCAAACCTATTTTGTGACATAATATTGTTCAGTTGCAAGTTAGGGTGTTGCAATTTTTTTTTTTGATAGAAAAACTATCGAAAATTTTCATTGTTTAGTCTTGAGATCCCTTGGAGTTTCATTCACGCTCATGACATCAAGTTAGGCTCTAGTAATATACAACCATCAAAGGTTGACTCATGACCATCCCTGTTAAATTTCAGTTGAATTTATTGACGTAGACCAGTAGGGCCTTTATTGACTGTAGTGAGTGGTCATATTTACTCACAAACAAGTACCCTGAGATTACATATTTTTATAATTATTCTCTACTTATTTTTTGCATTCTATTATATAAGTATATAACGATTTTATTATCAATGTTATTAAAAGTATTTCCTTAATATATACGTACTAAACTATTATATCAACAGTGCCACCCATTTTTCATGATATTTGGAGAAAAAAATGAAGAATTTTTAACCATTGCAATGACAATATGTAAAATCATTGTTAACTTTAGATAAAAAATAAAACTAATGGATAAATATGTCTTTTAGATTAAATATTCTTATGCATGTCGACAATTAAAGTTTAAAATTGATGCATATCTATGTGTCTTTATAGTTTGCTTCAATTTTTTATTGAGTTAAAGCCCGTTAATCCTTCCCGTCATTGAGCCCGTTAAAATGGTTTAATAACTAAATGTGACAAGGGGGATGATGAGGTGGACTAAAATTGCTGTCACATAGTATTAAATGAGTTTTTCAGGGCTTGTTTGAAACTAACTTTATTTTATTATTTTAAGAACTAGTATTTTGTAAAACATATTATGAAAACAAAAATAAAATAAATAAAATAAAATAAAAATAGGTGTTTTTTGTATTTCCCTTATTCTCCAAAATAATAATCCCAAAACAGTAGCTAAAAAATATATTTCCATATTTCTATTCTTCAAAATAATATTTGGCTTTTTTGTTCTTTCAAAAATACTTTCTAAAAATATATTACCAAAACTGTCATTTTTTCAACTTTATTTTCATCCCTTATGCGACCCTAATTGCAGTTGCACTTTGCCTTCTTCATCTGTCTAGCCTCCTCTACTCCCAGGAACCTCTCCCTCCCATGGAGTTTGAACTCGAAAACCCCATTCACCACCACTATTGCATACTACAACTCCAAAACTGGGCCCGCTTGGTTCTCTAATTTTGAGTATTTGGGCAAGGGCAAGTAAACCAAAATCAAGGCTGTGGCCCTTTCTTTAGACCCTCTTGTTGCAAGTTGCAATAGGTGTTCTTCCCAAATCCCATCGTTGATCGATTATGAAGATAGAGAGGAATGAGATTGAGATAAAAGTGATGAGGAGTGCATTCAAAGGTTCGGCGCTAGAATAGTGAGGCTTAGGGATGATTGAAGATGGATGAATGATGTTGGTGGTGGCAAGCAGGAATCCATGAATCACTGAGGAGGACACAAGTAAATCTAGTTTGGTCAAGGTGAGATCGATGAAGAGAGAGTGACAGGCAATGGCAGTGGAACAGATCCACCTCATCATTGACTTGTCACATTTAGTCCAACTTGGTGATGAATCATCATCCGCTAACGGTGTTAACCCATTTTAAGGGGTTTAATGATGGGAAGGACAAACAGGGTTTAATGGATAAAAGTATAATGACTTAATTCTAACAAACAAAATTATAGAGACCTAATTAAAAATTGAAGCAAAGTATAAAGACTCAGAGATATGTTTTCCCTATTGAAAATTATTTAATACAGTGAATTAGTGCTATAGTCAACTTTGTGAAACAAGCATGTGGTGCTTGCTATTTGAGGCCATGTATATAGGTATATATAGCCTTCTCATCTATGTCATAATTGAGGAATGCATTATTCACGTCAAGATAGTATATATTCCAATTTCAAGATAAAGCTTAGTAGATTAGAGGACATTTTAAATTGAAACATACAAAAGGAGGGACTAACTAAGAGTATGTTGATAATCGTACAATCAGTGTCCATATGATAAGCCTAATGAGCAATATAATGAGCACAATCATATGCCTCCATGGACATTTCAAAAGTAACAAGCCAATCTAGCATAACTAGGTTTATAATCTCATTATATGAGTTACTCAGTCCTCATAGAGGAATTTTATGAAGAAATATATTTGAACATGTGTGTAATTAGGTTTAGAAAGTAAGGTAGTGGTAAAGTTGCATTTGCAAGTAGTGTGAGGACCATTTCCATGATATATATATGTTATAAGTCCTACAATGAGGAGTCTCACAAATTCAATGAAGTGGGGTTCTATAAGTTCAAGGGATACTATCCCACCCAACAAGCTAATAATCTTTTGGTATGGACTTTCTCTTTAAGGTAGAGGCACCGAAGATATTGGCTCTTGAATGAGGTGACATTGTCATGAGTCTCACCTTAAAAAGTTTCACAAATGAAATGAGATTTATAAGTTCAAGGAGCTCTCCCACCTAATAAGTAAATCTTTTGATATTGACTGTCTTTTCAAGCTTTTGCTCATAAATTGGTGTTTTATTATGAGGTGATGTCACAAAAAAGGCTTCACATGAAAGGTTTTGAGAGGCAAGAGGCTAAGTGAAGTACAGTGAAATAGAGTTTCCAAACGGCTTTCGAATGGGGTGACATTGTTATGATTCACACACTGATGAGCCTTACAAGATAATTTATACCAACAGTTAAACAAATAGTAGCTTTTATTATTTTTTTATTGGTTTTCAATCTAGCTTCCTTTATTAATTTTTGATTATATTAGATTATGTTCAAACTAATGTGACCATTCCGTTACCTCATCCCTTGCACTCATTTAGAAAGAGTTACACGAACAAAATTAGTTGTTTAGGTCAACATAATTTTGTCAATTGCCTCTTTCCCCTCCATTGTTTCTCTCTCTCTGATCTTTTTTGTTGAAAAAATTACACTGAATTCTAACGTGTTGTCAATCTCCTTAGTTCATTTATCAATGAATCTTGTAGTAATTAATTTCTTGTGTGGGACTTGAATGTAATCCGCGCTCCCCCCCCCCGGGTTTTTTTTTTGGCTGAAAAAGGGGGTCAAGATAATTAGTTGTTAATTTTGAATGTTCCTGGGAATATCTGAAAGGATCTAAATAATCTAACAGAGCAAGAGTTATCATATTCTAAAGGTGATCCACCTTGTCCCCCTACTGTCGAGATTCAAGTGTGTTGCATTAATTAGTTGACTTGATTCCTTCCTTTGACATCTAAAATTAAGTATTTTTCATCCTTCATATTTGACTTAGTAGTCTCATCTTTTAACGTTATGGTTTTTCAGGCCAAATTGTCAAACATCATGGTGCACAACCGTTGGCCTCACCATCTTTTGCTAAGACTAATCAAGCTTTGAACGTTCTTGGGGTGCAAGAGATAGTTTATATGATGAAATTAGAGGGTTCTGAGACTTACTCTATTGGCAGTGGCACTCATGACTCTCCCACCAATATGTCTGTCCACAAATGATTGAAGCACTCAAAAGTTATGCATTTCCTATGGAGTGTTGCTTGATATACTCAACATTCTTACCACTAGGACTCCTTTCACTATCACTGAATCAGACAAGAGAGAGCTGGAAGAGAAATTAAAGGATGCTTGTCTTCTTGGCTTTGATAAAGACTGGCTTGAATCCATCAAGACTATGGTTTTTAATTGTGATTATGTATCTGAAGTTGATTACTTCCATGAAATTCTAAAGGGCTTGGACAGTGATTCCAAGATCAATGAGGCAATACTTGCGGCTACATGCAATCAGGAGGTAGAGGCAGTGCGAGTGGTCGAAGCGGCTCAAAAGGACTTAGATGTTGCATTGCAAGAACATGCAAATGTTATGGCGAATCACACTCATCTTCTGAAAGCACGCCAAGACATTCTAGCAAGGCAAAATCAATGCGGGGAATTAATTGCTACTAAAAATAGACATTTTTTATTTTAACCTGGGTTTTCATTTTCATGCTTCGTGGTTTCTTTTTCTTTTTTCTTTTTTCCTTTTTGGTGATTAAAAGAAGTGCGCATCATATATTTCATTTATTGTCACGAGAATACTCTCTTTCATTCGTGCCTATAAATGCTTGAATTGTATGGATAATATTATAGACATTAATGATTTAATATATTTTCCCCAATTCTTGTTCTAAAGAAAATAATTTTAATTGTTTTAAGCTTACAGAAAATCTGAATTGTGTTTTGTTTTCAAAGCTTGAACTTGTACTGATTAACTTAAATTTTCTAGATATATATTAATTTATTTACTTTTGAGTGTTAAGTTGTTTCACAAAGAAATCCTTCTGCACTGTTTTTCCCCCCCCCACAAAGACGCTCAATGTTTAAGTAGTACGAGTAGTTGTTGTTATCATGATTCCAACACAAAAGAAAGCTCTGTTTTTGTTGCTTTAAAACAGAGCATGGTGAGATCAATGTTTAACCGAAGAAAGTAACTTTTCAACCTTTTCTTCCCCGAAACTGTTTGACCTATATATGAGGATTGATTTGTAAATATATATATATATATATATTTCCTTACCAAAGGCTCGGGCTTGTGTGACTCATGATAACTTAATTATTATATTTTATTGAGTTGAGAATGATAGTTTCAATCCAAAAAAAAATTTTAAATAAATAAATAAATTATATGAACTAAATTATTTTAAATTAAAAAATTATAAGAATTGAATTGTTGGAACTTTAAGTTTAAAATTTAAATAAAAAATAAAAAAGTAAGTACTCAGTTAAAATTTTAGCATCAAGCATGGTGACCTTTTAGTTATGTCCATTTGAAATGAGGGAAATATCATACTCCCTTCAATCCCTATAATTATAAGACACTCTCAACTACCTTATTGAAATTGAAAAGAAGTAGTTAATTAATTAATTTTGTATAAAAAAGTAATAATCTTTTAATTTTACTCTTACTTAATGAAGAAATTTTGACTTTATTTATATTCTCTCTCATAATTAATGAATTTAAATAAATTGGGAAAACTAGATTTTGGATTGGCTCTTAGGAATTAAAAAAAATTATTCCGTACTGATTTCTCTAGAATAAAGACATTCAATGTTTAATCTTTGATATGTACTAGCTTAAAGATAAGTTATACATAGATCCTGAAGAAGGTATTTATACAAATAAGTATCATAAATGTGCAATTGTTTGAGTTGGTATTTACAACTTATTTTTTTAAAATTTTATCAAGGACTAATTATCAATAATTGTCCTTTTTTAGACTTAACTGTCATTCTTCTTTTTATTTTCTATACTTACAAGTCAAATATCACATATTTACAAATAAATTAATTTTTATTAAATTTACCGATCAACTTTACAATTAAATTCACATAATTTTTGCAATTGTTTTTCATATTTTACAATTCATTGACTAATCAACTTTTTACATTATAAGCAAAACTTTGAAATTTATAACTTAATACGGTAAAGAACACTTAGTCTACTTGTAAAGTTAATACTCCCTACATTCAAAAGTATAAGGTATTTTTAACCAAATTTCACCCTTAATAAAGTAGTTACTTACTTTTCAACTAACCCTATCTTTCCATATTTATTACTATTAACACCTTATAATAAATATAAAATTATTGTCAATAGGGGTGCTTTTGAAAAAAAAAGATAATAATTACACCTCATAAGACTAAAAATATCTTATATTTTTTAACATCTAACTCCTCAAAAAATTATTTACATTTTTAATGAAGGGAGTAAGATAATTTGAAAATTTTATAAATCAGTTTGTAAATTTTAAATAACATATGCAAAAAGTATGCAAATTCATGAGTAAATATATTGTTGATTTGTAAACATAAAAATTGGCTTATGAATACTAAGGTTTTAATTTGCTTGCAAAAATTATGTAAAATTATTTTTAGAGATTTACTTGTAAATTTACATAATTTTTGAAATATAAAATAATTTTTGAAAATTTACATAACATTACCTAGGAAGTTTATGTAATATTTAAAAAAAAATTTAGCGAAACAAAATAAAATATTAAATTTATATTAAAGCAATTTAATTATATTTTTATTAATTTTTTTCCTTTACAAGATATAAGAAGATAGAATTTTGCACAGTGGTAACTGTGTAGACAATTTATCGTGCGCTGTCCTTGGTTTGAATCCTATGTAAGCCAAAGATTTTTTTATTTCTTTTATGTTAGCCATTGATAAATTATCAATTTACCCCTCTATTATATTGAAATAAAAAAAATGCATGGTTTTATTTCCCCCTCCTCCTCTATTGCCAGAATACTCCAGAACCTGTCGAGAGAGAGAGAGAGAGAGAGAGAGAGAAGAGAGAGAGAGAGACAGAGCACCTCGACCTTCTTTCCTTCCACCTTCTCTGCCTTTTCCGTGGTCGTTGAACCTAGCCGGCGTGTGTGTGAGAGAGCTCTGTCTGCCACTGCAAGAGACCCAGGTCACGATTTCTCTCCCCCCTTGCGTGTGTCATTGTTGGATCTCCTTTCCCATTCTCCTTCCTCGACCTGTTACTGGTTGCTGAGTGAGGGAGAAGTCGAAACATTCCCTTCTCCATTTCTACCATTTTCTTGCTTCTGCGATTAGAAGGGTTTGTGCAGTTGTAGGTGCTATCATTGGCTCTCTCATTCATCTTCCTTCTCTTGCTCTTCTGTGCTTGTGCGATGGCCTCCCCTGCTTCTTTTGGGTTCATGTTGTTGCTGTGTTCAAGTATGGGTGCGTTAGTTTCATCCTTTATTTTTGCTCAGATGGTTTCCTCATTTTCCTTCTAACTTGTTGATTGGAGGTAGGTGATTCCGGTCCTATTTTCCCTTGCTAATTCCGTGGTGTGTGTTATTTGGCTGAATTGTGACTACTTCTTGTTGCTGCTGTGCGTGATGGGAGGTAGATGCAGTCTGATCAGATTTTGAGTTAAGTGCATAATTGTCAGTAGATAATTTCATTTTGTCAATTCTTGTAGAACAAGAAATTAGATTTTATTTTCTTGGAATTTTATTGATTAGTGTTGAATGAATAAAAAAAATAAAATTGGGAGGCT